>NC_057795.1:253607390-253907390 GCF_018294505.1 Triticum aestivum
GGGGTTGCCCCGATCCAGATCGGGGAAGGGCGAGAGGGAGGAGTGGGAGAGAATGGGGGCGACGTGGGGGTGGGGGTTAGGGTTTCAGGGGGATAAGGTGGAGTGGGAGGATCCGGCCGGGCCAGTGGGCTGGTCTGGCGGCCCATCGGCTTGCTGGGCCGAGGCCTAGATGGCCAGGGGGTTCTCTCCCTCTCTTTTATTTTTTTTGTTTTACCTTTTGTCTTTTCTTTTTATTTATTCTTTTCTGTTTTAGTTTAGTCATACTTTATTTTAGTTTTTATAAAATATGACCATAGCTCCTAAAATAAGGTTTCAGAACATCCCTCTACCATAAAAAGTTTGGCGGTCAATTAAACTAGTTTAACATTTGTTTATTATTTAAAATCATTTGAATAATTGTTTTGCTATGGTTTCATTCACTCTAGAGTATTTAATCATTTCATAAAAGTGTGGTTCCTCCACCATAATTGATTATGATTTAGTTGCTACAATTTTTGAGCATTTTCGATTTGACCATTGGAAACTTTTAATGTTTGACTTTAACTAAAATTTGAATTTGGCTCGGATCTGAACTAACACGAGATTAGCAACAGTAATCGTGGTGACATGGCATCATTTGCAGAGGTTACTGTAGCTTGATTACTCTTGCCTTTTCAAACTTCCATTTCTCTTCAGTGATGAAATGGGTCAACATATGACTTTGTCCAGGGGTCAGATGAAAATCAGGCATTGGGGTGTTTGGATCCTTGTGCCAGAGATCAATATAATCGAGGATTTTCCTTGGATCCAACAGCAGTGGCACAGATGTGCCTTTGGCTCTAGCGGCCTTCACCTGTCTGTCTCTGATGATTTCTGAAAGTTCATCATCAGAAGCTTCATCATCAGAAGGCACATGGAATGCGACCTGTTTCTTCTTTGGACTTGGCCGAGGACCTCATCCAGCTGTTGCTTTGGTCTTCAGCAGAGTCGGGCCAGATGATGACTTTGGTGCAGCTGAGGAACTTGCTGAAACACCAGAGGCAATCGAGAAACCAGCAGTCCTTTGACATGTAGCCAGATGCACATGAGCTGGGGACTTTGATGGAGCAGTAGCAGTGTGAGGAATTTGCCGTGAGGGCACTGCTGAGGAACTTGGCTATGAGGGCGCTGTTGGTGAAGCACTTGGCTTACGAGCAGGCTTTTTTGGCATGGATTTCCTCGGTTTGACCGAGGCCTCAGTAGCAGTAGCAGTGGCAGAATCCTCATTGAATTTCTTCACTGCCTCCTTGGCTTGTCTTGCCAATTTAGCTTGGCGCTTAGCCCATTCTTCAGGAAAGTCCTCACCACGTTTGGTGCTTGTGGGGTTAGCTACTTGGCCAGGTGCCAATGGAGCTCTTGGGCATGGAGGATTGAGGGCGAATTTCTTCATGTACTTTGGAGTCACATATCTGTATTACCTCCATTCCCTTGCCCATCTCCGTTCAATCTTCTGAATGCGCACCTTGCGCTGATTTTTGTTTTCTTTGCCAAATTTTGCTTCATCAGGTGTGCAATAGTCAGCATAAATTTCCTCAGGGATTTCAAACGCAGTCATAACCTCAGGTTTCTTTCCTCCTTTCTGCGGCTTCTTACCGTCTGCCATATTCTTCAGTTGAGGAATTTGAACAATTGAGTTGTCTGAAGAAGTATGTAGTTTTTCCTCGAGGAACGCTGCAAATGAGTTAAGTTGATGAGAACCTAGTGATTCAGCAGCAGACATGAGTACCTGTGAACAGAGTACAGGTGCGAGGAATTCGGAGAGGTCATATGCGTTCTGAGAAGGTTTTTCGAAAAGAACAAGTTTTGAGGAATTTGACCAGATGAACCTTGAGGAATTTCACTAAGCGTTCTTGTCTCAGGTTCCAGAGTTGTATAGATCGAAGATCCACACAATTAGGGAATCTTGAAGAAAATGATTGCTTAGAGAAACATTTCAAGATCATATGATGTGAGTGATGTTCATATGTGTGAAGATTTGAAGAATAAACACCTTTGAAGATTTTCAGGAAAGCTTGAGAATCAAAGCGAGTAATAAAAGTAACTTTTAATTACCTGAAGTGAAGAACACGACGAACTGAGAAGAACAGATGGGAAGTTCGTCAGGTTAGATCTTCCTTGCCCTAACTCGGCGGAGGAAGACAGCTACGGCGGCGGCGGAGTGAAGATTTCCGCGGTCGGCGTGAGTACAACGGCGATGAGGTCGAGGCAGCGAAGCTCTTCCTCACCGGTGACGATGGAGTAGCGGCGGTGCTAGGGTTTGTGGATCGTCGAGTGAGAGAGTAGGGATCGAGCGGAGTAAATGAAGTGAGGAAGGGGAGAGGGGTATTTATAGACACGGTGAAAAACTGTTCACCCGAAGATTTTGGGACGAACGTGCCCCTGCCCTTTCTCCTTCACGCGACATGTGTCACCCACGTACTGTGTAGTGGAGATCGTGTACGATCGTGGGTGAATAGAATAATGCATCATGGGATGCGGAATAGTTTGAGCGGCAAAACCGAAAATTTGGATAAGATTTGTTTTAAAGTTTCATTCGCAATTTCTTCAGCTGACCAGGACACAGTGAAGATTTTGAACGAGTTTCAAATAGAACACATATGAAGAATTTGTGAATAGATTGGGTTGAGTATAGCATAGAGGGGGAAGGGTCCGATCACATTCACTTAGCAGAAAAAGCAGCTTGAATAAATAGCTATAAGTGAATGCTGTAGAGGACATAAACTCATATATATATATATAGCCAATGAAGAAAAACGAAGGAAACAGTGAAGATTTTGCAAAGTTGAAGAATTTGAAAAACTGAAGAATCTCAAAACTGAGGAAAAACTCAAATTGAAGATTTTCAACTTTTTGTGGTGGCGTGACCCACCTTATAAGAATGATGATTTCAGACACCGCGTACAATTGTCGTAGGGCTCTGAGAATCAAATTCTTCATTAATTTCTTCACACTTAGAGTGTTATTCTTCATTGATTGAAGAAACACGTTTCTTCATGTGTTGCACATCTAAGTCATCAATTTTGCATAAGTGTTAGGATGTGTGTGTCCTTTTCAAAGAACATTCGAAGATTCTAAGATATTTAGCTCACACCGCAACTTGCTAAATCTCTTCTCATCCAAGGGCTTAGTGAAGATATCAGCTAGCTGTTCTTCAGTCTTCACGTGCTCGATGGAGATGTCGCCCTTCAACACATGATCACGAAGAAAATGATGACGAATCTGAATGTGCTTTGTCTTCGAGTGCTGAACTGGGTTGTGAGCAATCTTTATGGCACTCTCATTGTCGCAGAGGAGAGGCACATTCTTCACGTTGACGCCATAGTCCTTGAGTGTTTGCTTCATCCAAAGCAGTTGAGCACAGCAAGAGCCAACAGCAATGTATTCAGCTTCCGCAGTAGACAGTGATACGCAGTTCTGTTTCTTCGAGGACCAACAGACCAAAGATCGTCCGAGGAAATGACAAGTGCCAGAAGTTGACTTGCGGTCCACACGATCACCAGCATAGTCAGAGTCAGAATATCCAATGAGATCAAAAGCAGAGCCCTTGGGGTACCATAGTCCTAGTGTTGGTGTGTGAGCTAGATATCGAAGAATATGCTTCACAGCCTTATGGTGTGATTCCTTCGGTGCAGCTTGAAATCGGGCACACATGCAAACACTAAGCATTATATCTGGCCTAGATGCACATAAGTACAATAAAGAACCAATCATGGAGCAGTATACCTTGTGATCGAAGTCAATACCATTTTCACCAGTGCATAGAAGGCCTTTTGTGGGCATAGGAATTTTGACGCCTTTGCAATCTTGCATGCCAAATTTCCTCAGTACATCTTTGAGGTATTTCTCCTGAGATATGAATATGCTATTGCGCTGTTGACGAATTTGAAGACCTAAGAAGAATTTCAACTCTCCCATCATAGACATTTGCTATTCTTCACTCATCATATAGGCAAATTCATCACTATAACGTTGGTCAGTACAGCCAAAGATAATATCATCAACATATATTTGGCACACAAACAGTTCACCATCATAAGATTTAGTAAAGAGAGTAGGGTCGAGTGAACCGGGTGTGAAGCCATTCTTCATGAAGAATTCCTTCAATGTATCATACCACGCCCGAGGGGCTTGCTTGAGGCCATAGAGGGCCTTATTATGTCTGAAGACTTTGTCAGGATTCTTTGGATTTTCAAAACCACAAGGCCATTTTCATCTTGCTTGTTGCGGTAGATCCACTTTGTGCCAATGATATTATGCTTGCGAGGATCTGGACGTTTGACCAGTTCCCAGACATTGTTGAGCTCGAACTGATGTAATTCTTCTTGCATAGCCTGAATCCACTCCGGCTCCAAAAATGCTTCATCTAACTTAGTGGGCTCTGTGATAGAGACAAAAGCATAGTGCACACAAAAGTTAGATAAATGTGAAGCTTTTGAGCGTGTGAGAGGACCTGGCGCTTCAATGTCATCGATGATCTTGTCAACTTGTACTTCTTTTGCAACGCAAGGATAAGCTGGTTGTCGTCGAGGTATTTGATCATTCTCCTCAGCACCATTGTCTTCAGCATTATCTTCAGGTGCATCAGCTCGACGTTCTTCGCGTACTGGAATGAATTCTTCAGCAAATTCTTCAGTAGGAATGACATCCTCAGTTGCCTTGAACTTGATAGAATCCTCAGGTGCTGGTTCATCTAACATAGAAGGTAGGTGCTCTATTGGGTTTCTTGTCAGTGAGGAGTTCATAGGCCGTCTTCTTGAAGAATTTGTGAAGATATACTCTGTTGATGATGTGGCATGCAGTATCAATTGCATCAATCCAAAAATGATGAGGCGTTTTGTATTCATCAAGCATAGTGCGAGCCATCTCAACAAGAGTTCTGTTCTTGCGCTCCACGACGCCATTTTGCTGAGGAGTATAAGGAGCAGATAACTCATGAGTAATACCAAGTTCATCAAGATAGTCATCAAGACCGGAATTCTTGAACTCAGTTCCATTGTCACTTCTGATGTGCTTGATCCTCACACCAAAGTTGGTTGAAGCCCTCGAGGAAAATCGTTTGAAGACTTCCTGCACTCCATGTTTGTAAGTAACAATGTGTACCCATGTATATCGAGAGTAATCATCAACAATGACAAAACCATATAGTGATGCAGCATTAGAGACTACTGAGTAATGATTAGGTCCGAAGAGGTCCATGTGAAGTAATTCGAATGGACGAGTAGTGGTCATGATAGTTTTCGCTGGATGCTTGGCCTTGGTCATTTTTCCAGCTTCACAAGCTCCGCATAAGTGATCCTTGAGGAATTTGACATTCTCAATGCCAATGACATGCTTCTTCTTCGCAAGCGTGTGCAAATTCCTCATGCCTGCGTGACCAAGTCGTCGATGCCATAGCCAGCCTTCTGAAGCTTTTGCAAGTAGACACATGGTTGGTTGTGGTCCTGTAGAGAAATCAACAATATACAAATCTCCTCTCCTAAAGCCTTCGAAGACTTTGGAATTGTCAGATTCCATAATCACAACACAGCGAATACTTGCCAAAGACAACAACCATATCAAGATCACAAAGCATTGAGACTGACATGAGGTTGTATCCTAAGGACTCAACAAGCATGACTTTGTCCATGTGTTTATCCTTAGAGATCGCAACCTTACCAAGACCCAATACCTGACTTTTGCCTTTGTCAGCAAAGATGATATGCTTCAGATGTGACGGTGATAAGGGAGCTTCCATCAAAAGATTCTTGTCACCAGTCATGTGATTTGTACATCCATTATCGAGGACCCATTCAGTGGTTTTGGGTTGATCATCCTGCAGATGAATTAGTGTAACTTACAATCTCATATGCTTCATCAATGAAGAATATGATATCAAGTTCATCAGATGAATTTCATCAAGCATTAAACAGATATAGCAGTAGGAGGACGTGTGAAAGTTTATTTCATCATGATTCGCCTGTGTCCTTTCAGGCAATTTTGTCAGGTCCCCAGCAAAATCTTCAGACATTAAGCCACGTCTGGAGACCTGACCCTGCATAAGAGATTAGTTCTTTTTCTTCACCACCCACATCTGAAGGGGTGGCAAAGAGTTCATCACTCTGCGAGCACCATACGAGAATGGTGGCACAGAAGCCAAACCATTTCGTTTCACATAAGAGGGGTTAGGGTAAGCATATGAATAAGCAGAGAAATTCTTCGAGGACTTATGAACATAATGATTTGAAGAATAATGTGCATATTCGTAGCCCTTAGCTCTACCCTGCGAAACAGAGTTGTTAGCATGATGATAATCATATGAGGACTTTGATCCATTTGAGGAATTTGATCCACGTGAGGAATTTGGTCCATATGAGGACTTGGATCCATATGAAGAATTAGGTCCATATGAAGAGTTTGTTCCGGGGTTCCTATTCTTCACAGGTGGTGTCATGAGGACATTCACCTGAAGACTTTCAACATAACTTTTGGGAGCCCAGATTTTCTTCATAAGGGAACCGTTCCTGCAGTTAGTCCGAACATATCTAGCAAATACTTCACCATTCTGATTTTTGAACAGTTTATAGTTGGAGTCAAATGACTCATCAGAAGAATGAGGAGATTCACATGTAAAGCCAGATAACTTGGATGGATCAACTGGAGGTCCCTTTGCAGCAACCCATGAGGTTTTGGGGTACTGCTCAGGCTTCCAATATGTTCGATCAGCATTAAGTTTCCTCTCAAAGGCAATACCCTCTTTCCTAGGGTTTCTGTTGAGAATCTGCTTTTTGAGCACATCACAAAGAATCTGATGCCCTTTGAGGCTTTTGTACATGCCTGTCATGTACAATTCCTTCAGCCCTGCATCGTCAGTGATACTAGCAATGTCCTCAGATGAGGAATTAGTGATAGCAGAGGCAAGTGAAGAATTTGTAACAGTTGAAGCATTTGAACATTCAGGTGAAGAATTAGCAGATTCACGTTCAATGCACTTTAAGCATGGAGGAACAAATTCTTCCTGAGAAGTGCTGATTTGTTGAGCAAGTAATGAATCGCGCTCCTTCTGAAGATCTTCATAACTCACTCTTAGCTTCTCAAGATCTTGCTTTCTTTGAAGAAATTCATAAGAAAGTTTCTCATGATCAGATAAGAGAGTGTTATGATGACTTTGAAGGTTATCAAACCTAGACTGAAGTCTCTGAAGATTTTCAGTCAGGGCTTTAGTGCGATCCATTTCTTCACCCAACATATCATCACTTTTGTCTAGCATGTTTTGAACCTTTTACAAGGCATGTTGTTGTTTGGTGGCAATGCAAACAAGTTTGGTATAGCTAGGTTCAATATCATCATCAGATTCACATTCACTAAATTCAGATGAGGAACATTCGGTTACCTTGACACCCTTTGCCATGAGACATGATGCAGAAGATGATGATTCTGGTTCGAAAGTCATCGTTTTGAGAGATTCCTTGAAGTCCTCAAACCAAGGATCATGACGGGTTCGATGACCTTCATAGACATCGAAGATTCGGTCCCAGATAAGCTTTGCATTGCAAAGATGCATAATGTGCCTGAATTGATCTCTGGATAGGCAGGAACAGATGATATCCTTCGCCATGAAGTCAAGTCGAGTGTATTTGCGAATATCATCTGCGTTCGCCGAGTTGCATAGATCAGTAAGACCAATCTCAGTGACGGTCCACAGCTCGCTGTCCCTTGCCATGAGGCGCTTCCTCATCATGGCCTTCCACTTGGGATAATCATGACCGTCAAAGATAGGGCATGTCACTTTCTTCATACCTGCGGTCGACATAACTAAAACTCCAGGCGGTTAAACCAAAATCACACAGAATAAGGGAGTACCTTGCTCTGATATCAATTGAAAGTGCGTTATGTCGACTAGAGGGGGGGTGAATAGGCGATTTTTGTGAATTCTTCACTGAGGAATTTGCCGGTGAGGAAATTCCTTAGCGAAGAACTATTAGCAGCGGAATAAGTACTCAGAAGTAAGCATAACAGAATACAAGCATGGTCATCATGATGAAATGAAGACTAGCACAGAGTACAGAAAGCGTAATCATAGGATAACACAAGATGAAGACAAACAGACTGAAGAAATTGAACTGAGGAAATTGAGAAAGTCTTCAGTCAAAGTCTTCAAACACAGATATGAACAAACACTCAACACAGTATTGAGAAATGAAAGTGTTGAGGATATAGAACTAGTAGGTTGATGAAGACAATGATTTGGTAGACCAGTTCCAACTGCTGTCTCAGTTGTACGTCTGGTTGGAGCGGCTGAGTATTTAAACTCGAGGACACACAGTCCCGGACACCCAGTCGCTGAGCACGCAGCTCAGGACACCCAGTCCTCACCGTATTCTCCTTGAACTAAGATCACACAGATCTTGTCCAATCACTCATGGTAAGTCTTCAGGCGACTTCCAAACCTTCACAGACTTGGTCACTCGGTGATCCACAATTCCTCTTAGATGCTCTAGACCTTGATGCCTAACCGTCTGGAAGAAGCACAGTCTTCAAAGGTAACAAGCGTCGGATCCACGCAGGATCAATTTCTTCAGTGATGCTCAATCACTTTGGGTTTGTAGGGGTTTGGTTTTGGGTTTTCCTCACTCGATGATTTTCGCTCAAAGTCCTCGGAGGATGGGTTGCTCTCAAATGACAAGTGTCAAGTTCTCTCGGAGCAGCCAACTAGCTAGTGGTTGTAGGGGGCAGCTATTTATAGCCTAGGGAGCAGCACGACATGATAAGACATAAATGCCCCTCAATGATATGACCGTTAGGTGGATAAGATATTTTAGGACAGCTGGCGCGCAGCACAGCAACGGTCAGAAATTTGACTCTCAAATTCCTCAGGGCTATCATGTTACTCACTGTGTAGGTAATTCGCACTGACGAATTCCTAACTCCTCAGTCAGAACAAATTCATCAGTGACCAGAAGAACTTCGTCTCTGTCACTGAAGAAAGTGACTGAAATTTATGAGATTTCCAAAGGCTTCACTCGAAGGGATTGGTAGGTGTAGGATTTTGAGTTGAGCATCACATGGAAATTTTTCCTTAGTATTTCCTCGACCCCCTTTAACAGTACGGTGTTTCCTATGACTCAAGAAAGAGAAAATGAAACTACGAAAACAAAAGTCTTCACGCTTCATGTTCCACAAATGAATACCAAGTCTTCAAGGTCACACCAATTTCTTCACTTTCAAAGTCTTCAGAAAGTCAAAGTCTTCAGTTGAAGAACTTCATTTTTAGGGGTCGACTTTCTCTGTAAATATCAAACTCCTCATAGACTTATAGACCTGTGTACACTCACAAACGCATTAGTCCCTTAACCTATAAGTCTTCAATACACCAAAATCACTAAGGGGCACTAGATGCACTTACAGCGGAAAGATGGCCAGCGGACTTTCCGCAGCTCGCAAGTGAAGGCAGGGCACCGAACGTAAAGGTAAGTACCGCCGTCACTAGGCGCAGGTTCATCGACGTCTGGGCCATTGCACCTGTCGAATTGACGGCGGGTCTCCCGGTGCCGTTCTATAGTGATGCGTGCATATTCCCTCCGCCGATCCTCCAGAAACCCACTGCCGATCTAGATGAGCTCGTGGATCAAACAAGGCCATTGATGCTTCATCGGACTCGTAGTTCTGTCGCTCTTGTTGCTACCCTTGGGTTTGTTGTCGCGGACGGGACTGCACCATCAGCATGGCCCCTTCAACACGGCCAGCAGTCTGGGCTGTTGTTGTAGTTCGCGGGTATTGCGATGGCTCTGCATGCTGATATTTTTCGGATTTAAGGAAGCCGATCAATTTGTGTACGGTGGCTCTCCATCATCCATTTGATCATCTGCTGGTGGAAATCTCAACAGGAGTTGGGCCCGCGCCATGGCTTGTGAAGCTGTGCTTGGCATAGATGATGAGGCTGATCATGACGTTGCACGACTCCTGGTAGCACCAGCAGGAGCGTCGCTGCATTCTTGTCATCGTGAGTCGGTCGCTAGGGTAGTTGGTCGATGAGTGGGGCACGCATGGGGATTGGCGATCCCGTTCGGTGCTCTGTCTTGCTCACCCTCCTCTGGGCAAGGCGCGTGCCCACTAGCCGCACCTGTTGTAGGCACTGCTGGAGGATCACGGCTTGCGCCGGAGCGAGCATTGTCACTGCGGCTGCGCCCGCTAGTGCAGAGGGGAGGTTGAGACTGAACATTTTCCCCACCCACAGCCTGCGGGTTATAGCCGTCGGGATGTTGATGTCGCCCTCCCCGGCGTCTTCTGCTCTAGCTTCAACCACAAGGGACACAACAATAGCGCCGCCTGCACTGGTCATGTGACCTACGGCACCCACCTCACCTAACGTTGCTGCAGCACCTACGGCGTTAGCGGTTGCATGCGAGGGGGCCTTCAAAGTAGAAGGATGAGTTGTTGCACCGGGCTTCTTCCTTGGGCGCCATAGATGAAGAAGATGATGATGATCGATGCACTATTCACAACCTCAGGTTCGCACAAGCGCCTCCCCCTACTTGGCATGCCAAAGATGTCGTGGTGGAACACGATCACCAATGGGGCCATCGGCCCCTTGTGGTTTGGCAAGGGGGATGATCACGTAGCACAAAGAGCGGAGGCCATGAAACAACACGACGACGATGACATTGGTGGTTTTTACCCAGGTTCGGGCCGCCGTGAGGCGTAAAACCCTACTCCTGCTTTGGTGGATTGGGTGAGGGAACACGACGAGCATGCAGCGCTCAAGCCCAGCAAGGTTGCCTCGAGGAGAGCAGCTATGTGCATACAATTGTGCAAGGGTCCGAATCTGTTGTTAGGTTTCCTTGGACCTCCTTTTATAGCTTAAGGGGTGACCACAGTGGCAAAACAGTCTTTATCCAATGATTAGATAGCTAATAGTGTTATCATACCTAACTCTAGTAGTTAGGACGAAGTGCATTAAATGCACTGCTAGGTGTCATGCTGAGGATGCAGCCCGGCAAGCCTACTGTGCTGCTTAATCATCTTCTACTTATCTGCTTGACACACCTCTAGACGGGTGTCATATGAGGGTAATCCGTCTTCCAAATGGCTTCCACGTGCTTAGTGGAAGCCACTTAATCACTTGGGGGCTCTACACCGCACTAATAACTGATTTGCATTGCGGTGCAGTGGAGTGGTGGCGCCTTGGGGGGGAGATTTTCCCTTGGCGGACCCGGCAAGCCTGCCGGAGAAATCTTGGATTAGTCCTTGGGGCGGCCTCAACCCGACCAGGCTCTCTTGCCCGGCAGGGGAGGCCTTCCCAAGGTAATGCTCTTCTACCTTGTTTCTCTTGGTCTTCTTGATTCGCTCTTTGATATCACTAAGAGTTGCTTCTCTGGCTTGTCCTTGTTTTGGATGTTGGTGTAACTATGCGATGCCGACATGCCTGTGTATAAGTCCGGGCAATAAACATAAATGTTTGTTGTACCGATAGTCATCCAAGTAGGAGATGGCAAATGGACATAGGAACCACATCACACTCCAAGGTGTCTTCGTATGCTCCAATCTTGAAGGAGACTTGAAATGTGCGCTCCACTGGAATGGTGCCGCAGTCGCTAAGCTATTGGACCTCGTAGGGACGAGGATGCTTCATCTTGACCAATTGTAGCTTGGAACATAGCTCTTCACTTGCCAAATTGTGGCAACTTCCTCAATCAATGATGACCTTCACGAAACGACCATTGATGCCTGCCTTGGTGTGGAAGATGTGGCAATGTTGATCTTCATCTTGTTGGTGTTGAAGTGTTTGGAGACAATGAGAGCAGGGCTCGAATCATTGTCACAAAAGACTTGGTCATCTTCATCTTCATTCACGCACTGGTGCATGGCTACATGCTCAAGCACTTCCATTTCTTCCTCACTCATTGAGTCATAGGTGTTGTCGTCATTAGCGATCATGGTGCACCGAGTGGGGCACTCAAAGTTCTTGTGACCTTGGGCTTGACATGTGAAGCAATTGATGGAACTTGACTTGACGGTCTCATCCCGTGGAGTTGTTGATGATGAAGCTCTCGGCTTGAAGTTGCGTGTAGTGGTAGGGTGACTTGACGGTGTCGAAGGTGATGAAGCTTTCTTGTAGCTTGACTTGTCTTCGTTCCTTGTAAAAGGTTTGGTTGAGGTAGAAGGTGGTGCAGTCGTTGAAGCTTGATTTTTTGAACCATATGTCTTGGAAGAGTACTTGGCGTATTTGTAATCATCTTGCATTTTCTACTCTGCCTTGGTGGCTTGGTGCACTAGGTTCATGTATGGTTGGAAATCCACAATCTTCTTGATAGGATGGTTGAGTCCATTCAAGAGTCATACCATTATTTGCTCCTCATCTTCCGTGCCATTTGCTCGAATCATGGCAATCTCCATTTCCTTGTAATACTCTTCAACAGACTTGGTGCCTTGCTTGAGAAGTTGTAATTTCTTGAAGAGGTCGCGGCTATAGTACATGGGTACAAAGCACGCTCGCATGACGTCCTTCATTTGCTTCCATGTTGTGATCGGTGGATCACCTTTTGCTTGTCGACGCTCTATGACTTGCTCCCACCAAATGAGGACATAGTCTTGGAACTCAAGATATGTGATGGCAATTTTGTTCTCTTCATCATAGTTGTCTAAGTGAAAGATCTTGTCAACCTTGAATGCCCATGAAAGGTAGTCTTCATGGTCGGTGTAGCCAGAGAACTTAGGTATGTTGAACTTGAGCTTCTCGTAGCGTTGATCTTCATTGTGTTGTGGTCGATGGTGATGACGCTCTTGGTGTGGTGGAGTGCCTTGAAGCACTTGCTCCTCATGCTCAACTTGATTAGCTTGCCGTTGAGGTTGTCCAATTCTTGCATGGTTCCTCAATTCTTGGCGTTCCTCAAGGTGTATGGCTTCTTGTTGACGCTCGCGACAGAGGGCCTCTTCTTGTAGACGTACTTGGTGGTTGTGCTCATTAATGAATTTTTTTGCTTCGCATAGAGCACGTTGGGCTTCGAGGGCTTGTTCCTCATGACATTGTTGTTCTTGTTATAGGGCATCGCCATCTTGTTGTTCT
This sequence comes from Triticum aestivum, assembly GCF_018294505.1. NCBI lineage: Eukaryota > Viridiplantae > Streptophyta > Magnoliopsida > Poales > Poaceae > Triticum > Triticum aestivum. The sequence continues at coordinate 253,620,451 of NC_057795.1, forward strand.
TGTTGATCTTGGCATACTGGAGCTTGCTCTTGGACCGGAGCATCATTAGCTTGTCGACGTAGTTGTTCATGTTCCCAGAGACAGCGTTGTAAACCATGGCCATGAAATGGGTTTTGTGGAGCTTGATGATCTTCATGGTCTTAGAAACGATGCGGATGATCTCGTGGTGGACTTGCATCAAAAGACGTGTCCGAAGAGTGTCGACTTGAATGGCGTTGTCTTGAGTATGACAAACTTGTCGAAGAGCGGTTGGCCATCATGTCCCTTATGTCTTCCTTGAGAGATTCCATCAACGTGTCGAAGTATCTCTTGTATGATTCTCGGTTTGTTGCCAGTCGGAAGCAAGTATGTCAATGCATTTGCCCAATGCTTCTTGTGCTTGATGCAAAGTTCTTTGTGTGCCGAAAAGGTGACTCTTGGTGATGTAGTTGTTCGGGTGCTCTTCTTGTTCGATGAAGAGTGGGTTGGTAGAAGTAGTTGGACTATCCATCATCTCAAGCAAATATGTGAGTGGAAGAAAGGAAAGAACTAGACCAAATGTACCTTGTCCAATGTTGAAAATGGATCAATGATCAGTCAATAGTGTAACAAGGAAATAGCACAAGTGGTACCAGATCTTGTCGATTCTCACACCTAGAAATTAAAGCTTTTGGACTAGCTTGGTGAGGATGGTGGCACAAAATCTTATGCAATTGTTAGCGAGATTCAATAATGTTGAAAAATTTGCAAAATTCACAAAACCAACAAGTAGACCAAAGCAAGTATGTGACACATGGAAACACACACACGAATAGATAAATGGAGTCATGCAACCAAGGAATGAGCTCAAAATTTGGAATACATGGAAAATGCTCGTGTTGCACAACACTAAAGAGACACTAGCATGATTGCTCAACAGGCAGATACAAGATGTGTTCACAACCTTCAAAGCAAAATGAAACGACTTCTATCCCAAGTATGCTATATGTTTGATGTTCTGGTGATATGATCCAAGATGATCGAGTATGACAATCTTATGTGTAATGTAGTATGATGCTATGGCTCTTTCTTAAAAGCTTTTTTCTTATCTCTTCTTTTTCTTAAAATCTTTTAATCTCTTTCTTTGGCCACTTATGTAAAACTTCACGAACCAAGATAGAAATTGTGTATATGTGATGACAACCTTATGACACAAGAGATGATATGATGATACCAAGAGGTGGATACCAAAATGATATGGTATGTATGCAATGGAGATGATGATCACTAATGGGCACAAGTAACATTGCCGGCAATACTCCTCGATAGGAAAGTAACGCAAAATGGGCTATTGGTTATCAATGCAATGGCAAGGAGGAATGTACGAGAGTGTTGTCGAGGTTACCTCCCTTGCTTATGGTTGATGGTGTCAAAGGTGATGTGATCGTTGTTGATGTCAAATACGTAGTAGGATGACGTGATTGAGTGGTCGATGGCGTGGTGCATGGTCTCCAGTGCATTGGTAAAGATGTCGATGCACCTTGGTCGAGGTTGGTGAACTTACGGAAGCAATTGATGATGCGCAGACTTTCTGTCTGGGCCAGAAGTTTCGGAGGAGACAGAAGGTCCAGGGGCCAGAAGTTCTGGGGATGGTCAGCAGGTCCATGCGGGGCCGGAAGTTCTAGGGGTCGCGAGAATATATGAATAAGGAAATCTCAGATCGGGAATTGGGGTGATTGTTTTTGGAGAAAAACCCAAACCGAAAGGGGAAAAGAAATTTTTAGGTGTAGGAAGGGTGGGGAAACTAGATCTGCGTGCTACACACGAAATCCACAAATCAAATCCAACAAATCAAAAAAAATTGGGAGGGCTATTTTTGTGGGGATTTTCAATATTGGGACAAAAGAGAGAAAAATTAGGCCAGAAAACGAATGGAGGGACTGCAAAAACGTGATCAACATGGCTCATGATACCAAGATGATGTAGGGTGAAACCTCTTGGCCGGTCTTTCACTTTTGGAGGGGGGATTCCCGAAGAATATGAAGAACACATGAGAGGAAAACATGAGAGGAATGAGAGGACACACTCAAATCAATGAGAAACAGTTACACATGTGCTAGATCCAAGAACACAAAGGGAGATACATGGTCCAAATCCAACACGAGACGATACAAATACTAACTAGTTCTTCCCAATACGTGAGGAGATGGGGTCTTGAATCCATTAGGGGATCTTCCCATGATGGGGGTCTTGAATCCACTTGGGGAATCTTCTCCGAGGAGGCCTTGGTATCCAATGGAATAGGGGTACAAGTGGATGAGCAAAGCTCTATCTCCAAAATGAGCTATCACAATGCTAACCCCAGAACATTGGGGAAGAAGGAGTATATTAATCTAGGGGGCAAAAGGGTACATGGGCTTTGGCCCGACTGTCTGCGCGCAGGCAGGGCCAAAAGTTTTGGGGACGGCCGGAAGGTCCAGGTGCCGGAGGTTCCCGGTGAAGGTTCGGGCAGGGTCCGAGCTATCTAGAGAGTTGGTACGGCCGGGGTTGGTCTAGTTTCCGGGGGGCGAAAGTTCCGGGCAGGCCAGAGGTTCTAGGGTCCAGACGTTCCGGGGAGGTTCCGGGCATGTTCCAGGCTTAACAGAGAGTTTGCACGCCCGGGCATCGTCTGGAATGGAGAGGGCCAGAGGTTCCGGGCTATGGACAAAGAGTGTGCACTCTTGTCCCTTTCTTCTCCTTTAGCTCTCGGATCCTTGGGATGCTCGTTGTACCTGATCATACACACTATCTCTGATTGAGGTAGCAACAATGTCTTATTCACATGTAAGGGAAGCTCAAGTAGTAGAGATGTCATCTCGAATTGAATAGCACATGCGTGAGCTCTTCTCATGGGTCCACTAGGCACTTGGGGAGACGTAGGTAGGTCCACGGGGATGACCTTAGGGTGCTCCGCATCAACTATGATGTATTTCAATTATGAAATCCTGGTTGTCGTAATACAAAAAATGAAATATATTGTGTGTTTAATATGAAAAGTTAATTTGATTACTAAATGGATTAATAATGATAGGACGATTAGCCCGCTTATTGGGCTTTTCTATTGAATACAGTTATTGTGACAACACAGTGGGATATGACCTCAGACAATCCATACAATTTCTAGGAAGTAAACGTGTTGGATCAATGAACAATCACACACGACTTCCTCTGGGAAACTGTTTGTTATAGGCCACCTTGCACAAACGTGTTCCACATAAAAAGTGTGTCTGATGGACAGCCCACGCCACAAAGTTTCTTCTAGGCACTGTGCGTGATGCATTCAATAAGGCAAACGATAAAATTATAAATATCATCTCCAATGGCAACGCTCTCACAGACAATATTATACAGAAAACTTTGTGTGATGTACATACGAACGGAAATGTTTGTCTGGGATTCACTCTGTGGGATGTACATACGAAAGGAAATGATTGGGCCTGTAAAATTGTTTGTGATGGCTCGCTCGATCACACACGAGCTCTTTTTACCCCACGTGTGTGACTAGAGGACTTACCTCTGACGGTTTCTGGGTCATGTGGGATGTACCCCCCCCCATCGTATACACAGGTAAGGCGACGGTTTAAAACTCTGTCGCTGAAAGTGGGAAAAACCATTTGTATAGGAGTCGCCTGCACAAGTGCTTGCTGCACCTCTGATGATGTGTGGGTAGTTCCCGCGGGACCTATGGGTCCATAGTGACTAGCTAGATCTCTCTCTCTCTCTCTCTCTCTCTCCCTCTCTCTCCCTCTCTCTCTCCCTCTCTTCGATCTGCAATACAATGATCTCCTCGGAGTTCTATTTGGTGCAATCTTCTTCTAAGGTGTGTTTGTTGGGATCCGATGAATTGTAGGTTTATGACCAGTTTATTCATTCAAAGTAATTTAGTATTTTCGGAAGTTTATTATGTGTGATTGCTATAACTTTCTATTTTCTCTGATCTATACATTTGGTTTGACCAACTAGATTGATTTATCTTCAGCGAGAGAGTTGCTTTGTAGTAGGTTCAATCTTTCGGTGCCTCACCTACTGACAGCAGGGGTAGCGAGGCAAGTATTTTTTTGCTACTAAGGAGAAAATGATGGGGTGTAATCATATTGATTGGTTTTATTTTGTCTACATTATGTTATAATACTTCATGCATTACTCTGTTTGTCATGAACTTAATACGTAGAGAGGCAAGCATAGAAGCATTCTCGAAGTGGAGTAATAGTAGTAGATGCAGGCAGGAGTCGATCTACTTGTCACAGACATAATGCCTATGTACATGATCATGCCATGAATAACGTCATAGCTATGCGCTTTTCTATAAATTGCCCAACAGTAATTTGTCTACCCACCGTATGCTATTTTCATGAGAGAGATGCCCCTAATGAAAACAATGGCCCCTATGTATACTTTAATCATATTTCTGAAACAAAAAATACCTTGCTGCAGCTTTCTTACTTTTATTTTACTTTGCAATTTATCTATCACCTATTACTAAATTTTATCCATTACTAAACTTTATCCTTGCAATTAATGAGTACAAGGGGATTGACAACCCTCTTGCTCGCGCTGGGTGCAAGTCTTTGCTCTTGTGTGTGTAGGTACTGTTGAAGGTCGTTTGCATGGTTGTCCTACTGGTTCGATAACCTTGGTTATCTACTAAGGGAAATACTATCCACTACTATATTGCTTGACCCTTCCTCTTCCGGGAAAATCCCAACACAACTCACAAGTTGTAGATAACCGGATCACGCAAACTACGCTACTGGAGGAGAACACATGGAAGATAGAGTATAATGCCACACTACATCCTAGAACACCTAAGCTCCACCACCACACCCTCAGGAGGGAAGGCGACGCAAAGCACCACCACTGACAAGTCCAAAGTGGACAAGGGTTTTCACCTGGAACCCTGGCATGAAGAGAAGAACCACAACAATGTCTTCAGGAAGAGAGTGGCGTCCGCGAGTGTTGCCTTCGTCGGTGCCAATGCACCGAGCTTTCGCTCCACAGCTCATCTGTGCCACCATGAGGTCTCTAGAAGCACCGCAACTAGCTCAGACTCCCAGATCCGGATCCGGACGTCACCACTCAGGCAGAGGGCAAGCTGAAGCCACATGACGCTACCCCTTTCCGCCCACACGACTAAGTGGGAGAGCCCCCACTGTCGCCTTAATGCCTGCCGGCGAGCAAACCTTGCATCCCACCATCCGGGGCTGTTGCCCCTGCTTCCAAGGTCTGCCACACCACCAACCGACTACTTCACAGTGCACCCACCATGGTAGGAAGAGCAGAAGCCTTCTCCATCCACTCTTAGCCCGAGATTAGCCACCAATTCCGCGTCAGTGCCTCCACCGTACGAGGTCCCACATCTGCATCCCTAGCCAACCCCAGTGGACTTGAGGGGACATGAACCAGTGACTGCGGATGGCTGGTGCCGATCAAGGCTCGACTCAAACCATGTGGCCTTGGCCTAGACAAGGTCGCACAATGATATGTCTCCGATGTATCTATATTTGTTGATTGTTACATGCTATTAGAGTATCAATCTTGGATGTTTTATATACACTTTCTAGCAATTATATATCATTTTTTGGGACTAACCTATTAACTTAGTGCCCAGGGCCAGTTGTTGTTTTTTGTTTGTTTTTTTGTTTTTCAGAATGCCAGTACCAAACGAAGTCCAAATGCCACGATTTTTTTGAGATTTTTCTGGCAATAAGAGACCCTACAAGCTTAGGTAGTGACGAGAAGACAGAGAAGTGGCCCACGAGGCACCAGGGCGTTCCCTGGTGGCTTGTGGGGCCATCGTGGCTCCATTTGACCTAACTCCGCCTCTATAAATTCTCTAAAATTGGGAAACCAACAGAGGAGTCCATGAAACACTTTTTCCGCCACCTCATGTTCCTGTTGTTGATAGATCACATCCGGAGGCCTTTTCCGGCACTCTGTCGGAGGGGGGTTCGATCATGGAGGGGCTCTACATAATCCTTGCGGCCCTTCCAATGATGCGTGAGTAGTTTACCATAGACCTTCGGGTCCATAGTTAGTAGCTATATGGATTTTTCTCCCTATTTGATCTTCAATACACTATTCTCCTCGATGTTCTTGGCGATCTATTCAATGTAATCACATTTTGTGGTGTGTTTGTTGGGATCTGATGAATTGTGATTTCATAATCATGATCTATCCATGAGTATTATTTGAGTTTTCTCTAAATTATTTTATGCATGATTAATATAGCTTTGTATTTCTCTGGGATCTACTGATTTGGTTTGGCCAACTAGAGTGATTTGTTTTGTAATGGGAGAGGTGCTTTATAATGGGTTCGATCTTGTGGTGCTCTCCCTAGTAACAAAAGGGGACATGCTACGTATATATTATTTCCATTAAGGTAAAAAGATGGGGTTTGTTCATACGTGAGTTCATCTTGTCTACATCATGTCATCTTTCTTAAGGCGTTACTCCATTTTTCATGAACTTAATACACTAGCATGCTGGATAGCGGTCCATGTGTGGAGTAATAGTAGTATATGCAGAATCATTTGGATCTACTGTCTCGGACGTGATGCCTTGGATATCGTCATAATTATTTGCTTTTCTATCAATAGCACAACAGTAATTTCTCTACCCACCATATGCTATTTTCATGAGAGAAGCATCTTGTTAAAACTATGGCCTTTGGGTCTATCTTTTATCATATATTAAAACCAAAAATACCTTGCTGGATTTTTTATTTTATTTATTTAATTTGTATTTTTTCCGATGTATCTATCAAATACCATACAATTTAATCTTCCTCGTATCCATCAAGGGATTAACAACCCCTTGTTCGCGTTGGGATGCAAGGATTTGTTGTTTGTGTGCAGGTGCTGATAACAACTTGTTGCTTGGTTCTCCTACTGGATTGATAACCTTCGTTCTTAACTGAGGGAAATACTAATCTCTACTGTACTGCATCATCCTCTTCTCTTCGGAGAAATCCCAACACAGTTCACAAGTAGCACACAGCGCCACATTCAAGGCCTTCGGCGCTGATCCGATGCTAATGCAGCAATGCCACGACCACCACCAACGTCCATCGTGCCTGCGAGGGGAAGTCCATCCCACCCACTGGCACCTCTCGAAACACGGCTGGCCTCATCGTCCTGGTGCAACAACTCCTACCCTCCTTGGGCCAAAAACAGGTCCACCGGAGCAAGGTCCCCTAGTTGGAGCTGTTGGGCAAGGACAACCCATAGTCGAGCTCAGTGCCGGTCCAGCGATGTATATGAGTAAAATAAGACATCAATATGACAAACTAGCATTATCCAGATCTTTCGGAGGAGAATGCAGTCGGCTCCACCAACCGCACCAACTGCATAAGCCGCCACTGGATCTGCAATCAACGGACCCCTACAACTCCGCAACGCCACCAGTGCACCTGCCAGTGTGCCTCACCACACTGGAGGCTGGCCCAGCCTAGCCAGACCACCCCTAGCCCGCGTCTCCGCATCCCTTGACCCCTACCATCTAGATCTGACAAGGGAGCACCATCGCAACTTGCATCCTTACCATCCCCACGCACAGGCTCGCACCACTCGACCTCACACAGTTGCCACCCGGGTCATTGTCGCACCGTCCCGTGCGAACGACGCACTCCTCACTAGGGCCCCACGTCCCGCGCTGCGGTTCACCAGGGAAGGAGGGAGAGGATCCCTGTCGTCACCGACACCAGTTGGGCTTCGCCCAACGGCGCCCTCCAGTGGCTCGTTTCCACTGTTGGAGATTACACAAGGATATCTTTCTTGCCAGATCTAGCACCATCAAGCCCATCCTCCTTTAGCATTTGAAGCAATCCCAACACCCAAAACTGTAGTAGAAGAGCGGCCTGCTTCTAACTACAATGCTATGTGTACAATTTTTGTCATAAAGAACAAGCCCACAAAAGCTACAATATCATTCAATGGGTTGTATTTGGAGAACCATAAGGAGCAGATCAATAAAAATAATTTTCACAACGGTATTTGGAGACAATGTTAGCAACAATTGCAGCCAGATGTGGAGAACGAAGAGCTAGGACCAAACAACATACCTCACAGGTCAGCCGCCATGGCAGGCTACCACTCGAGGTGGTCGATAGCTATAGCCAGGAGCCCGCTGCCACCGAGCCTAAGCTCATCAGCATCGATAGAGATGACGTGGTCAAGTGGCACTGAGTGGGCCGCCTTCCCCGTGCTTAGCTCCTTTCTCAACGACCTCGCCCGACCATCGAACCAAACCGCGCCATCGCCGTTGAGCCATGCCATCACGCCATCCGTGAGACCACTACCTCCATCGAGAAGCATCGGCTGCCTGCACCCCTATCACACTGAAGGCGACTTCAACACACACCTCGTCAATCGGACTGCTCGCGCCTGCCTAGATCACGCCCGGCCTCTGTGCTGCCATATCACACCCATACCGCTGCATGCGGCTCAGCCTCGTCCTCTCCGTGTAGGCAGCCCTGGTCCATGGCCCCCATGCCGGCCACCTCCATTGACCTGGAGTTTGATGTTCGCTACTTAGCTAAGGCTTGAGGGGAAGAAGAGAGAAACAAGGAAAGAGAGGGGAGAGGGGGTGGCATGCCCACCTAGGAGCCTGGAAGAGCGAGGGAGAGCGGAAGTTGTGTGAGATGAGGAGCAAGCACTCATAGTGCATCGCTACGTGTTTTTACTTTTTCTCTCTCCCTGTTCATGCTGCAAATAGTGCATCACAGGCTACATGACATGCTTGAGCTTCACCCTGCAGTTTGCTACTTGTGAGCCGCCTTGGGATTTTCCATGAAGAGGAAAGGAGATACAACACAATAGAGATAAGTATTTTCCTCAGTGGGAGTCAAGGTATCAATCCAGTAGGAGAATCATTCAAAGCCTCGTGAACAACACCTACACAAACCAAAGTAAATACTTGCACCCAATGCAGCCAAGAGGGTTGTCAATCCCCTTGAACTCGTTACTTCCAAGGATTAGTTCGCATAGTGATAGATAGATAAAGTAAATTGCAAATAAAAATAAAATAAATAAAATTGCATGAAGGTATTTTTGGATTTTATATATGATAAAAGTAGACACGGGGGGAATAATTTTCACTAGAGGCTTCTCTCCCGAGCATGTAACATACGGTGGGTTAACAAATTACTGTTGGGCAATTGATAGAAAAGCGCATAGTTATTATGATTTCAAGGCAATGATCATGTACATAGGCATCATGCCGGAGGCAAGTAGACTGACTCCTGCCTGCATCTACTACTATTACTCCACCCATCAACTGCTATCCAGCATATGCATTTGGGGTATTAAGTTAATGAAAAACACAGTAATGCCTTAAGCAAGATGACATGATGTAGACAAAATAAACCCAATCAATATGAATAAACCCCATCATTTTACCCTTAATGCAATAATACGAATACATGTCTTGTCCCCTTCTGTCACTAGGATATAGAGCACCACAAGACTGAACCCATCAAAAAGCACCTCTCTCACTGAAGATAAATCAATCTAGTTGGCCAAACCAAATGGATAGATGGGAGAGAAATACAAAGCTATAACAATCATGCAAAATAAAGTTCAAAAAAGACTCCATTACTTATCATAAATATTCAGATCATAAACCGACAATTTGTAACAAACCGAAGCTGATAAGATTCGAGTCTCTGTGCTCAATGTGCTACTCCCTGGATCAATAGCTAGTAGAACAGTGCAAGATGTAATAGCAAGATAAAACCACATGTCATAATATTACATTGTTGATCTAGAATTTATTATAATACATACATGCATAGCTGATACGAGGCTAACCCGGTGTAGGCCGATCTTTCATGATTGGAGTGGATTCCCTCGAAGAACACGGAGAACATGGGGAAGAACGGAGAGAAATCACAAGGGGAAACAGTCAATAACAAGTCCAATCACACATCCACTAGACAATAAAACACACAAGATCCACAAGGTACATGAACAACAAAGGAAAGATACAAGGTATAGTTCATCCCAAATCCAAAGGTGATGGGGGCTTGATGATCTAGATGATCCTTCCCCGATGGGGGTCTTGAATCCCTCGGGATCTTCTCCTAGATGGAGGTCTTTGTTGGTGTTCTGGATATGGGGGTATCGAGACTTGCCTGCCTGCGGCCCACCACGTGGCTCCATCAACGGCTTGGTATGGCCCAGCTTCAGTGTCAACAACTCAAGACCCTCATGAGGGGCCAAGCCTCGTGTGGCGGGCGACACCAAGACCCCCGAAGGGACCGGCCTCCTCAGGATGGCTCCCGAGGGGCGGAGAGTTCTATGCAAGGTGCACCTCACGGGCTCAGCTGACGTGAGCCATGACGACCAAGGCTAGGCGGGCGCCAGGCGGGTGTCGGCGGGCGCAGAGCGCTAGTTTCCTCTTCGGTGCAAGGGAGGCAAGCCACTAGCGCGGGGTCCCGAGGAAACAGCCGAAGGTTTCCGTTCTGGTGCAACAAGACCAAGACCGCTAGGACGGCAGGATGGAGGTCATCATCGAGCCCACCACAGCGTCACGACCAGGGGTTTTCGCAGGCAAAGACCACTTTAGTCAGGATAAGCTGTACTACTTGTCCCCTTTCAAATCCGGCCGTTGTGGTATCCCTTCCTGCCAACATTTGGGAAGAGGACCAAGGCCACTATAAATAGGACTTAGCCACCTCCATAGAGGGCATCTAGTTCACATCCCACCAGCTCTTTGGAGCTCAAGAACACCTCACCTTCTGAGGCATGTTCATCCACTATACTAGTTCGTCCTCCGCCCCTCAAGGCAATCTACCAAAACGCTAGAGTAGGGTATTACACCGCAAGGTGGCCCGACCCAGGATAAACTGTTGTGTCTCTTTGTCTCTTTGAGCTCGACGCGCTAGGCTTATGAGGATCACGAGTAGGCAGGATGGGTAGGTTGAGATCTCCGCACACACCCCAGAGTTCGAACCTTTCAAGGGTTAGCGGAACCCGTAATCCGACATTTGGCGCGCTAGGTAGGGGTGCATCGGGGATCCTCCGCTCCGTCCGTCAGATCCCACCATCGGCTTCAATTGCGGGTGCCTCTCCACCGACTCGACCGGCACGCGCCTCTGAAGAGGCGCCGGGCTGCGCCCTATCACCCCCTCCCTGCAGTGGGTGGAATGGCCGTCCAAGTTCAGGCCTGAGCTGCCACCACGCTACGACGGCACGGCGGACCCGACTGGTTTCCTCTAGGCGTACGAGGAGGCAATTTGGGCGGCCGGCGGAGACGACAAGGTGAAGGCCAACTGCCTCCCCATGGCCCTTGTAGGAGAGCAGCGCGCTTGGCTGCTCCACCTCCGGAGTCCTCTCTGGCCTCTTGGGAGGAGCTGCATGGCCTCTTCATGGCGCACTTCACGGCACCGGCGCCTCCTGTCGTTGCGGCCCTCTTAGGCGGCTCGCAGGCGCCACCTTCCTATCGGCATATCAAGCACTTCTACCGGCAAGTAAGCGTTGCCCGGGTGAGCTCGGGGGCTCCCCCGGGCTGGGCAGCGCTGATGGCTGACCTTGCCTTCGGCCCAGAAGAGCATCCAACGACCACAGTGGGGGCAGGGGCGCTCCGAATGCTCTGCACCCCCACCATCTGCAACGTGGCGGTCACTAGGACCCTCGTTGATGGCGGAGCCGGCCTCAACTTGCTCTCTGCGGAGGCATTCGGCTTGCTGCACGTGCCTCCCGGCGGGCTCAGCCCCACCAAACCCTTCTCCGGGGTCGGAGGTGGCTTCACCCGCCCTCTGGGGTAGATCCGCCTCACTATTACCTTCGGGACCTATGACAACTACCGCACCGGGATCATCGACTTCGACATCGCCCGGATTGACTTGTCGTACAATGCCATCCTCGGATACCCTACCTAGGCCAAGTTCATGGCGGCAACTCACCCAACTTACAACCTCATGAAGATGCCTCGCAGCAATGGTGTCCTCACGGTGGCGGGAGACACCAAGGACACGGTGCAGGCACTCAAGCTCTCCTTCAGGTCGGCGGTATCTTCGCTGCCTGGAGAGAAAGGAGGCCCTGGGGCCTCGGGAGCAGCGCCGGCCAAGAAGAAGCAGCTATTCTCCCAAGACCGAGCTGAGATGAAGCAAGTACTGGTCAGCGAGAAGGGGGCAACCAGCACCACCTTCACCATAGGAGCTGGCCTCCCTCAAGACTAGGAGAAAGCGTTGGTCGACTTCTTGCGCGCGAACAAGGACGTATTCGCTTGGGAGCCTAAAGATCTGGCTGGGGTCCCGAGGGGAATAATCGAGCATCACCTGAAGGTGTGCCCAAACGTGCGGCCAGTGAAGCAGAAGGCCCGCAGCCAGTCCACCAAGAAGCAAGCATTTATCATCCAAGAAACCCGCAAGCTGCAGGACGCTGGGGTCATCAGGGAGGTACGATACCCGGAGTGGCTAGTGAACCCTATTGTCGTCCCCAAGAAAGGAGGGAAGGAACGCATGTGTGTCGACTTCACCAACCTCAACAAGGCCTTCCCTCAAGATCCCGCTCCCTCGCATCGGTCAGATCATTGACTCCACCGAATGCGACCTGTTGTGCTTCTTGGATGCCTTCTCAGGTTACCACCAGATCAAGATGGTCGTGCAAGATGTGGAGAAGACGGCGTTCTTGACCCCCTACGGGGTGTACTGCTACACGTGCATGCCCTTCGGGCTGCGGAATGCTGGGGCTACCTTCCAGCGGGTGATGCATATCGCCCTGGGCATGTAGCTTGGGAGAAACGTGCAGGCCTATGTTGATGACATAGTAGTGAAGTCCCGGGAGGCTGGGACCCTGATAGCAGATCTGGGGGATACGTTTGCCAGCTTGCGCAAGGTGGATCTTCGGCTCAATCCCGAGAAGTGTGTATTCATGGTCCCCTCTGGCAAGCTACTGGGCTTCCTGGTGTCACATAGAGGGATCAAGGACAATCCAGAAAAGGTTAAGGCAATAGAAGACATGAGACCCCCGCAGACCTTGAAGGAGATGCAGAAGCTGGCGGGCTGCGTAACCTCGCTGGGGCGCTTCATCTCCAACATGGGGGAGCACCCTCTCCTGTTCTTCAAGCTGATGAAAAGGAAGGGGCCGTTTGAGTGGACCCCGGAGGCAGGCGCAGCCTTTCAAGACCTCAAGAGATACCTGACCAACCCACCAGTGATGGTGGCGCCGCGCCCTCTCGAGCCCTTGGTGCTCTATTTGGCAGCCACCCCTCACTCAGCCAGCGCCGCCCTGGTGGCGCTAAGGAAGGAGCGCCCATCCAAGGACCCTCGGCAGGACATGATACGTCTCGAATGTATCTACAATTTTTGATTGTTCCATGCTATTATATTATCTGTTTTGTATGTTTAATGGGCTTTATTATACACTTTTATACTATTTTTGGGACTAACCTATTAACCGGAGGCCCAGTCCAAATTGCTGTTTTTTTGCCTATTTCAGTGTTTCACAGAAAAGGAATATCAAATGGAGTCCAAACGGAATGAAACCTTCGGGAGAGTCGTTTTTGGAACAAACACAATCCAGGAGACTTGGAGTGGACTTCTAGGATGCAACGAGGCGGCCACGAGGCAGGGAGGCGCGCCCAGGGGGTAGGCATGCCCCCACCCTCGTGGGCCCCTCGTGGCTCCCCTACCGACTTCTTTCGCCTATATATAATCATATACCCTGAAAACATCTGAGAGCACCACGAAACCCTATTTCCACCGCCGCAACCTTCTGTACCCACAAGATCCCATCTTGGGGCCTTTTCCGGTGCTCCGCCGGAGGGGGAATCGATCATGAAGGTCTTCTACATCAACACCATAGCCTCTCCGATGATGCATGAGTTTACCTCAGACCTTCGGGTCCATAGTTATTAGCTAGATGACTTCTTCTCTCTCTTTGGATTTCAATACAAAGTTCTCCTCGATCTTCTTGGAGATCTATTCGATGTAATTCTTTTTGCGGTGTGTTTGTCGAGATCTGATGAATTGTGGGTTTATGATTAAGATTATATATGAACAATATTTGAATCTCCTCTAAACTCTTTTATGTATGATTTGTTATCTTTGCAAGTCTCTTTGAATTATCAGTTTGGTTTGGCCTACTAGATTGATATTTCTTGCAATGGGAGAAGTGTTTAGCTTTGGTTCAATCTTGTGGTGTCCTTTCCTAGTGACAGTAGGGGCAGCAAGGCACGTATTGCATTGTTGCCATCGAGGATAAAAAGATGTGTTTTATATCATATTGCTTGAGTTTATCCCTCTACATCATATCATCTTGCCTAATGCATTACTCTGTTCTTATGAACTTAATACTCTAGATGCATGTTGGATAGCGGTCGATGTCTGGAGTAATAGTAGTAGATGCATAATTGTTTCGATCTACTTGTCACGGATGTGATGCCTATATACCTGATCATGCCTAGATATTCTCATAACTATGCACTTTTCTATCAATTGCTCGATAGTAATTTGTTCACCCATCGTAATACTTATGGTATCTTGGGAGAAGCCAGTAGTGAAACCTATGGCCCCCGGGTCTATTTTCCATCATATAAGTTTCTGATCTATTTTATTTTGCAATCTTTACTTTGCAATCTATATCGTAAAACTACCAAAAATATTTATCTTATTATCTCTATCAGATCTCACTTTTGCAAGTGGCCGTGAAGGGATTGACAACCCCTTTATCGGGTTGGTCGCAAGGTTCTTATTTGTTTGTGAAGGTATGAGGAATTTGAGTGTAGCCTCCTACTGGATTGATAACTTGGTTCTCAAAAACTGAGGGGAAATACTTATGCTACTTTGCTGCATCACCCTTTTCTCTTCATGGGAAAACCAACGCATGCTCAAGAGGTAGCAAGAAGGATTTCTGGCGCCGTTGCCGGGGAGTCTACACACAAGTCAAGACATACCAAGTACCCATCACAAACTCTTATCCCTCGCATTACATTATTTGCCATTTGCCTGTCGTTTTCCTCTCCCCCACTTCACCCTTGCCGTTTTATTTGCCCTCCTTTCCTGTTCGCCTCTTTTTCGCTTGCTTCTTGTGGTATTTGCTGCCACTATGTCTGAAACTAGGGGGGAGGTTATCGTTGATAAGGACAATAGTAATAATGTGGGAAACTTTGATGCTTTTGATGATCCTACTGAAGAACCCACTATTTTAGATTTCAAGGAATTTAATTATGAAAATTGTTCTTTAATAGATTGTATTTCCTTATTGCAATTTGTGTTAAATTCTCCTCCTGCTTATAGTCAAAATAAGGCTTTTACTAAACATATCATTGATGCTTTAATGCAATCTTATAAAGAAAAACTTGAATTAGAAGTTTCTATCCCTAGAAAGCTTTATGATGAGTGGGAACCTACTATTAAAATTAAAATTAAAGATCATGAATGCTATGCTTTGTGTGATTTGGGTGCTAGTGTTTCCACGATTCCAAAAACTTTGTGTGATGTGTTAGGTTTCCGTGAATTTGATGATTGCTCTTTAAACTTGCACCTTGCGGATTCCACCATTAAGAACCTAAGGGAAGGATTGATGATGTTCTTATTGTTGAAAATAGGAACTATATGCCCGTAGATTTTATTGTTCTTGATATAGGTTGCTATCCTTCATGTCCTATTATTCTTGGTAGACCTTTCCTTAGAAAGATTGGTGCAATTATTGATATGAAAGAAGGAAATATTAGATTCCAATTTCCATTAAGTAAAGGCATGGAACACTTTGCTAGGAAGAAAATCAAATTACCTTATGAATCTATTATGAGAACCACCTATGAATTGAATACCAAAGATGGCAATACTTAGATCTATTCTCGCTTTTATGCCTAGCTAGGGGCGTTAAACGATAGCGCTTGTTGGGAAGCAACCCAATTTTATTTTTGTTCTTTGCTTTTTTTTCCTGTTTAGTAATAAATAATTCATCTAGCCTCTGGTTAGATGTGATTTTCTGTTTTAATTAGTGGTTGTGCCAAGTAAAACCTATAGGATCTTCTTGGGTGATAGTTAATTTGATCTTGCGGAAAAACAGAAACTTTTGCACGCACGAGAATAAATTTAATAAATCACAGAAATGATATTTTCAGTTGATTATTTTTGCAGAGGATTAATAAAAAAATTATCTAGGACTTCCTATTTTGGTAGAAGTTTTGGGGTTCCATAAGTGTTCCAAAGTTATAGATTGCTACATACTATTCGGTTTTTGACAGATTCTGTTTTTCATGTGTTGTTTGCTTATTTTGATGAATCTATGGCTAGTATTGGGGGGTATGAACCATATAGAAGTTGTAATACAGTAGGTTTAACAGAAATATAAATAAAGAATGAGTTCATTACAGTACCTTAAAGTGGTGGTTTGTTTTATTTTGCTAACGGAGCTCATGAGATTTTCTGTTGAGTTTTGTGTTGTGAAGTTTTCAAGTTTTTGGGCAAAGATTTGATGGATTATGGAATAAGGGGTGGCAAGGGCCTAAGATTGGGGATGCCCAATGCCCCCCAAGGTAAAATACAAAGACAACCAAAATCCTAAGCTTGGGGATGCCCCGGAAGGCATCCCCTCTTTCGTCTGCGTCCATCGGTAACTTTACTTGATGCTACATTTTTATTCACCACATGATATGTGTTTTGCTGGGAGCGTCTTGTATGATTTGAGTCTTTGATTTTTAGTTTACCAAAATCATCCTTGCTGTACACAACTTTTGGGAGAGACACACATGAATTGGAATTTATTAGAATACTCTATGTGCTTCACTTATATCTTTTGAGCTAGATAATTTTGCTCTAGTACTTCACTTATATCTTTTTCGAGCAAGGTGGTGGTTTTATTTTATAGAAATTATTGATCTCTCATGATTCACTTATATTATTTTGAGAGTCCTTTACAACAGCTTGGTAATTTCTTTGGTTAAAATTTTAGTCCTAATATGATGAGCATCCAAGATAGGTATAATAAAAACTCTCATATAAAGTGCATTGAATACTATGTGAAGTTTGATACTTGATGATTGTTTTGAGATAAGTGGATGGTAATATTAGGGTCATGCCAATTGAGTAGTAGTGAATTTGAGGAATACTTGTGTTAAAAGTTTGTGATTCTCGTAGCATGCACGTATGTGAACCGTTATGTGATGAAGTTGGAGCATGATATATTTATTGATTGTCTTCCTTATGTGTGCAAGTCGGGATCGCGCGATGGTTAATTCCTACCAACCCTTCCCCTAGGAGCATGCGTGTAGTACTTTGTTTTCGTAACTTGTAGTTTTTTTCAATAAGTATGTGAGTTCTTCATGACTAATGTTGAGTCCATGGATTATACGCACTCTCACCCTTCCACCATTGCTAGCCTCTCTTGTGCCGCACAACTTTCGCCTGTATCATACACCCACCATATACCTTCCTCAAAACAGCCACGATACCTACCTATTATGGCATTTCCATAGCCATTCCGAGATATATTGCCATGCAACTTTCCACCGTTACGTTTATTATGACATGCTCCACCATTGTCATATTGCTTTGCATGATCATGTAGTTGACATCGTATTTGTGGCAAAGCCACCATTCATAATTCTTTCATACATGTCACTCTTGATTCATTATCCCGGTACACCGCCGGAGGCATCCACGTAGAGTTATATTTTGTTCTAAGATTCTTGAGTTGTAAGTAGATAAAAGTGTGATAATCTTCATTATTAGAACATTGTCCCATGTGAGGAAAGGATGATGGAAGCAATGATTCCCACAGAAGTTGGGATGAGTCTTCGGACTTTATGAAAAATAAAAGAGGCCACAGAAGCCCAAATAAAAAAGAGAGGACAAAGAAGCCCACCAAAAAAGAAAAAAAAGAAAAAAATGAGAGAAAAAGAGAGAAGGGGCAATGCTACTATCCATTTACCACACTTGTGCTTCAAAGTAGCACCATGATCTTCATGATAGAGAGTCTCCTATGTTGTCACTTTCATATACTAGTGGGTATTTTTCATTATAGAACTTGGCCTGTATATTCCAATGATGGGCTTCCTAAAATTGCCCTAGGTCTTCTTGAGCAAGCAAGTTGGATGCACACCCACTTAGTTTCTTTTGATGAGCTTTCATACACTTATAGCTCTAGTGCATCCGTTGCATGGAAATCCCTACTCACTCACATTGATATCTATTAATGGACATCTCCATAGCCCATTGATACTCCTAGTTGATGTGAGACTATCTTCTCCTTTTTTGTCTTCTCCACAACCACCATCCTATTCCACCTATAGTGCTATGTCCATGGCTCACGCTCATGTATTGCGTGGAGATTGAAAAAGTTTGAGAATACTAAAGTATGAAACAATTGCTTTGCTAAAACAGGGGTTGTGCATGATTTAAATATTTTGTGTGATGAAGATAGAGCATATCCAGAGTATATGATTTTGTAGGGATAACTTCCTTTGGCCATGTTATTTTGAGAAGACATGATTACTTTGTTAGTATGCTTGAAGTATTATTATTCTTATGACAATATTAAACTTTTGTCTTGAATCTTTCGGATCTGAACATTCATGCCACAATAAAGAAAATTACATTGAGAATTATACTAGGTAGCATTCCACATCAAAAATTCTGCTTTTATCATTTACCTACTCGAGGACGAGCATGAGTTAAGCTTGGGGATGCTTGATACGTCTCCAACGTATCTATAATTTTTGATTGTTCCATGCTATCATATTATCCGTTTTGGATGTTTAATGGGCTTTATTATACACTTCTATAGTGTTTTGGAACTAACCTATTAACCGGAGGCCCGGTACAAATTGTTGTTTTTTTGCCTATTTCAGTGTTCCGCAGAAAAGGAATATCAAACGGAGTCCAAACAGAATGAAACCTTCGGGAGAGTCGTTTTTGGAGCAAACACAATCCAGGATACTTGGAGTGGACGTCAAGGAAGCAACGAGGCGACCACGAGGTAGGGAGGCCCGCCTAGGGGGGTTGGCATACCCCCCCAACCTCATGGGTCCCTCGTGGCTCCCCTGACCGACTTATTTCACCTATATATACTCATATACCCTGAAAACATCCAAGAGCACCACGAAACCCTATTTCCACCGCCACAACCTTCTGTACCCGTGAGATCCCATCTTGGGGCCTTTTCTGGCGCTCCGTCGGAGGGGGAATCGATCACGGAGAGCTTCTACATCAACACATAGCCTCTTCGATGACGTGTGAGTAGTTTACCTCAGACCTTCGGGTCCATAGTTATTAGCTAGATGGCTTCTTTTCTCTCTTTGGATCTCAATACAAAGTTCTCCTCGATCTTCTTGGAGATCTATTCGATGTAATTCTTTTTGCGGTGTGTTTGTCGAGATTCGATGAATTGTGGGTTTATGATTAAGATTATCTATGAACAATATTTGAATATCCTCAAAATTCTTTTATGCAAGATTTGTTATCTTTGCAAGTCTCTTCGAATTATTAGTTTGGTTTGGCCTACTAGATTTATGTTTCTTGCAATGGGAGAAGTGCTTAGCTTTGGGTTCAATCTTGCAGTGTCCTTTCCTAGTGACGACAGGGGCAGCAAGGCACGTATTGTATTGTTGCCATCAAGGATAAAAATATGGGGTTTATATCATATTGCTTGAGTTTATCCCTCTACATCATGTCATCTTGCCTAATGCATTATTCTGTTGTTATGAACTTAATACTCTAGACGCATGCTGGATAGCGGTCGATGTGTGGAGTAATAGTAGTAGATGCAGAATCGTTTCGATCTACTTGTCGCGGACGTGATGACTATATACATGATCATGCCTAGATATTCTCATAACTATGCACTTTTCTATCAATTGCTCGACAGTAATTTGTTCACCCACCGTAATACTTATGGTATCTTGAGAGAAGCCACTAGTGAAACCTATGGTCCCTGGGTCTATTTTCCATCATATAAGTTTCCGATCTATTTTATTTTGCAATCTTTAGGTTCCAATCTATATCATAAAAATACCAAAAATATTTATCTTATTATCTCTATTAGATCTCACTTTTGCAAGTGGCCGTGAAGGGATTGACAACCCCTTTATCACGTTGGTTGCAAGGTTCTTATTTGTTTGTGCAGGTACGAGGGATTTGAGTGTACCCTCCTACTGGATTGATACCTTGGTTCTCAAAAACTGAGGGAAATACTTACGCTACTTTGTTGCATCACCCATTCCTCTTCACGGGAAAACCAACGCATGCTCAAGAGGTAGCAGGACGCTCAACCACCAAGCAAGGCGCATCACCCTCAGGACAACGCGCCTGGGGCCTCAGCCAACCCAGTGGCCAATCTCTCTCCGGAGGCTGCGATTGACCCCATAGCTGGGGGTCTCCTGAGGGCGGACCTTGCGAGACCACCAAAGGCCCGCACCCTCAATAATAACAAGACTCCACTGACGCCTCTCCCCTCGTCGAGCACCCTGTCTACTTCCTCAGCATGGTGCTGAAGGAGGCACGGGCGTGTTAACCCATGCCTCAAAAGATCTTGCTTGCGCTCCTCGTCGCCTCTCGAAAGCTGCACCACTACTTCCAAGGCCACCCCATCAAAGTCGTTTTGGCATACCCGCTGGAGAGGGTGCTCCAGAGCCCGAACGCCGCTAGGCAAGTCGTAGAATGGAACATCGAGCTTCAAGCGTTTCACCTTGAGTTCAGCACCACCAGGGTCATCAAGGGCGCGGCTCTCGCGGAGTGGACTGACATCCCCGACCATGGGGTGAGCGAGGACCGCTCCCTCTTACCTAGAGATGAGGAACCAGACAGGTGGATCATGTAGTTTGACGGAGCATTCACGCAACAAGGCGCAGGAGCAGTGGCCGTCCTCATCTCACCCACCAAGGACAAGCTCTGTTATGCGGTACAACTCTGTTTCCAGCAGGGCGAGAAGGTCTCCAACAACTTCGCGGAATTTGAGGGCTTGCTTGCCGGTCTCAGGGCTGCGGCAGTGCTGGGGGTGAAGCGCCTTGCCATCAAGGGCGAGACTCTGCTCCTCGTCAACTTCTCCAACAAGGAGTACACGCCCAAGGACGAGCACATGGATGCATACCTAGAACAAGTACGCAAGATGGAGAAGCGGTTCATGGGCATGGAGCTGCAGCATGTGCCGTAAGGGACGAACAAGGAGGCAGACAATATCGCCAAGAGAGCCAACCGAAGGCTCCCCCAGGAGCTGGGGGTGTTTGAGGAGCGGCTCGTCAAGCCATCTGCGGCTCCCCCCATCGCGGCTCCAGCACCGCCTCAGGAGGACCTGCCTCAGGCGCCTGTGACTGGCGCCCCAGCATGTGGCCTTCCCAGAGGGGCCCACCTGTTGCTTGCACTCGAGCCTTAGGAGGGGTGCTAGACTGAAGAGTTCAAGGCGTACCTACTTCAAGGGACCTTGCGAGAGAAGGAGGAGGATGCCGAGCATGTGACTCGTCAAGCCACCGCGTATTGCATCTAGGAGGGTGAGTTATATTGCAAGAGGCCCAATGACGTTTCGTTGCGATGCATCTCCAGGGACCAGGGACTTGAGTTGCTAGCACACATACATGGCGGGGACTGCGGGCATCATTCCTCATCACGCACTCTGGTGGGCAAGGCGTTCCGCAGCTGCTTCTACTGGCCCACTGTGCTCAACGACGCCATAGAGCTGGTGCGTTCCTGCAAAGCGTGCCAGTTCCACGCCAAGCAAATCCACCAGCCTGCGCAGGGCCTCCAGATGACCCCACTCACATGGTCGTTCGCGGTCTGGGGGCTGGATATCTTGGGGCCGTTCCCTCGAGCGCCAGGGGGCTGCCGATACCTCTACGTCGCAATCGACAAATTCACCAAATGGGCGGAGGTAGAAGCTGTTTGCGCCATCCCAGCTGGATCAGCTGTCAAGTTCATCAAGGGCATCGTGAGCCGGTTTGGAGTTCCTAACCGCATCATCACCGAAAATGTCTCTCTGTTCACTAGCAACCTTTTCAAAACATACTGCGCTAACCTTGGAACGTAGATATGCTACGCCTTAGTGGCACACCCCCAGAGCTATGGCCAAGCCGAGTGGGCCAATGCCGAAGTCCTGAGGGGCCTCAAGACAAGAACCTTCAAGAAGAAGCTCGAGGCCTGCGGTAGGGGCTGGCTCTACGAGTTACAGTCCGTGCTGTGGTCCGTCCGCACCACCGCGACCAAGCCAACGGGAGAGACGCCGTTCTTCCTCGTCTACGGAGCAGAAGCGGTTCTCCCACACGAGGTCAAGCATCGCTCCACGCGGGTCCTGGCGTTCGACGAGGAGCGTCAGGACGCCACGCAGGGGATGGATCTCGTGCTGGGGGAGGAATGCTGCCCCAAGCCTTGATCTGGTCTGCAAGATACTAGCAGACGCTGCAGCGGTATCACTTCCGCAGCGTCCTCTCCAGGACGTTAGAGGTGGGCGACCTCGTCCTAAGGCAGGTGCTCTCCAGGGAGGGGCTGCACAAGCTCTCTCCCATGTGGGAGGGCCTTTTTAGGATTGCCCGTGTCTCTAGGCCTGGTGCCGCGCGCCTGGAGACACATGACGCGATCCCCATCTAGAACGCCTGGAACATCCAGCACCTCCGGAAGTTCTACCCCTGAAGAAAGGCTCTGGCCTATGAAGCAAGGCTCCGGCCTATGAAGGCCTCCGCTCATGACACTCTCACGTAATAATGAGTGGGGCTGTACACACCCCGGAGTCTCCTAAGAGCCGCCCTGGGGCCTCACGGGGGCTCCCTCCCATGTCTTAGTGGCAGCACTTAGGTCCGCGCTGGTGAGAAGACTAGATTAGGTGCCGGACGCGGCTTTTCATTTGCTTTCTGAAGTTGCTTGCGGTTTTTTAGTAATCTTTCAATGGATTTGGTGCTTTTGTGTTTCGGTTCGCCGAGTTGGATCCTTCTCCTCCCCCTCGTTTGCTTTTAGCCTAAGCACAGGAGAGAGGTGGCAGTTGCCCGTCACTCTCCCTCGCTCGCCTCGCGCGTGGGGGCTAGGCAGGTGTGTGCACCTCAGGCCTGCCCTCATGCGCGCACACCGAGCCGAATCCCGTTGCCCTGGTGCTTCGGCCTCATCCTCGCGAGGAGCCCTCAATCAAGCTCACAGGCATTAGTACCCCTCATATCCGTGCCCCCCGGGGAGCGCGACATGGTACATTAAGTAAGAGCTGATCTATGACTGGGGCCTCGCATAAGGAGGAATGAGGTGCTCGTCAAGTTTCCTTTTCCTTTAAAAACAGCCACACAACAGTTCCGTGGTGGCTCCCGAGACCCCAAGGTACCTCCCAAGGCCTATGGCCTCTAGTTCCCCAGAAAGGGGGCCTCGTCAGGCGCGAGAAGCCAAGTCCTCGCGAGGCGGAAAGCTACTGCACGCATATCAAGCTAAGTTTTCCTATCTTGGCCTACTAAGAGCGCAAACATTACAGAACATCATCAAGATAGAAAGCATAGCATAAAGGGCATAACTGCCATAGTTCATTACACGCCACAGCGGGGTACACTATCTTTTTGAATTACAGGAGAAAGGAAAGGCTAAAAAGAAGACCCGAGGACGTATGAACGCAACACCAGCACCACATCCTCAAGCAGCGCCTCAAGGTGGCCTGGCACTCCACCAGTTCCCCCATAGGCGACCAGGGGCCGCGACTGGTCTTGAGTCCAAGTTCGGTGACCCCAAACTCATGCCGGGCTCCTCTCCAGCTTCACCAGAGCACTACGGCGGGATGAACCGCCTCCGTCCTCGGCCGAGCACGACGGTGTGGGGGCCGATCATAGACACCACTGCTTGAGCTCTCATCCGAGGAAGAGCTGTCGTCGCGAGAAGAGGAGCGCGCACCGCCAAGGCCAAGCTCACCTTTGCCACCCTCATCGTCGCTGTCCTCTTCTAGGCAGCACCCTACGCGGCGGCCATCCTCCGTGAACACCCTCACGAAGAGGGTCGCCAGGCTGTCATACTTGAAGTGGAGGGTGCACCTTCCACCCAAGCCTCGTGTGCGGGTGAACGTCTGCTAGCCGCGGGGCAGGACCACACCGCTGGAGGTGGCGACCTCTGTCCCGACCCACGAAGCTCTGCTGCAGGAGCCGTCAGGATGCAGCCAGAGACCATCGAGTCCTGAAGATGGAAGCTCGCCGGTGAAGAAGCACAGAAGCCGGAGAAAGGTGTCGGTCGGGCTCTCTAACCACACCACGAAATCTGGGAGCACGTCCAGCGAGAAAAATCATGGCCGAGGAGGATGCATGATCACGGCGTGCCTCCCTTTGTCGTGGGGACTGCTCCAAAGCCAGTGGCTCCCGCCGCGAGAAGAGGTGCCATCATGGGCACCCAGAGAAATGCTGGCCCTGGGGGATGCGCACCCGTGACCCTGGGGTCCACTACGGGGGTCGCGATGTTCTTACGGGGACGATCGCGGCCCCTCTTGGGGGCCGAAGAGGCTGGCCCCTTCTTGGAATCCTTCCCCTTCTCGGACGCTGAAAACTTCCTCGGCGGTGACATGGAAACAAGATGGAGGAGGAGAAGGAACGTGCGGCAAGAAGACGAGGGAGAGATGAGCAAGCGGGCTCTGCCCCTCACCCACATTTATAGCCAAGGAAGGCCAACCGCCGGCCTCCACGACCTCGGGCCATGATGACCTTCTGCCTGCTGCATCGTTCCGTCAAGTCAAATAGTTGCCGAGGTAGCATGGGGAAGTGGAGACGCCCACATCCATCAATCGCCATGAGTCATCAAGGCCGCAGGCGGTTATGGCATGCGGTGCTCCGCACTTGCCCTTTGGCTTCGCCCAGAAGCCAAGTTTGAGCGCGCCTTGGGCACGGGGCCTACTGTCGGTGTTCTGGATATGGGGGTATCCAGACTTGCCTGCCTGTGGCCCACCATGTGGCTCCATCAATGGCCTGGTACGGCCCAGCTTCAGCGTCAACAACCCAAGACCCTCACGAGAGGCCAAGCCTCGTGAGGTGGGCGACACCAACACCCCCAAAGGGACCGGCCTCCTCAGGCTGGTTCCCGAGTGGCGGAGAGTTCTATGCAAGGTGCACCTCACGAGGCTCAGCTGACGTGAGCCGTGATGACCAAGGCCAGGCGGGCGCCAGTGGGTGCAGAGCGCCAGTTTCCTCTTTGGTGCAAGGGAGGCAAGCCACAGGCGCGGAGTCCCAAAGAATTAGCCGAAGGTTTCCATTCTGGTGCAACAAGACCAAGACCGCCAGGACGACAGGACGGAGGTCATCACCGAGTCCACCGCAGCGTCACGACCAGGGGCTTTTCGCAGGCGGAGACCACTTTAGTCAGGATAAGCTGTACTACTTGTCCCTTTCAAATCCAGCCGTTGTGGGATCCCTTCCCGCCAACATTTGGGAAGAGGACCAAGGCCACTATAAATAGGACTTAGCCACCACCATAGAGGGCATCTAGTTCAGATCCCACCAGCTCTCTGGAGCTCAAGAATACATCTGTAACACCCCAAAAATTTAACCATGTTTTAATTATTAAATTTTTGCCAGGAGTTTAAATTTTTTTTACTCTTTGTATTTTCTGTTGTTTTCAGAACCCTTTTCTTTAATATTGAGGAGTTTTTCCCCAAGTGGAAACTTTCCAAAAATATTACTGGACTTCTATACTCTATGAACAAAACAATTATTAATCAGTGGTTTTATTTGCATAATTGTTTTTCCTGAGCCTTATCATTTTAAAAATGACTTTTCATAAGTTTGGAGCCTCTTTTGCACTACAACCATTTGATAAATGCCTCCAATATTTTCACCAAAATTTGGGGATGACATATGATGTCCCTAAATCACTTTTATGCAGAAACATCTTCTGTTCAATGGAGATTTTGAACTCTACACCAAATTTTCAAAACTGGTCCAGTGGGCAATTGTGCACTACAACCTATTTAATTTTTTTTAAAACTTCCACCAAAATTAGGGGAGGTTAGTAGAGGTATATTATCAATATTTATGCAAAAACCCAGTTATGTCCGTTGAAATTTGTGAGTGAATCAACCTCTTTTTCATTCTGGTCCAACTTGAAGATTTGTTCTGCAACCCTATCTTTACTTGCTCTTTCATCCATGGTTATTTTTCCTACTTGTAGTCCTTCTTACAAAACCCTTAAGTCCAAGAGCATGAACCCATTGGATTATTTTTGGTCCATGAAATGACAGCTTTTAGTTTCTGCCAAAAAACTATTTTTCTCAAATATTTGCACTAACAAGTTTCATCCCATGGCAAACTAACCTGGCCACCATCTCCTACACCTAAAGAGACCCCAATCTGGAGATTATGACCACTCCAAGAAATGCCTAGGTGTTCTTGGCATTTTGTCAAACACCCTGTAGGCATGACCAGTTTTGACATGGTTTTTAGTTAGTATGGCAAGCTTGGTCTCGTGGCCTAACCCCCATGTCCATTAGCTTTCTTGTAAACCCTAGCCTGGTCCTGTTAGTTGCCAGCCTCAACCGAGCGCTCTAGACCACATTGGCATTCTGTCGAGCATGTCGCGTGCGTGCTCTCGGAGCGCCCAGAGTGCACGTTTTGCACGCGCGTGCACCGAGCCGTCGCGTCGCGCCCCTGACTTTTGCTTGCCCTGCAGAGCTGCGCCCCACCCTCGACCGCTCACCAGAACAAGCCAAGCAATCCCTGGTGCCCTGCAGCACCACCGTCAAAGCCCCTTGGCGGCACGCTGGCGTCCGCAGTGAGCCCCTGCCACAGTCGGCGCCGCCTGAGCCGCAGCCGCGCACCAGCTGCCCCTGGAGTAGGTCAAGCTTATCCCCTCGCTCGTCTGCAAGCGCTCACGGTGCCACGACGCCCTATCGCAGCACAAATGGTCGACCGGCGATCCTATCCTCGGCGATGGCGGAACCAACCTAGCTACTCTATAAAAGGTGACCCCGAGCTCCTCCTAGACCTATGGCAGCCTCAAGCCACTCCACTAGCGCTCCCCTAGCTCGCAATCGACCAGGAGAGGCCGTCTTCCCCGTCTCCGGCTAACTCGGCCACCGCCGCCCTCCGGTCCGTTTCGTCGCAACCAGGCCTTTCCCCGTCCAGCCAACACCACCACCCGACTCCCCTTCGTCTTGCGGGGCCGCCCAGCTACTCAAACACGACCGGGAGCTACCGTAGTTCAAACGCCCAAAACTCCTGAAGCCACCGGCAGCCGTGAAGCATGCCGCCGGTGATTCCCTCCGTCCCCACGTGACTGGCGACCACCGGGAGGACCGCCCTGGACCCACGGAGCCATCTCCACCCTCGGTGTCTCAAACAATGCCGCCGTTCGCCGGTGAGCATCGTCGGAGTCCCGCCTCCACTCGGGGCAGAGGAAGAGGAGGGAGAGGACTAGTCAAACCTGACCAGTGGGCCCGCTGGACCCACTATCAGTGACACACGCGCCATCCACGCTGGATAAGTGGAGGCGTAAAACCATAACACGCCTTCGACGTGGTCAGTAATCGAAACGTTTTTCTTTTTCTGTTTTATTTTTAAAAACAGATTTTTGACCAACACTTTGACTACCTATAACTTTTTAAATATAACTCCAAATGAGTTGATTCTTTTTCCTACCTCTCTCAAATATTGTCTACTTTATTTTAAGATCTATTTCAAAATATTTCCAGACAACTTTAGGTACTATTTTTAAACTATGCATTGATTCAAAAATATTTTAATAGGATTTTGGAGAGAGGAGAAAAACTTTCAAAGATTTGGAATGCACCCTGCCTCCCCACTACTTGAAGGCAAGCATTTTGGACCCTGGCATAATATTGTCGTATGTTGTTTGATACGGTTACAACACCTCTTGTCTCGAAGTTTTTCGTTATTTTCTGTGATGATAAGTTCAAACTCACGAGTGCATATTGATGATTCATGCTATTGGAGTTTGATATGATGAGATGGTAGTCACCACCACATGCCTCTCGTGCATACCGGAAGGAACTCGGGAAAACCTCTGTCTTGGGTAGACATGAGCTTGTCTCTGGTCGTTGAGACGATTGTGTTCGGTACGGCATAGTGAGACATGATGAGTGGTGGTTATGTCTGTTTGTTCAAAACATATTTGTTATACTAATCTTGCAGGCAACACATAAACCTCCTGAGTCGACTGTAGATCGAGTCTTGTTCCAGTAACCCCCACACTTGTTTCGTGCTACCACTTGTCCCTGCCACAGGTAGGGTACGGTTCAGTAATTTGTCAACCCCTTTCTAGCACACACCGTACAGAGGGGCCGGGATGAGGGTACCATGGCCATGGATTAAACCCAGTCATCCGGTCAGGGGGCATGGGTGTTTCGGTTGTAGCCGAGGGGGTAGCTTCCCCAGTTTGCGCGCGGTATAAATTTTGTGATCCCATGCTAATCGAGGTTGTAGCCTCCCCACTTGGAGTTTTGCTTAATGAGTGTCGTGGGTGATTCCAGACACTGGTAAGTTAAGCTGGTGTGTGCAAGTCAGGTGTGTTTTCAATTAAAGGACCGTAGACGGAATTAGTCCCGATGGACTAAAGGATTCCGTTACTTGTGGGTAAAGAGTACATTCTCTGCAGAGATTAAACCTATTCGAGTAGCCGTATCCATGGTTAAGGACTATAGTCTGGGTTGGGTCAAGTGTCGGTCTTAGTGTCGGTCTTCGGAGGAAAAACAACTAAGTCTGAACTTTGATTTAGACCAGTGAAATATGATGATTGTGATTGTTATTATTATGGACTAACGATGTTCATTATTTGATTTATTGAGTATCTCTAGGACGGTTCTACCTCCGGGATATTCACTGTGACTATTCCGTTATAAGCCCTTTATGTGGTGTCGCATAGATGCCCGACTATGGCATGCTTGTTATTTATTTACTATAAGCCTTTTTTGTGGTGTCGCATAGACGCCCGACTGTGGCATGTTTGCTATTTATTTACTATAAGCCCTTTATGTGGTGTCGCATAGACGCCCGACTGTGGCATGCTTGTTATTTATTTACTATAAGCCCTTTATGTGGTGTCGCATAGACGCCCGACTGTGGCATGTTTGCTATTTATTTACTATAAGCCCTTTATGTGGTGTGGCATAGACGCCCTACTGTGGCATGTTTGTTATTTATTTACTCTATAATCCCTTTATGTGGCGTCGCACCAACGCCCGACTGCGGCACGTTTGTTGTTTATTTCACTTATGAGCCCTTTCTGTGGTGTCGCTCACATGCCCGATTGAGGTATTCTATTTCTACTCTCTAATTGCATTATTCATGTGTTGCGTGAATAACTTGTTTGCGTGCATCATGGATTTTGTTGCTGTGACTGACATTGTGATCGTAGAATATTTCAAAGCATGATTATTGTTTATTATATTATGCCTGTGTCCATAATGTTTGCGAGTACATTCAAAGTACTCACTAGCTTGTCCCTGGCTATTGTCTTGGCCAGATTTATTACGCGGAGAGGAGCAACGAGATGACAGCCCCGGAACCAAATCTATGGTGATAGCAGCCTCGCGAAGATAGGAGTTAACCTGGTCAGCTGTTCCCGTGGGAAATGGAGTCCCATAGACACTGATGATCCACAAACCTCTTCCGCCACCAACCACTAGAAACCTTGTGTTGTACTCATAGGCCAAAATGGTCTTGTACTACATATCATGTAGTTGCTTGGAGTTTTTGTATCAAGTTTGTGTCTTGCCAGCTAACAGTAATCCTGGGGCTGGTAAGCATAAGGGCCATTTTCTAGGAAATTAACATCCCGAAAATCTGGTCCTGATAGACTTGGTATCAGAGCCAGGCTGACCATTGGCTAATCCTATCTTAGCCGGGTCAATAAACCTAGGTTAACCAACCCACGAGACCTTAACCTAACCCCAGCCAAGCTTCGCGTGCAAGATTGATAGAGGCAAAGGTGTCCCGTCTTTCGATGAGATGGTGGATTTCGCTTTGGTGGAAGTCGACTTTGACGATCCGACTACGAACGTGCGAGGACGTCGCGCCTTAGCAATCGCTAAACCAACTCCGAGAGGTTATTGACCACGCCGGAGCATGATCAACCTGACCACGAGGGTCTGTTTCCTGCGAGCAAACGAAGAACAAGCAAGAAACTGAGATTGCAATCTGGATATTGCGAATATAAGATGAAAGCTTTATTGATCAAGGTGGGGTTCTGTGACGCCTTTGTCTGGTCGTTGAACACAAACGAAGTACGCGAAGTTGCAGCTATGGCGAACTTTTAATCTAAACAAAACCCAAAGTCTAAACGATGCCCTAAGGGCTGTATATATGGAGGAAGAGGGGGGAATTTCGTGGCCCTTGGTGGAGGGGTCCGAAATCAACCCTATCTCTTGTTTCCCCACACATACGGACTCTAAAAATAGCCTTTACTTATGTAGTTCGAAATTACATGGGCCTGGCCCAATAATAAGGTGACGCAGCACCTAAAATAGCCTCGGGACGAAATTTATGAAGTGGCATCTTGTATATTTCGTCCAAGGCTTCATGCACCCATTATGGTGGCTTCAAAGTCCTGAAATCATCACTTGTAACTCCGTTCTTGTTCCCCTTGCGCATGCCATCATCTCCATGCTTGTTCTTGCTCCAATGTTCATCCTTCTCCAAGCTAGGCCCTTCATTTGTAAGCAAAACAAATGTATCCAATTTAGGCAGCATCATATTCTCATGAACATTAGAATCATTACCAAGAAACGAAAGTACCTGGTAATTTAGTTGGCGTGCACGAGCTCTAGTAATTGGTCCAGTATGTATAGCAGCAGGGGCTGTGGGTGTAACAATTGTATTGATGTCCTCATCATCCTCCCCTTCTTGAATGAAGTCGTCCTCGACGGAAGTTCATCTTCCCCACCCAAATAAGGCTTCAAATCTGCAATGTTAAAAGTGGGACTAACCCCAAAATCTGCAGGCAGCTCAAGTTTATATGCATTATCATTTATTTTCTCTAACACCTTAAAGGGACCATCAGCACGTGGCATTAGCTTTGATTTGCGCAAATCAGGAAATCTATCCTTACGCAAATGTAACCAAACAAGATCTCCAGGTGCAAACACAACATGTTTTCTACCCTTATCTCCAGCAAGTTTATATTTAGCATTCATACGCTCAATGTTTTCCTTAGTTAACTCATGCATTTTTAAAATCAATTCAGCACGTTGTTTAGCATCAAAATTAACCTTCTCCGAAGATGGAAGAGGCAACAAATCAATAGGTGCACGAGGTAGGAAACCATACACAACTTCAAAAGGGCACATCTTAGTAGTAGAATGCAATGAACGATTATAAGCAAATTCAATATGAGGCAAGCATTCCTCCCACATTTTCTTATTATTCTTCAAAACAGCCCTAAGCATAGTAGACAACGTTCTATTGAATACTTCAGTTTGTCCATCAGTTTGGGGGTGACAAGTAGTACTAAAAAGCAGTGTAGTCCCCAACTTAGCCCATAAACATCTCCAAAAGTGGCTAAGAAATTTAGTATCACGATCTGAAACAATAGTATTTGGCACACCATGCAAGCGAATAATTTCACGAAAGAACAAATCAGCAACATTAACAGCATCATCGCTTTTATGACATGGTATAAAGTGTGCCATTTTCGAGAATCTATCCACGACAACAAATATGCTATCCCTCCCCTTCTTTGTTCGAGGTAAACCTAAAACAAAGTCCATAGATATATCCTCCCAAGGAACACTAGGTACAGGCAAAGGCATATATAAACCATGAGGATTGAGTCGTGACTTAGCTTTTTGACATGTAGTGCATCGAGCAATAAAACGCTCAACATCCCGTCTCATCTTTGGCCAAAAGAAATGTGTAGCAAGTACGTCCTCCGTCTTCTTCACGCCAAAATGTCCCATTAATCCTCCTCCATGCGCTTCCTGCAACAACAAAAGACGAACGGAGCTAGCTGGAATGCATAGCTTGTTAGCATGAAACACAAATCCATCGTTAACGACAAACTTGTTCCACATTCTTCCTTCTTTACAATTCTGCATTACATCTTTAAAATCAGCATCATGCACATATTGATCTTTGATGGTCTCCAAACCAAATATTTTGAAGTCAAGTTGTGAAAGCATAGTATAGCGACGAGACAATGCATCAGCAATAACATTTTCTTTTCCCTTCTTGTGTTTAATGACATAAGGGAAAGTCTCAATGAATTCAACCCATTTAGCATGTCTACGATTCAGTTTAGCTTGACTTTTAATATGTTTCAAAGATTCATGATCAGAATGTATAACAAATTCTTTGGGCCATAAATAATGTTGCCATGTTTCTAAAGTCCGAACAAGAGCATATAATTCTTTATCATAAGTAGAATAATTCAGACTAGGCCCACTCAATTTTTCAGAAAAGTCTGCAACAGGTTTGCCATCTTGTAATAACACACCTCCTAATCCAATTCCACTAGCATCACATTCAAGCTCAAAAGTCTTATTAAAATCAGGAAGTTGGAGTAAAGGAGCATGTGTCAACTTATCTTTCAATACCGTGAAGGCTTCTTCCTGTGCGGTACCCCAAACAAAAGGCACATCCTTCTTTGTAAGCTCGTTGAGAGGTGCAGCAATGGTGCTGAAATCTCTCACAAAACGCCTATAGAATCCAGCGAGGCCAAGAAAACTCCTCACCTGTGTGACCGTTTTGGGCTGCGGCCAACTCTCAATAGCTTCAATCTTGGCTTTGTCAACTTCAATTCCCTGTGGAGTAACAACATAGCCAAGAAAAGATACTCGGTCGGTGCAAAAGGTGCACTTCCCAAGGTTACCAAACAAACGTGCATCACGTAGAGCAATAAAAACAGCATGTAAATGTTCCAAATGTTCTTCCAAAGATCTGCTATAAATCAGTATATCATCAAAATAGACTACCACAAATCGTCCAATGAAAGCACGTAAAACTTCGTTCATTAATCTCATGAAAGTACTAGGTGCATTAGTTAACCCAAAAGGCATGACTAACCACTCATATAATCCAAACTTAGTTTTAAATGCTGTTTTCCATTCATCTCCCAATTTCATACGAATTTGATGGTAGCCACTAACTTTGGAGAATATTGTAGAGCCACTCAATTCATCAAGCATATCATCTAGCCTAGGAATAGGATGACGATAACGAATAGTAATATTATTAATGCATCTACAATCAACACACATACGTGATGTACCATCCTTTTTCGGCACTAGAATAATAGGAACATCACAAGGACTAAGGGATTCGCGTATATAACCTTTGTCGAGAAGCTCTTGTACTTGACGCATAATCTCCTTCGTCTCCTCTGGATTGGTACGGTATGGTGCACGGTTTGGCAGTGAAGCACCGGGAATTAAGTCAATCTGATGCTCAATCCCTCGAATAGGCGGTAATCCCGGTGGCACGTCTTGTGGAAAAACGTCAGCGAACTCCTGCAAAATGTTAGTGACAGCAGGAGGCAAAGAGGAAGGCACGTCCTCGAATGAAAATAATGCCTCTTTGCACACAAAAGCATAGCAAACAGATTTGCTGAAATCTAGCTCATCAATATCAGATTTGGTGGCAAATAAACATGCACTTTTCAATTTAATTTCAGAAGCAACACTAGGTGGTTTATTATTAGGCTTCATTTGTTGCTCAAATTCTTTTGCCACAATCTGATTTTCACTCTTATTCTTCTCCTGTTGTGCTTTATTAGCTCTATTAATATCATCTTTCAAAATGGAATCAGGAGTCATAGGAAGCAAAGTAATATTTTTATCCTTATGAACAAGAGTATAGTGATTGTTTCTACCATGGTGTACAGAATTTTTATCAAATTGCCATGGTCTACCAAGTAATAAGGAACATGCTTGCATAGGTACCACATCACAATCAACATAATCAGCATATGTAGAGATACTAAAATGCACACGAACAGTACGTGTTACCTTAACCTTGCCGCTGTTGTTGAACCATTGGATGTAGTAAGGATGTGGATGTGGTCTTGTGGTGAGAGAAAGCTTCTCCACCATCTCCATGCTAGCCAAGTTGTTGCAGCTCCCTCCGTCTATGATGACGCGCACAGAACGTTCCTTCACAACTCCCTTGGTATGGAACAAATTGTGTCTCTGATTTTGCTCAGCTTGTGTGACCTGCACACTCAAAACACGTTGAGCAACTAAACATTCATACCTGTCAGCGTCTTCAGGAGCCATGTATTGCGTCTCATGATCAGAATCATCTCCACCATGTTCTTCACGTGTAATAAGAGCCAAAGTCTCCTCATCATAGTCACTAGCGGACTCATATCCACCATCCGCGGTAGCAATCATCACACGCGGAGATTTGCATTCTCTCGCATAATGACCTCCTCCCTTACAACGACGACAAATAATATCACTTGTGTGCCCTGTTGATGCCATGGAAGAAGAAGAACGCTGTGAAGGCCCCGCAGGTGCGCTCTTGGCAGATAATGGTGGTTGTGCCTGTTTTCTTGTATCACGGCTGGAGGTGGCACCGGATGGAGGTGCTGGTGCAGTTGAAGTAGAAGATGCACGTGGTGTCCATGATGAAGGGCGGCCTGCAGAAAAGTTAGTTCGCCCCAATGCTTGTCGATCCTGCACTTCACGTTCAGCTTTACAAGCAAGATGGAATAAACGAGTGATATTAGTATACTCCTTATAGTCTAAAATGGTCTGAATCTCTCTATTTAATCCACCCAGAAAACGTGCAAGCATAGCTTCATTCTCCTCAACAATACCACATCTAATCATGCCAGTTTGTAATTCCTGATAATATTCTTCTACAGAATTTTTCCCTTGTCTTAAACGCTGCAATTTTTGAAGCAATTCACGTTGATAATATGGTGGAACCCAACGCGTACGCATAGCAGTTTTCAAAGCAGCCCAAGTAGTTGGAATAGGATATAATCTACAATGTTCAGACCACCATACACATGCAAAACTAGTGAAAGCACAAACAGCAGCAGCAACTCGTCTCTCCTCAGGATATTGTAAACATGTAAATCGTTGTTCAGTTTCTAACTCCCAAGTAAGATATATATCTGGAACATATCTACCCTCAAATGGTGGAATATTCAATTTCAGTTTAGGAATATGGACATCATCGCATACCTGAGGTGGTGGTGCAGGCCTACCATGACGAATATATACCTGAGGTCGACCTGCTGGTGGTGGTGGTGGTGGCTGCTCGTAGATCTGATTTTGATCAACCTCATCCTCATAATCACCCGCATACTCATCATCCTCCTGGGTACCAGCAGGAGCAGTAGCAGGAGCCAAAGAAGCACCAACAGCAGTAGCAGCGGCACCAGAAGTTTGTCCTGTCTCAATAGGAACACGCTGTGCTCGTCCATACTGATTCGGAAGGGGGCGTAGTTGTTGTTGTTGCAGAGGTGCGACAGGTGCAGCCGGTGGTGGAAGACGCGCAAGCAGTTCATTAAATCTGTTATCGAGCTTTGTTTCGAACGTCTTCTCAAGGCCAGTGATCTTCTCCATGGCCTCTTCAAAATTGTTCAGCACATCTTGTACCTGTTCAGTCATCATTTGCTGAAACTTATCATGAAGCTCCTTGTTCGATAAGTTCTCCCAGTCAATCTCGTCGGCTTGTGATCCTGGCATGGTTAGCAGCAATAGAAACACACAAGAATATGATCCTACAGACTACTAAGAAGTGGTGGTGGTGTATCACAAATCCGTCAAGCAAATCTCAAATTCTTACCAGTTCTTACCCAGCAGCAGGCGGTGATCGGCAACCGTTGTAGTCAAAAACTCTCAAAACTTGGATAGAGCGATTACCAGGGAGAGTCAAACACACGACGTAGATGTATGTGGAGCTGGGAAGGCTTATAGTATGGTAGCAAAAAGGGTCAGCAATTGATAGAGGCGGAGGTGTCCCGTCTTTCGATGAGATGATGGATTTCGCTTTGGTGGAAGTCGACTTTGACGATTCGACTACGAACGTGCGAGGACGTCGCGCCTTAGCAATCGCTAAACCAACTCCGAGAGGTTATTGACCACGCCGGAGCACGATCAACCTGACCACGAGGGTCTGTTTCCTGCGAGCAAACGAAGAACAAGCAAGAAACTGAGATTGCAATCTGGATATTGC
The DNA here is from genome assembly GCF_018294505.1 of Triticum aestivum. Taxonomy (NCBI): domain Eukaryota; kingdom Viridiplantae; phylum Streptophyta; class Magnoliopsida; order Poales; family Poaceae; genus Triticum; species Triticum aestivum. Next base: position 253,656,460 of record NC_057795.1, read on the forward strand.
GAATATAAGATGAAAGCTTTATTGATCAAGGTGGGGTTCTGTGACGCCTTTGTCTGGTCGTTGAACACAAACGAAGTACGCGAAGTTGCAGCTATGGCGAACTTTTAATCTAAACAAAACCCAAAGTCTAAATGATGCCCTAAGGGCTGTATATATGGAGGAAGAGGGGGGAATTTCGTGGCCCTTGGTGGAGGGGTCCGAAATCAACCCTATCTCTTGTTTCCCCACACACACGGACTCTAAAAATAGCCTATACTTATGTAGTTCGAAATTACATGGGCCTGGCCCAATAATAAGGTGACGCAGCACCTAAAATAGCCTCGGGACGAAATTTATGAAGTGGCATCTTGTATATTTCGTCCAAGGCTTCATGCACCCATTATGGTGGCTTCAAAGTCCTGAAATCATCACTTGTAACTCCGTTCTTGTTCCCCTTGCGCATGCCATCATCTCCATGCTTGTTCTTGCTCCAATGTTCATCCTTCTCCAAGCTAGGCCCTTCATTTGTAAGCAAAACAAATGTATCCAATTTAGGCAGCATCATATTCTCATGAACATTAGAATCATTACCAAGAAACGAAAGTACCTGGTAATTTAGTTGGCGTGCACGAGCTCTAGTAATTGGTCCAGTATGTATAGCAGCAGGGGCTGTGGGTGTAACAATTGTATTGATGTCCTCATCAGTGTTCCTCTTGCGTTTGGCCAAACTGTTGGTGCTGCTGTTGATACTTCTGTGGCTCCTGCTGCTGATGCGGAGGAGGATGATTATGTGGGAGATTATGAGGATGAGGTTGATCAAAATCAGCACTACGTGCAGCCACCTGTACCACCACCAGCAGGTCGACCTCAGGTATATATTCGTAATGGTAGGCCTGCACCACCACCTCAGGTACGAGATGATGTCCATATTCCTAAACTGAAATTGAATATTCCACCATTTGAGGGTAGATATGTTCCTGATATATATCTTACTTGGGAGTTAGAAACTGAACAACGATTTACATGTTTACAATATCCTGAGGAGAGACGAGTTGCTGCTGCTGTTTGTGCTTTCACTAGTTTTGCATGTGTATGGTGGTCTGAACATTGTAGATGATAGAGGCGGGGTGTCCCGATCTTTCGATGAGATGATAACTATCGATTTGGTGGAGACGACTTTGACGATCCGACTACAAACGTGCAACGACGTTGTGCCTTAGCAATCGCTAAACCAACTCTGAGAGGTTATTGACCACGCCGGAACACGATCAACCTGACCACGAAGTTCTATTCCTGCAAGCAATCGAAGAACAAGCAAGAATATGATAAAAGCAATCTGAATATCGCGAATATGTATGAAGTATTGATAATGGTGGGGATCCGAAAAGTGGTCTTGGTCTGGTCGTTGGACACAAACGAAGCACACGAAGTTGCAATGGCTAACTTTTAACTAAACAAATCCCAAAGTCTAAACGATGCCCTAAGGGCTGTATATATGGAGGAAGAGGGGGGGAATTTCGTGGCCCTTGGTGGAGGGGTCCGAAATCAACCCTATCTCTTGTTTCCCCACACATACGGACTCTAAAAATAGCCTATACTTATGTAGTTCGAAATTACATGGGCCTGGCCCAATAATAAGGTGACGCAGCACCTAAAATAGCCTCGGGACGAAATTTATGAAGTGGCATCTTGTATATTTCGTCCAAGGCTTCATGCACCCATTATGGTGGCTTCAAAGTCCTGAAATCATCACTTGTAACTCCGTTCTTGTTCCCCTTGCGCATGCCATCATCTCCATGCTTGTTCTTGCTCCAATGTTCATCCTTCTCCAAGCTAGGCCCTTCATTTGTAAGCAAAACAAATGTATCCAATTTAGGCAGCATCATATTCTCATGAACATTAGAATCATTACCAAGAAACGAAAGTACCTGGTAATTTAGTTGGCGTGCACGAGCTCTAGTAATTGGTCCAGTATGTATAGCAGCAGGGGCTGTGGGTGTAACAATTGTATTGATGTCCTCATCAAAGATAGCCCCACAGTGACCCGACGCCTTTTTGGCAGTCGGTGCCCAACCTATCAGCCTAGCCTGTCAATCACACGACAATGACCGACACCTAAATTGTCTCACTCGCAAGCATGCGAAGGAAGACTCCGCCCTCTTTTTCTATAAAAAAGGCGTGCTAACCTCAACACAGCACAACCCAGCCTCCTTCCCCAAACCAAGCCATAATGCCTGGCCCCGTCGTGCATAATGAAACCACGGCAAATAACCTTGGAGGTTTTGTGACCGTGCTAGCAAACCTCACCCGCCGTGCTTTTGCATTAGAGGAGCCTCCAGAATATGTCGTGTACCAAGGACCCATGAGCGGTGAAAGCCGTCAATTCTGGGCCACCGTACACATCTATGGTAGGGATCTGTCGCCAGAACGCTCCTACAGGTTCACCGGAAGGACAACTTCCTTTGAGCCACAAGCCATTCAACTAGCTGCTCGAGAGGCTATAGTTCAACTCCGGCACTTGTCGCCCAGAGTTAACTGTCGCTCGTTCTACTACTACCCCAGCCGTGACGGGTATGGTAGGCCACCCCAGATTGTCAACGGAGATCACGAGACGGATCCTGCATTATTGCATCTGGTGCGCTATGTAGGTGAACTAGAGGAACTGTTCGATCAAATCACCCTTGATCTGATCACAGCTCGTGGAGAGCTGGTTCGCTGAGCCCCGGCGAGAGGAGGAGATGAGCCCGACACCGACAACCCAGTCGTGCTGTTTGGACACCCGATAGAGACCTTGAGGACTGCCCCAGCCATCGACCACAATACTTTGGTGTCCCCAGAAGTGCTTCGTCGCATTTTGGGAACACGCTCCAGCGGGATTGTGGCCAACAATCCCCGGGATGGTCATCATCGTTACCCCGACCCGGCAGCCCCTCCACCCCCTCCAGCTAATCCCGACGGTGAAAACAGTGGAGAAACCTTGACGTCCACAAGGCAGGCTCGTTTAGATATAAACGAGGTAGACAAAGTCACTCGAGTAGTACCGAGTCTCAGTAAGCCCACGCCCTGTGATTTTGTAATCTTGCATGGACTTGAATAATTGCAGCTTGCTTGTGTGCCTCTGTTTTAAATAGTAGCCTTGCATTAAATATGTTAGCATACGGTTGCATTCTTTTCAGACACAGCTACCAAGATCACGCCGACAATTTCCATAGCGATACGCCACTCTGACGAGATATGTGTAAATATAGCATTGACCCCGACCCCATGGAGCAGACTCGATCGACTAGTTACCTTTCACCATGGTAAATAACCTAGCCCCAATGCTATATAAGAGGCTACCCCAAGTACCCCTCACCCTGAGCACCACTTGCACAACCATTTCCATTGCCATGCTGATCCCTAGTATTTATCTAAGAACTCCAGATGCAACCCCAGGTAGCTTTGTGAAAATTTTGTGGGACTTTACCTGCAGTACCATGAGTGCTACCCATCCACCCCAGTATGAGCTGCTCAAATCGAGGATCACCCCATCCACCTCGAAATATTGGGCAGTGGTGCACATCCCTCCCGCAAACCCAAACCAAGATCCCACGGAAGCTTCCTTCGTGGGAAAATCCATGCCGACTCATCATATGGCCATAGAAGCTGCTGCATATGAGGCACTTACTCGTCTTCGGTTCACGGTGCCCTATGCCAGTGAACGGGGATACTATTATTTTCCGAGTCGTGCAGCACCTGGAGAAGTAGCATATTTTCCCGGTGGACGAATCGAGAGAGACCCAGTACTGGCCAATCTTGCACAGTATGTCATCGCTTAAGAGCGTCTGACCCAGCAAGTAATGGGATATCTCGAGAACCTCGCTGATTTGAATCCTCATATCGCCATCGGCAAACCACTGAGGCCCAACCAGGAGAGGCACATTCATCGACTTGTCAATCCACTTTCCCCGATAGAAGAAGAGTGTGCCCTGATTCCAGAGACTTTTTCTCAGGACCCTGTCCAACTACCATTAATGTTGTAGATGTCATTGCTGTGTTTATGGTCCCTGCATTTATTTATGTATTGCAACTTGGGTGTGGTATCCTATATTTGTGCGATGAATTAAATCGTTAGTTTCGGTCAATATGAGTGATTTTACTACGGTAAAAATATTTATTAACTGTTTTCACCCTCAGTAAATTTCCTGAAGTGAGATTTTCTCGGAGTTGTTGCAGCATACGTTTCTTCACGACATAGTTTTTTTATTTCACGCAGCACCATTACAGCAGACTCACGACCACTCGACCTAGTGCAAAGCCTCGTGCACATTTTGCACCAAACTAATCGCCTCCCTAACACCCCTCAGCCTCAGAGGGAGTAATTTGTGAGTAATTTCTCGGGTACAGATTACCCCCAGCACCCTGACAGCAGTTAATGCCTGATGCCGCACCTAATCATCATGATCACCGCCACCGCGGAGAACTAACACTCGAGCGGCCGCATCACGACGATCATCGAGGATCATCACGCACAGGAGCACGGAGAGCCCAGCAGTGTCGCCAACACTCCGCACAAAAGGATCACGTACCAGTCCGGCATCGCCTCCGCCATTAGAGCCCCATCTCGAGCTCCTGCAGACAGAAATGGAGAAGAAGGGAGGATAAGGAGAAGCGAGGTCAGATGGAGGAAGAAGAAGGAGCACCGCATTCGTTTTATAGCTCGAGATCGGTGTATGGTGGGCGAAGTCCACCAACGCCGCTCGTTGCTCGATCGCCGGTGTTCGGAGGCGAATCCGCGAGCAGTGCCGACAACGCACTAGCCCGCGAGGTGAGTGCACGCTGCGTCGGCAGCTAGCACACCGCGCACTACCGTAGTACGGCCTAGATGCCCTACGAGCTAGACGTCGCCGGTGGAGAAAACGCAGGAAAGCGCGCGGGAGAGAGGAAGAAGAGAGGGCCAGAGGTAGAGGAAGAGACCGACAGTGGGCCCTGGGTCCACCTGTCAGTCACAGAGAGCACTGTGCTCTCGGGTACGACTAGCGTATATTTTCATTAATTTGGAAGTTTATTCTAAATTTACTATAACTGATAGTAGACAGTGACCGTAAATTTATTTTTTCCATGCCTCGCCAGTGTGCCACACTGTAGTTTTGCACCACTTATTGCCCTCCCGCTATAGCTACGTTTTATTTACAGTAGCAAGATGGTTATTGTTGTGATAGTGAGAGTATTTTTTTTCAAAACAACCCTTAGCAAATCTCGAGGACGAGATTTTCTTTTAAGGGGGGTAGTGTTGTAACACCCCAAAATTTAACCATGTTTTAATTATTTAATTTTTGCCAGGAGTTTTAATTTTTTTTACTCTCTGGATTTTCTGTTGTTTTCAGAACCCTTTTCTTTAATATTGAGGAGTTTTTCCCCAAGTGGAAACTTTCCAAAAATATTATTGGACTTCTATACTCTATCAACAAAACAATTATTAATCAGTGGTTTTATTTGCATAACTATTTGGACCTGAGCCTTATACTTTTAAATCTGACTTTTCATAAGTTTGGAGCCTCTTTTGCACTACAACCATTTGATAAATGCCTCCAATATTTTCACCAAAATTTGGGGATGGCATATGATGTCCCTAAATCACTTTTATGCAGAAACATCTTCTATTCAATGGAGATTTTGAACTCTACACCAAATTTTCAAAATTGGTCCAGTGGGCAATTTTGCACTACAACCTATTTAAATATTTATTTAAAACTTCCACCAAAATTAGGGGAGGTTAGTAGAGGTATATTATCCATATTTATGCAAAAACCCAGTTATGTCCTTTGAAATTTGTGAGTGAATCAACCTCTTTTTCATTCTGGTCCAACTTGAAGATTTGTACTGCAACCCTATCTTTACTTGCTCTTTCATCCATGGTTATTTTTCCTACTTGTAGTCCTTCTTACAAAACCCTTAAGTCCAAGAGCATGAACCCATTGGATTATTTTTGGTCCATGAAATGATAGCTTTTAGTTTCTGCCAAAAAACTGTTTTTCTCAAATATTTGCACTAACAAGTTTCATCCCATGGCAAACTAACCTGGCCACCATCTCCTACACCTAAAGAGACCCCAATCTAGAGATTATGACCACTCCAAGAAATGCCTAGGTGTTCTTGGCATTTTGTCAAACACCTTGTAGGCATGACCAGTTTTGACATGGTTTTTAGTTAGCATGGCAAGCTTGGTCTCGTGGCCTAACCCCCATGTCCATTAGCTTTCTTGCAAACCCTAGCCTGGTCCTGTTAGTTGCCAGCCTCAACCGAGCGCTCTAGACCACATTGGCATTCTGTCGAGCATGTCGCGTGCGTGCTCTGGGCGCGCCCAGAGCACACGTTTTGCACGCGCGTGCACTGAGCCACCGCGTCGCGCCCCTGACTTTTGCTTGCCCTGCAGAGCCGCGCCCCACCCTCGACCGCTCACTAGAACGAGCCAAGCAATCCCTGGTGCCCTGTAGCACCGCCGTCAGAGCCCCTTGGCGGCATGCCGGCATCCGCAGTGAGCCCCTGCCACGGTCGGCGCTGCCCGAGCCGCAGCCGCGCGCCAGCTGCCCCTGGAGCAGTTCAAGCTTATCCCCTCGCTCGTCTGCAAGCGCTCGACAATGCCACGACGCCCTGTCGCAGCAGAAACGGTCGGCCGGCAATCCTATCCTCGGCGATGGCGGAACCGACCTAGCTACTCTATAAAAGGGTGACCCCGAGCTCCTCCTAGACCTGAGGCAGCCTCAAGCCACTCCACTAGCGCTCCCCTAGCTCGCAATCGACTAGGAGAGGCCGTCTTCCCCATCTCCGGCCAACTCGGCCACCGCCGCCCTCCGGTCCGTTTCGTCACAACCAGGCCCTTCCCCGTCCAGCCAACACCACCACCCGACTCCCCTTCGTCTTGCGGGGCCGCCCAGCTGCTCAAACATGACCGGGAGCCACCGTAGTTCAAACGCCCAAAACTCCCGAAGCCACCGGCCGCCGCGAAGCACGCTGCCGGCGATTCCCTACGTCCCCACCTGACTGGCGACAACCGGGAGGACCGCCCTGGACCCGCGGAGCCATCTCCACCCTCGGTGTCTCGAACAGTGCTGCCGTTCGCCGGCGAGCGTCGCCGGAGTCCCGCCTCCACTCGGGGCAGAGGAAGAGGAGGGAGAGGACTAGTCAAACCTGACCAGTGGGCCCGCTGGACCCAGTGTCAGTGACACACGCGCCGTCCACGCCGGATAAGTGGAGGCGTAAAACCATAATACGCCTTCGACGTGGTCAGTAATCGAAACGTTTTTCTTTTTCTGTTTTATTTTTAAAAACAGTTTTTTGACCAAAACTTTGACTGCCTATAAATTTTTAAATATAACTCCAAATGAGTTGATTCTTTTTCCTACCTCTCTCAAATATTGTCTAGTTTATTTTAAGATTTATTTCAAAATATTTCCAGACAACTTTTGGTACTGTTTTTGAAACTGTGCATTGATTCAAAAATATTTTAATAGGATTTTGGAGAGAAGAGAAAAACTTTCAAAGTTTGGAATGCACCCTACCTCCCCACTACCTGAAGGCAAGCATTTTGGACCCTGGCATAATATTATCGTATGTTGTTTGATACGGTTACAACACCTCTCGTCTCGAAGTTTTTTGTTATTTTCTGTGATGATAAGTTCAAACTCACGAGTGCATATTGATGATTCATGCTATTGGAGTTTGATATGATGAGATGGTAGTCACCACCACATGCCTCTCGTGCATACCAGAAGGAACTCGGGAAAACCTCTGTCTTGGGTAGACATGAGCTTGTCTCCGGTCGTTGAGACGATTGTGTCCGGTACAGCATAGTGAGACATGATGAGTGGTGGTTATGTCTGTTGGTTGAAAACATATTTGTTATACTAATCTTGCAGGTAACACATAAACCTCCTGAGTCGACCATAGATCGAGTCTTGTTCCAGTAACCCCCACACTTGTTTCGTGCTACCACTTGTCCCTGCCACAGGTAGGGTACGGTTCAGTAATTTGTCAACCCCTTTCTAGCGCACACCGTACAGAGGGGCCAGGATGAGGGTACCATGGCCATGGATTAAAGCCAGTCATCCGGTCAGGGGGCATGGGTGTTTCGGTTGTAGCCGAGGGGGTAGCTTCCCAAGTTTGCGCGCGGTATAAAATTTTTGATCCCATGCTAATAGAGGTTGTAGCCTCCCCACTTATAGTTTTGCTTAATGAGTGTCGTGGGTGATTCCAGACACCGGTAAGTTAAGCTGGTGTGTGCAAGTCAGGTGTGTTTTCAATTAAAAGACCGTAGACGGAATTAGTCCCGATGGACTAAAGGAATCTGTTACTTGTGGGTAAAAAGTACATCATCTACAGAGATTAAACCTATTCGAGTAGCCGTGTCCATGGTTAAGGACTACAGTCTGGGTTGGGTCAAGTGTCGGTCTTAGTGTCGGTCTTCGGAGGAAAAACAACTAAGTCTGAACTTTGATTTAGACCAGTGAAATATGATGATTGTGATTATTATTATTATGGACTAATGATGTTCATTATTTGATTTATTGAGTATCTCTGGGACGGTTCTACCTCCGGGATATTCACTGTGACTATTCCGTTATAAGCCCTTTATGTGGTGTCGCATAGATGCCCGAGTGTGGCATGCTTGTTATTTATTTACTATAAGCCTTTTTTGTGGTGTCGCATAGACGCCGGACAGTGGCATGTTTGCTATTTATTTACTATAAGCCCTTTATGTGGTGTCGCACAGACGCCCGACTGTGGCATGCTTGTTATTTATTTACTATAAGCCCTTTATGTGGTGTCGCATAGACGCCCGACTATGGCATGTTTGGTATTTATTTACTATAAGCCCTTTATGTGGTGTCGCATAGACGCCCGACTGTGGCATGTTTGTTATTAAATTACTCTATAAGACCTTTATGTGGCATCGCACCGACGCCCGACTGCGGCATGTTTGTTGTTTATTTCACTTATGAGCCCTTTCTGTGGTGTCGCTCAGACGCCCGACTGAGGTATTCTATTTCTACTCTCTAATTGCATTATTCATGTGTTACGTGAATAACTTGTTTGCGTGCATCATGGATTTTGTTTCTGTGACTGACGTTGTGATCATAGAATATTTCAGAGCATGATTGTTGTTTATTATATTATGCCTGTGTCCATAATGTTTGCGAGTACATTCAAAGTACTCACTGGCTTGTCCCTGGTTATTGTCTTGGCCAGATTTATTACGCGGAGAGGAGCACCGAGATGACAGCCCCGGAACCAAATCTATGGTGATAGCAGCCTCGCGAAGATAGGAGTTAACCTGGTCAGCTGTTCCCGTGGGAAATGGAGTCCCATAGACAGTGATGATCCACAAACCGCTTCCGCCACCAACCACTAGAAACCTTGTGTTGTACTCATAGGCAAAAATGGTCTTGTACTACATATCATGTACTTGCTTGGAGTTTTTGTATCAAGTTTGTGTCTTGCCAGCTAACAGTAATCCTGGGGCTGGTAAGCATAAGGGCCATTTTCTGGGAAATTAACATCCCGAAAATCCGGTCCTGACAACATCACCTCCTAAGGCCTATTCATCCACTGTAATAGTTCGTCCTCAGCCCCTCGATGCAATCCACCAAAATGTTGGAGTAGGTTATTACACCGCAAGGTGGCCCGAACCAGGATAAACTGTTGTGTCTCTTTGTCTCTTCGAGCTCGACGCGCTAGGCTTACGAGGATCGCGAGTAGGCAGGCTAGGTAGGTTGAGATCTCCGCATGCACCCCAGAGTTCGAACCTTTCAAGGGTTAGTGGAACCTGTAATTTGACAGTCTTCGCCTCGAATGGAGTATACTCTCTCTCTCAAGAGGAGAAGGTAGGAGCAAATCTCACATACAAATGAGTTATCATATTTGCTAACCCTAGAAAGGAGAAGGCGGAGTTCTATTTATAGTCTAAGTCACAAAGGGGTAAGTGGGAGAGGTATACAAGGCCAAATGCCCGTGGCTGCGCACAGACTGGTATCGAACGTCCGGTCAGTGTCAGATGTCCGACGGCTCATGAAGGACCGGTCGTGCGGCGTGCGGCGGAAGTCCGACGTTTCTTCTCTGGAGAGGTGGCACCGGATGTCCGGTCAGCGTTGGCCGTCCGGTGGTTGTAGTGTGTTTGACGTCTGATGTCACGCCGGTCGTCCGGCCACTGTAGCATCTTCTTCTGCGGTTCTTCTCGCTGGGTGGAGGGCGTGTCGTACATCCGGTGGATGCCGATCGTCCGGGCGCTGTAGAGTGTTGGACGTCCGGTGGCAACTCCATCTTCTTCCATCTTCGTTTCCACGCTTCCCTCGCGGATGGTTTAGGTGTTCCTTGGCGCTTGCACTCCTCCTCCTCGTCCATGAAGCTCCGGCAATACCTATGCATGCACACGAGTGGAGTGTCAAGTAGTATACCATCCTCGAAGGGGTCAAGTGAACACGCGTAAAGGAGATGATTCACCTTTCCGTATGTGAAGTAGATGTCGCACATGTCACTCGCCAAATGGACTCTTGACATGGTGATGTTCGTAGGATGCTCCGCATCATCTCCCCCCTGGAAAGGTACGACGTGAGATCAAAAACCAAATCACCATGGGAAAGTGATGGCTTCGCCATGTAGAGGTTGACGATCACCAAGTACTCATCATCTTCAAGGTCGAAATGGGCACTCTCCAATGTCGCACTGTCTAGTGGTTCCTTCAGAAGGAGTAAGGACAACAAACACTTGGAAAAACAAATGTGGTTAGCGTTAGTGCAAAACCAAGCATTAAAGCGGTGATTCACCCAACAAGTGTCGTCATCAAGCAAAGCATATTGTTTGACAAAGGATTGTGACATGGAAAGTAAGCACCTAAATTGAGCACAAGCAAAGATATCATGGGGTCAACCATGTAAATGTGAGGTAGTGATGCGAATATGTGTGATAAGAGAATAAGCATAGACCTCAAGTTCATAGAAAGCATTCACAAATTGCTCAATGAAAGGTCTATGGTGGCCATAAGAATCATTCACAACACCAAATAAAGTGAAGTGTATAAACACATGGGTCAAGTGCAAAGACAATCCAAGCATAACGTGCATAGGGTGTAGTGAATATAGTGTGGCACTCAACACAATAGAAAGAGCAATCGTCCATCATGTGCGAGGCAATCAAGACAATCATGTGACAAGCATTGGGACATGTCACATGTGAAGAAATGAAGTTGCAACCAAACATATGATAGGGGCAAGTAATCCAGGAATTGGATGCAACACACAAGGTATATATGTCATGAGGCATGGAAATGTGTTAATGACAAGTCGAAGCTAGATCTCTAACATGTGCACAATCAAGTAGTCCTAAATGACCAATAAGTCTCATGGTGCAAGCAACACAAGTAGTATGATCCGCAATATCCATGCTCAAGAAATGTCACCTTGAATGCGTGTCCTTGTGCATCCTTCACAATGCTGAAGTGATAGGAAATGTGGTGTAGAAGCGAGTCATGGTCGAATGTATGAGGCTCGCTCTCATGAGCTCGAATGGTCAACTCACGTGAAGTGGAGGTCGACACAAAGTCCAAGTATCCTACACATGCACACAACAAAACAAACAACGTATGCGCATGGTAGATAAACTCATCATCCATCATGATGGCTCTCTTCTCTTGCACATAACCATTAGAAGGACAAGTGCATGAATAATATGATTTAACAATCGTTATGTTCAGGGCACAATGCGTATGGTGCAAAGAAGGAAGACAAGCATGCTTCACAAGAAATATGTCAAAATCACCAATCATATGTGAGAATGCTATGGGGGCAATCTCATTAGCAAGGATAAATTCATTGTTGCACTCAATACATGGCAAATATCTAGCATGAGAGAGGCAACACATGGAAAGATATGGCAGGAAGCAATAGCAATCATGTGCAAAGCATGGTAATGGTTGTCATCAACCGCATGAAATGACCAAGTATGAATCATGGGTGATGCAACATGAGCAAGCATAGAGATCAAGTCTTTTAAACTAGTGGAGCAAAGATGAAACACACTAGAGGATATCATGACAATCATGTCATGCGAGAAAATAATAGGCATAGACAGTGGACATGACATATTGCAAGCACGAACACAAAGCAAGATCATAGTATCATCATAGGAATGGTTCAAAAAAGGAACATGGAAATAACAAGCAATATCTCCACCAAGCTTGCAAATACACATACAAGTACGAGAACCAATCATCATGTGTAATGCAAAGCATGGGTCACAAATGCATGGCAAAGGCATAGGAATGAGCATATCATGCAAAGTGAACATGGCAAGATGGGCATAGAATATGTAATGGACAATAACCCATAACCATGTGAGGGCCATGTACAAGAAATGCGCGAAGTTGATGCGCAATGGGAATGGTGTGAAATACAATCCACGTGATCCCAAGTCATCATTGCTCTCTAGAGCTTGTTTTGTCAACTCATGGGATTGTGAGGTTCACAAGTATTCATGCGTGCCTACACAAAAGAGGCACAAACCAAAGAAATTGTGTGCGTGGTAAATGTACACATCATCCATCATGATGTGTATGTGCACATGTGAGTTAGCACAAGATAAGCATCTCTCAAAGAAATTTGATGCATGGTATAAGAACATGTCATCCATCATGAAAGAATAGTTATTGTGTATAACACGATGGGGACACAAATTGAGAATGCAATTATATGGCACAACAATAGCATTATGATTCATGGGGAGCATATTGTGCACATAATTATTGGGGTCATGCAATGGATGGGATTGATCAAAATCTCCTAACATGTATGAGGAAACTATGGGGGCCTCCACATGAGAAATATCAAAAACATCATATGGAGAAAATGGACAACATCCAAAACAATGCATATCCGAAGCTAGGTGGTCATGGGATGGATATGAGATAAATAATGCAAAGGGAGCATATCAATATCATCACAAGAAAAACAAATGACAATAACCATGGGCTTGTCATCTATGTCATAAGTGAAAATTGGGTTTATCTTAATGACATATGCATAGTCACTACGATGAGATTGCAACTGTGACATATGGTTGATCTCATGCATAGCATATGACAAAGTCAAGCGGATTGTCAAACATGATGTGACCTAAAAATTGTCACAAGAAATCCTATGTAACACGACATCACAACTAATAGAGTCCACATGGCAGTCATCATACTCATCACGAATGGGTAAATCATCGCATGGGGAAGTCTGATTAGCATGAAGCATGATAATAGGTGGATCAACATCATGCAAACAATCAATGTCAAGATAGTCCACTAGTGGGACAAGAGCGTCACCTTCACCTATGTTACCTTGTTCGTTCCACTCAAGTGGTGTAGGTGAGGTTGGAAAGACCAAATGGTGGTCATCTTCATCTTGATGGAACCATGTGGGGGGTGCTTCATATTCCACCATGGGCATCGTCTTGTCCAAAGGGAGGACGAAGTCATCAAGAATTGGAACGTCATTGTATATGGGACGTAGCACCAAATGAGAAGACACAATAGAGCTAGAGTGTAAGACGTTAGAAATCAAAATGTCCTCACATGACCTATCAACTTCGTCACTCTCTCTATGTGGTGGCTCACTCACTCCCTCAAGGTAGGTGCACTCAGTGTCACATATGGTGGAGTCACTCATCTCACTCGAGTGGTGGGGGTTGTGGCTCTCCTCACATGGGAATTGGGGAAACTCATCATGTATGGGGCTAGTGGTGAAGTCACTCTCACTCTCAATATGGTGGCAAAAGTTACTCAAGTCATCATACGTTGATGTGGTCGAAGGTAAAATCCCATGCTCAACCATCTCATCACCGTTGCCATGGATGAAGGCCGAAGATGGCACATCATCACTCTCGCCTCCTAAGATGGAAGCATCATCCTTGCTCGCCACCGTGTCGCTCGCCTCCAAAGAATGTTCCTTGATTGAATCCATAGTCGTAGTCGTCGCCACACCATCTTGAAAAAGAGTCAAAGTAAACTCGGCACCATCAATGCCACAAAGAGGGATGGTGGTGAAGTCGAACTGGGGAACATCTTCTTGGAGCTCGTCGGGCTTGGACATCTTGGTGGTACTATCCTCATGCTCATTGTCGTAGAGCTTGGTCGCCGCGAAGTGTGCTTGGGCTGGAGAAGCCTTGGACTTCATGAGCTCTTGTTCCGCCTTGATAGCACCAATGTAGTTGTCGTCGAGGGACTTGTAGTTCTCGAGGAAGATAGTCTTGGAGATATCATTGTTCAGTCCCATAATTAAGTAGAACTTCATCGAAATGGGGCCCTCCACGCCGGCTCGTTGCAAGGCATTCTTCATCTCATTGAAGTATGCGTCGATGGACATGGATCCTTGGGTGGTGTTCTGCAATTGTCATAGAAGTTGTTCCGTGTAGGTTGGAGGCACGAACTCTTGCTGCATAGCTCTCTTCATCTTGGGCCAACTCATGTCATAACTCTCCGAAGGTGTGTGAAGCCACCATGTCGATGCGTAGCCGTGGAAGTTTCTTGTGGCGCACTTGACTTGATGTTCGGGAGGAACTTGATGTAGCTTGAGGTATTCGTCCATCAAGTGCTCCCACTCGAGATACTCCTCGGGTTCTAGAGTCCCATAGAAAGGAATCTCGTGGTCGGTGTTGAGGTCATAGTAGCTCATGGAAGTCGCGGACTTGAGCTTGGGGAGCTTCTCTTGAGCGTAGTCTTGGGGTGCTTCTTGGCGAAGATGCCATGTCCGTAGGCAAAGATGCCTTGAAGTCACTTGGCAAAGATGCCAAGGGAGATGGTGAAGTCATTGAGCGGTTGTTGGTGTTGAGTTCTTGACCTTCACGTTCTCGTCGGTGGTGGTGTTGACGCCGATGTGATCTTGCCGGAGATGGTAGCTCAGAAGGATGTGCACTTGAGCGTCTTCTCGAAGATGAGGAAGATCTCTTGTAGTACTTGATGAGGGCTTTGATCTCTTCCATTTGAGCATCCATCTTGGCATCAAAGTAGTTGTTCGTGGCATTGAACTTGTCGTTGTTGTTGTAGACTGGAGGGGGTGTGCTTTGCCTATCCATCACAAGGCTCGAGTAGAGGTGAGTAGGAAATGAGATAAACAACACCAAGTTACCTTTTCCCAAAGTTGAGGATGTACCCCGCTTCACTCAATGTGAAATGAAAGAATAGTGGAATTGGTACTGGAATTGATCACTCACACCGATCAAGTAAAGCTTATGGTGGAGCCCGGTGAGGATAGTGGCACAAAAATTTGATGCAAAATGTTAGCAAGAGTCAAATAATGTTGAAAGAGATTCACAAATTTGCAAGTGAAACAAGTAGACCAATGATACGTCTCCAACGTATCTATAATTTTTGATTGTTCCATGCTATTATATTACCCGTTTTGGATGTTTATGGGCTTTACTTTACACAATTATATCATTTTTGGGACTAACCTACTAACCGGAGGCCCAACCCATATTGCTGTTTTTTTTCTTATTTCAGTGTGTTGAAGAAAGGAATATCAAATGGAGTCCAAACAGAATGAAACCTTCGGGAGCGTGATTTTTGGAACGAATGTGATACAGAGGACTTGGAGTGGAAGTCAAGCAATAGCCGAGGTGGCCACGAGGGTGGAGGGCGCGCCCCCCTCTACTGGGCGCGCCCCCTATCTCGTGGGCCCCTCGGGCGTCCATCGACCTATTTCTTCCTCCTATATATACCCACGTACCCCGAGAACATCAGAACAGACCATGAAAACCTAATTCCACCATCGTAACCTTCTGTATCCGCAAGATCCCATCTTGGATCCTTCGCCGGTGCTCCGTCGGAGGGGGAGCTAATCACGGAGGGCCTCTACATCATTCCCAAGGCCTCTCCGATGAGTTGTGAGTAGTTTACCATAGACCTTCGGGTCCATAGTTATTAGCTAGATGGCTTCTTCTCTCTCTTTGGATCTCAATACAAAGTTCTCCTCGATCTTCTTGGAGATCTATTCGATGTAACTCTTTTTGCGGTGTGTTTGTCGAGATCCAATGAATTGTGGGTTTATGATCAAGTTTATCTATGAGAAATATTTGAATCTCCTCTAAATTCTTTTATGTGTGATTAAGTTATCTTTGCAAGTCTCTTCAAATTATCAGTTTGGTTTGGCCTACTAGATTGATCTTTCTTGCAATGGGAGAAGTGCTTAGCTTTGGGTTCAATCTTGCGGTGTCCTTTCCCAGTGAAAACAGGGGCAGAATGGCACATATTTTATTGTTGCCATCGAGGATAAAAAGATGGGGTTTATATCATATTGCATGAGTTTATCCCTCTACATCATGTCATCTTTCTTAATGCGTTACTCTGTTCTTTATGAACTTCATATTCTAGATGCATGCTGGATAGCGATCGATGTGTGGAGTAATAGTAGTAGATGCAGGCAGGAGTCGGTCTACTTGTCACGGACATGATGCTTATATACATGATCATGCCTAGATAATCTCATAATTATTCACTTTTCTATCAATTGCTCGACAGTAATTTGTTCACCCACCGTAATACTTATGCCATCTAGAGAGAACCCACTAGTGAAACCTATGGCCCCCGGGTCTATCTTTTATCATATAAGCTTTCAATTTACTTTTATTTGCATCTTTAATTTTCCTATCGATATTATAAAATACCAAAAATATAGTTATCTTATCATATTATCTCTATCAGATCTCAGTTTCGCAAGTGGCCGTGAAGGTATTGACAACCCTTTTATTGCGTTGGTTGCACGTTCTTGTTTGTTTGTGTAGGTGCGTGGGACTTCTGAGGAGCCTCCTACGGGATTGATACCTTGGTTCTCAAAAACTGAGGGAAATACTTACGCTACTATTGCGGCATCACCCTTTCCTCTTCGAGGAAACCAAGGCAAGCTCAAGACGTAGCAACCAATAGCAATGAATGGCACACCAAAACGCACACACAGATAGATAATGGGTCGTGCAACCAAGGAATGAGCACAAAATGTGGAGTCCATGGAAAACACTCGTGTTGCACACCTCAAGAGAGACGCTAGCACGATTGCTCAATAGGCAGATACGACACTTGTGCACAACCTATAAGATGCAAAATGGATAAACTTTCTATCCCAAGTATGTTATGTATGTATGGTTCCGGTGTTCCTCGCACGATGATCCAAGATCATCAATGATTTTATATGATATACAACGTGGTGATGCTATGGATATTGCTTACAAGCTCTTTGTTTTATCTTTTTTCTTAAAAGCTTTTTTTTGTATGGCCACTATGCGAAATGCACAAACCAAGATAGCAATTGTGTGTATGCAGGACAATCTTGTGACACAAGGGATGGTACTATGATACCAAGACGATACCGATATGATATGGTATGTATGCAATGGAGGTGTATATCAATGATCGCTAATGTGCACAAGTAATGTTGTCGGCAATACTCAAAGGCTAGTGTTGATAGGCAAGTGATGCAAAATTCGCTAGGGGTTATCAATGCAATGGCAAGGGGAATATACAATGATGTCGTTGAGGTTACCGTCTGTGGCGATGATGAGAGGCGGTGTTGCTGATGTCGACCCGTTCCTAGTTAGCCGAAAACCCTAGGAGACGGAAAAACCATGAACTCAAAATCTCCAAAGGCAAATGTGAAATGGTGCTGGCGGAAAGCGGTGGTGGTTTGCACTCGGCAATGCGGAAGTGGAATGATGGGTTATGTGAGTCGGGGTTGAAGTGACCGTCCCTAAGTAGCCGAAACACCTTAGGAGACACAAGCCACAACTCAAACAAGCTCAAACAAAGTTGGGTTAAGTTGGGTTGTCAGAAGTGTATGGTGGTGGTTGCTGAAGAAGTAACCATCCCTAAGTAGCCGAAACACCTTAGGAGACTGAAATCACTACTCAATCAACCCCTAATGCTATGGTGAACAAAATGGGTTAGGTTGCGGAAGGCTATGGTGGTTATGCGGATGATATGGTGGAGGGCCTAGGCAAAGATGCCAAAATTCACAAAAATCAATGGAGTCAAATGGTGTTGGTAGTATTTTTGTGGTATGGGGAATGTCAAGAGCTTCAAATCGAGCTAAACAATTTCAAAATAGGAGTTCAGATGAATTAGTTATGGCCGAAACAAAAACAGCCGAAGTTGATATCTACATGTGTCGGACGTCCGAGACTTGTCGGATGTCCGGTGATCGAATGTTTGAAAGGTCCGGAAATCTGAGATTTCAGCTCTGTTCGGTGGTTCCGATCGTCCATTAAAGGTCAAACTTCCGGTGGCTCGAAGGGCTCTGGACGTCCGGTGAACATTGGTCGTCCGGTGTATCGGGGTCAATTTGAGATTTGGGATCCGGGACGCAATTTTGCACGGAAATTGGGGATTTTGGGGGCAAAATTGAGGAGATTTCCAGGATGGAAAGTGGGTAAACTTGTGTAGATGTTAGTTCCACTCGAAACCAAGCAAATCCATGGATCGAAATCAACAAAACATGATCAAACCAACAAAATCACAAAAAAATGGGGCTATTTTTGGTGGGGATTTTTGAAATTAGGACGAAAACAAGCAGAAGAAGGCTAGAAACGGAGGGGGAAGACTCCAAATTCATGATCAACGTGGCTCATGATACCATATGATACGGGGCTAACCCGGTGTAGGCCGATCTTTCATGATTGGAGTGGATTCCCTCGAAGAACACAAAGAACACGGGAAGAACGGAGAGAAATCACAAGGGGAAACACTCAAGAGCAAGTCCACTCACACATCCACTAGACAATCAAACACACAAGATCCACAAGGTACATGAATAACAAAAGGAAAAATACAAGGTATAGTTCTTCCCAAACCAAAGGAGATGGGGCTTGATGATCTACATGATCCTTCCCCGATGGGGGTCTTGAATGCCCTGGGATCTTCTCCTAGATGGAGGTCTTCGCCTCCAATGGAGTTGTCTCTATGTCTATCAAGAGGAGAAGGTATGAGCAAAGCTCACATACAAATGAGCTATCATATTTGCTAACCATAGAAAGGAGAAGGGGGAGTTCTATTTATGGCCTAAGTCACAAAGGGGAAAGTAGGAGAGGGATACAAGGCCAAAGGCCCGCCGCTGCGTACAGGAAGGTACCGGACATTTGGTCGGTGTCGGATGTCTGACGGCTCGTGAAGAACCGGTCGTTCGGCGTGCATCGGAAGTTTGACGTTTCTTCTCTGGAAAGGTGGCACCAGATGTCCGGTCGGCGTCGACCATCCAGTGGCTGTAGTATGTTGGACGTCTGGTGTCATGTCGGTCGTCTAGCCGCTGTAGCGTCTTTGTCTGCGGTTCTTCTCACTAGGTGGAGGGCCTGTCAGACGTCCGGTGGATACCAGTCGTCCGGGCGCTGTAGAGTGTCGGACGTCCGGTGGCACGTCGGTCGTCCGGCTACTGTAGACTCCACAGCTCCGTCTTCTTCCGTTTACATTTCCACGCTTCCCTCGCGGATGGTGTAGGTGTTCCTTGGCGCTTGCACTCCTTCTTGTCGTGCATGAAGCTCTGGCAATACCTATGCATGCACACGAGTGGAGTGTCAAGTAGTATACCATCCTCGAAGGGGACAAGTGAACACACGTAAAGGAGATGATTCACCTTTGTGTATGTGAAGTAGATGTCGCCCGTGTCACTCACCAAATGGACACTTGACATGGTGATGTCCGTAGAATGCTTCGTATCAATAGCTCAAAGATACCATGCAAGGAAAATGCAGCAAAAAGCAAATAAAATCTCCATGCAGTCCATCAACACTGATACGTCTCCAACATATCTATAATTTTTGATTGTTCCATGCTATTATATTATCTATTTTGGATGTTTAATAGGCTTTATTATACACTTTTATATTATTTTTGGGACTAACCTATTAACCGGAGGCCTAATCCAAATTGTTGTTTTTTTGCCTATTTCAGTGTTTCGCAGAAAAGGAATATCAAACGGAGTCCAAACGGAATGAAACCTTTGGGAGAGTTATTTTTGGAACGAACGCAATCCGGGAGACATGGAGTGGCCGTCAAGAAAGAAACGAGGAGGCCACAAGGCAGGGAGGTGCACCCAGGGGGTAGGCGCGCCCCCATCCACGTGGGCCCCTCGTGGCTCCCCTAACCGACTTCCTTTGCCTATATATACTCATATACCCTGAAAACATCCAGGAGCACCACGAAACCCTATTTCCATCGCCGCAACCTTCTGTACATATGAGATCCCATCTTGGGGCCTTTTCCGGAGCTCCGCCAGAGGGGGAATCGATCATGGAGGGCTTCTACATCAACACCATAGCCTCTCCGATGATGTGTGAGTAGTTTACTACAGACCTTCGGGTCTATAGTTATTAGCGAGATGGCTTCTTCTCTCTCTTTGGATCTCAATACAAAGTTCTCCTCGATGTTCTTGGAGATCTATTCGATGTAATTCTTTTTGCGGGTTGTTTGTCGAGATCCGATAAATTATGGGTTTATGATCAAGATTATCTATGAACAATATTT
The DNA here is from genome assembly GCF_018294505.1 of Triticum aestivum. Lineage (NCBI taxonomy): Eukaryota > Viridiplantae > Streptophyta > Magnoliopsida > Poales > Poaceae > Triticum > Triticum aestivum. The sequence continues at coordinate 253,676,960 of NC_057795.1, forward strand.
GAATCTCCTCTGAATTCTTTTATGCATGATTTGTTATCTTTGCAAGTCTCTTCGAATTATTAGTTTGGTTTGGCCTACTAGATTGATCTTTCTTGCAATGGGAGAAGTGCTTAGCTTTGGGTTCAATCTTGCAGTGTCCTTTCCCAGTGACGGCAGGGGCAGCAAGGCACGTATTGTGTTCTTTCCATCGAGGATAAAAAGATAAGGTTTGTATCATATTTCTTGAGTTTATCCCTCTACATCATGTCATCTTGCCTAATGTGTTACTCTGTTCTTATGAACTTAATACTCTAGATGCATGCTGGATAGCGGTCGATGTGTGGAGTAATAGTAGTAGATGCAGAATCGTTTTGATCTACTTTTCGTGGACGTGATGCCTATATACATGATCATGCCTAGATATTCCCATAACTATGCACTTTCTATCAATTGCTCGAAAGCAATTTGTTCACCCACCGTAATACTTATGCTATCTTGAGAGAAGACAACAGTGAGGCCTATGGCCCCTGGGTCTATTTTTCATCATATAAGTTTCCAATCTATTTTATTTTGCAATCTTTACTTTCCAATCTATATCATAAAAATACCAAAAATATTTATCTCATTATCTCTATCAGATCTCACTTTTGCAAGTGGCCGTGAAGGGATTGACAACCCCTTTATCGCGTTGGTTGCAAGGTTCTTATTTGTTTGTGTAGGTACGAAGGATTTGTGTGTAGCCTCCTACTTGATTGATACCTTGGTTCTCAAAAGACTGAGGGAAATACTTACGCTACTTTGCTGCATCACCCTTTCCTCTTCAAGGGAAAACCAACGCATGCTCAAGAGGTAGCAAGAAAGATTTCTGGCGCCGTTGCCAGGGAGTCTACGCACAAGTCAAGACATACCAGGTACCCATCACAAACTCTTATCCCTTGCATTACATTATTTGCCATTTACCTCTCTTTTTCCTCTCCCCCACTCCACCCTTCCTGTTTTATCCGCCCCCTTTTCCCGTTCGCCTTTTTTTCGCTTGCTTCTTGTATTTTCTGCCACTATGTCTGAAACTGGGGAGGTTATCATTGATAAGGATAATAGTAATAACGTGGGAAACTTTGATGCTTTTGATGATCCCGCTGAAGAACCAACCATCTTACATACTAAAAAGGTTCGAATTGGTAGTGGTAATATTATTGGAAAAGGGGTTATTCAATATTCCTTTACTTGTGCCGGTGCTTAGCCCGCTATGGGTGGATCTATTCTTCATAGCACTAGTAGTCTTGCAGATGCTATATCCTTTCTTATAGTTGAACTTGAAAGACAGTTTATGCATATGCATCCTTGCATACAAAGGATTTTCCTAGAATTTTCCAATATTGAGCATTCTTCTGTTAAGCATGCAGCTACTATGTTTTTGGCACATGAGTTCAGATTTATAATAAAAGAAGCCAAAGAATTTTTTGTGCACTATAGGGTGGACACTGGTCGTCCTCCCATATAGGCGATCCTTTTTAATCAAGAAGACATAATGCGTTTATGATCTTTAGATGATGTTACTTATAATGAGAACCTTAGAAAAAAGGTTCCTATCGATGTTCTAGTTGATAGAATATCCAAACTTAATGTTGATTTTTCTATTCAGAACAATGGGTTAGGATTTTCTCGTGAGCAAAGGCTCATGACTTTTTGCTCCAGACTGTTCTGTTTTTGACAGATTCTGTTTTTCGTGTGTTGTTTGCTTATTTTGAAGAATCTATGGCTAGTATCGGGGGGTATGAACCATAGAGAAGTTGGAATATAGTAGGTTTAACACCAATATAAATAAATAATGAGTTCATTACAGTACCTTAAAGTGGTGGTTTGTTTTCTTGCACTAACGAAGCTCATGAGATTTTCTGTTGAGTTTTGTGTTGTGAAGTTTTCAAGTTTTGGGTAAAGATTTTATGGATTATGGAATAAGGAGTGGCAAGAGCCTAATCTTGGGGATTCCCAGGGCACCCCAAGGTAAAATTTGAGGACAACCAAAAGCCTAAGCTTCGGGATGCCCCGGAAGGCATCCCCTCTTTCGTCGTCGTCCATCGGTAACTTTACTTGATGCTATATTTTTATTCACCACATGATATGTGTTTTGCTTGGAGCATCTTGTATGATTTGAGTCTTTGCTTTTTAGTTTACCACAATCATCCTTGTTGTACACACCTTTTGGAGAGACACACATGAATCGGAATTTATTAGAATACTCTATGTGCTTCACTTATATCTTTTGAGCTAGATAATTTTGCTCTGGTGCTTCACTTATATCTTTTTAGAGCATGGCGGTGGTTTTATTTTGTAGAAATTATTGATCTCTCATGCTTCACTTATATTATTTTGAGAGTCCTTTAGAACAGCATGGTAATTGCTTTGGTTAAATTTTAGTCCTAAAATGATGAGCATCCAAGATAGGTATAATAGAAACTATCACATAAAGTGCGTTGAATACTATGAGAAGTTTGATACTTGATGATTGTTTTGAGATATGAGGATGGTAATATTAGGGTCATGCTAGTGGAGTAGTTGTGAATTTGAGGAATACTTGTGTTAAAAGTTTGTGATGCCCGTAGCATGCATGTATGGTGAACCGTTATGTGATGAAGTTGGAGCATGATTTATTTATTTATTGTCTTCCTTATGTGTGGAGGTCGAGATCGCTCGATGGTTAACTCCTACCAACCCTTCCCCTAGGAGCATGCGTATAGTACTTTGTTTTGATAACTTGTAGATTTTTGCAATAAGTACTAATGTTGACTCCATGGATTATACGCACACCCTTCCACCATTGCTAGCCTCTCTCGTGCCACGCAACTTTCGCCGGTACCATACACCCACCTTATACCTTCCTCAAAACATCCACCATACCTACCTATTATAGCATTTCCATAGCCATCCCGAGATATATTGCCATGCATCTTTCCACCGTTACATTTATTATGACAGGCTTCACCATTGTCATATTGCCTTGCATGATCATGTAGTTGACATCGTATTTGTGGCAAAGCCACCATTCATAATTCTTTCATACATGTCACTCTTGATTCATTGCATATCCCGGTACACCACCGGAGGCATTCACATAGAGTCATATTTTGTTCTAAGATTCTTGAGTTGTAAGTAGATAAAAGTGTGATGATCTTCATTATTAGAGCATTGTCCCATCCAAGGAAAGGATGATGGAAGCAATGATTCCCTCACAAGTTGGGATGAGTCTCTAGACTTTATGAAAAATAAAAGAGGCCAAAGAATCCCCAAAAAAAGAATAGGCCAAAGAAGCCCACCAAAAAATGAGAGAAAAAGGGAGAAGGGACAATGTTACTATCCTCTTTCCACACTTGTTCTTCAAAGTAGCACCATGATCTTCATGATAGAGAGTCTCCTATGTTGTCACCTTCATATGCTAGTGGGAATTTTTCATTATCGAACTTGGCTTGTATATTCCAATGATGGGCTTCCTCAAATTGCCCTAGGTTTCATGAGCAAGCAAGTTGGATGCACACCCACTTAGTTTATTTTGATGAGCTTTCATACACTTATAGCCCTAGTGCATCCGTTGCATGGCAATCCCTACTCACACACATTGATATCTATTAATGGGCATCTCCATAGCCCATTGATACGCCTAGTTGATGTGAGACTATCTTCTCCTCTTTTTAATCTTCTCCACAACCACCATCCTATTCCACCTATAGTGTTATTGATGTGGAGCATCCCACGTTAATCCCCATGTACACTCCGACTACTCTCCAAGCCCCAAGAGGACATATGACGAGACATCGAACATACGCCATTGGACACAAGGTGAATTCACTCCTCTTCGAACCGTCACTTTCCGCATGTGAGACATGGCTACTACCTCATGCATGGACCTTACATACACTCAGGTACAACCAAGATGACCATGGAGAATCCAAGGACCAAGGCCTAGCATGGAAGAGAAGACGGAAGAAAGGAGAAGAAGAAGATGGAGCGGCTGCTGGAGCCAGGCCGGACATCCGGACCGCCGTTCGGATCATCCGGGCTCAGCCGGATCATCTGGATCCTCCCCCGGATCGTCCGGGTAACTGCGCCGAAGACACCCGAAGGCTTCCACCGAAGCCGGACCATCCGGGACTCCATCCGGATCATCCGGACCCCTGACGCCAGGATCATCTGGGACCCCGTCCGGATCATCCGGCCTTGCCTGCGCGCATGACTTGGGCCGAGGCCCGTGTACCCCTTCGCCCCTCACTTACCCCTTCGTGGCTTAGCACTATAAATAGACCTCCTCCTCCCCATTTTGAGGGTTAGCATTGGTTTAGCTCATATTTTTTGTGAGAGCCTTGCTCATCCACTTGGTTACTTCTCCTCGGAGCTCACGACCTCTTCGGAGAAGATCCCCCAAGCGGATTCAAGACCCCTTCAAGGGAAGACCATCAAGACCTCCTCACGGAGAAGAACGACTACTCTTGTATCTTTCCTTTGTTGATTTTGAATCTTGTGCTACCTTATGTGTTCGGTGATCTAGCCCTTGTGTGATTGATTACTTGTCGGTTTAGTGATCCTCTCATTTTCCCCCGTGATTTCCTCGTGTTCTTCCGCGCGTTCTTCGTGTTTCCCCCATAGGATCCTCTCCAAATGTGAAAGATCAGCCCCTAGGGTTCTGCCCTACATCAGCTATGTCCATGGCTGACGCTCATGTATTGCGTGAAGATTGAAAAAGTTTGAAAATACTAAAGTATGAAACAATTGCTTGGCCAAAACCGGGGTTGTGCATGATTTAAATATTTTGTGTGATGAAGACAGAGCATAGCCAGACTATATGATTTTGTAGGGATAACTTTCTTTGGCCATGTTATTTTGAGAAGACATGATTACTTTGTTAGTATGCTTGAAGTATTATCACTCTTATGTCAATATTCAACTTTTGTCTTGAATGTTTCGGATCTGAACATTCATGCTACAATAAAGAAAATTATATTGAGAATTATGTTAGGTAGCATTCCACATCAAAAATTATGTTTTTATTATTTACCTACTCGAGGACGAGCAGGAATTAAGCTTGGGGATGCTTGATACGTCTCCAACGTATCTATAATTTTTGATTGTTCCATGCTATTATGTTATCTGTTTTGGATGTTTAACGGGATTTATTATACACTTTTATATTATTTTTGGGACTAACTTATTAACCGGAGGCCCAATTCAAATTGTTGTTTTTTTTTGCCTATTTTAGTGTTTCGCAGAAAAGGAATATCAAACGGAGTCCAAACGGAATGAAACCTTTGGGAGAGTTATTTTTGGAATGAACGCAATCCCGTGTACCCCTTCGCCCCTCACTTACCCCTTCGTGGCTTAGCACTATAAATAGACCTCCTCCTCCGCATTTTGAGGGTTAGCATTGGTTTAGCTCATATTTTTTGTGAGAGCCTTCCTCATCCACTTGGTTACTTCTCCTCGGAGCTCACGACCTCTTCGGAGAAGATCCCCCAAGCGGATTCAAGACCCCTTCAAGGGAAGACCATCAAGACCTCCTCACGGAGAAGAATGGCTACTGTTGTATCTTTCCTTTGTTGATTTTGAATCTTGTGCTACCTTATGTGTTTGGTGATCTAGCCCTTGTGTGATGGATTACTTGTCGGTTTAGTGATCCTCTCGTTTTCCCCCATGATTTCCTCGTGTTCTTCTGCGCGTTCTTCGTGTTTCCCCTGTAGGATCCTCTCCAAACGTGAAAGATCGGCCCCTAGGGTTCCACCCTACATCATCTTGGTATCATGAGCCACGTTGATCACGTTTTTGGAGCCCCTACCCTTTGTTTTCTAGCTTGATTTTGTTGATTTCGTCCTAAATCCGAAAATTCCCACCAAACATAGCCCCAATTTTTTTGTGATTTGTTGGTTTGATGATGTTTTGTTGATTTTGATCCATGGATTTGCTTGGTTTCAAGTGGATCTAGCATTTCCCCAAGTTTCCCCACCTTTCATCCACGAAATCCATCAAATTTTGCCCCGAAAATCATCCATTTCCGCCAAAAATTTCGTCCCCGAGAGGAAATCCCGAGCAGTTTGACCTGCCCGGATCATCCGGACGTTCTCCTAGATCATCCGGACACCTCCCGGATCAGCTGGACCCTCTCCCGGACGTCCGGATAACTCACGCGCCCGAATTCCCGAACCGGAGCTAACGAACCCAGATCATCCGGATGTACTCCCGGATCATCCGGACATAGCCCGGATGAGCTGGACCTCCTCCCGGATGTCCGGTTAACCCTGACACTGACTCGGCTGAAATTTTGTTTTGGTCATAACTAACTCATCCGGAGTTCGTTTTTGACGTTCTTTAGCTCGTTTTGAAGCTATTGACATCCCCATCCCACAAAAATACCACCAACACCATTTGACACCATCAAATTTTCGGAATTTTGGCATATTTGCCTAGGGCTTCCACCACATCATCCGCATTACCACCACCACTTCCGCAACCTAACCCATTTTGTTCCCCATAGCATTAGTGGTTACTTGAGTAGTGATTCGCGTCTCCTAAGGTGTTTCGGCTACTTAGGGACAATTACTTCTTCATCAACCACCACCACCACTTCCGCATAGACGTGCCCACCATACATTTACACCCCAACTTAACCCAATTTTGTTTGAGTTGTGGCTTGTGTCTCCTAAGGTGTTTTGGCTACTTAGGGATGGCAACTTCAACTCTGACACGTGTATAGCCCATCATTCCACTTTCACATTGCCGAGTGCAAAACACCACCGCTTTCCGCTACCACCATTTTGACATTTGACGTTTGAGATTTTGAGTTTGCGGTTTTCCCGTTTCCTAAGGTGTTTCGGCTACTTAGGGACGAGACTCCATCATCTTGGTTTCTACATCAAGAACACCGCCACTCATCATCGCCAAGGACGGTAACCTCCTTATCATCTTGGTATCGTGGTATCCCTCCATTGTATATTCCACTTGCCATTGCATTGTTAACCCCTAGACTTACTTTTGCGTTGCTTGCCTATCAAGACTAGCCATTTGAGTATTGCCGGCAACGTTACTTGTGCACATTAGTGATAGTCCCTTCCATTGCATACATACCATATCATATTGGTATCATCTTTCTATCATATCATCTCTTGTGTCACAAGTTTGTTCCCGCATATATACAATTGCTATCTTGGTTTGTGCATTGTGCAAAATTGGCCATACAAAAAAAAGAAATAAAGTTTTTAAGCAAAAGAGAAAGAGTTGCTATCTTGGTTTGTGCATTGTGCAAAATTGGCCATACAAAAAAAAGAAATAAAGCTTTTAAGCAAAAGAGAAAGAGCAAAGAGCTTGTAAGCAAGTGCCATAGCATCATACCACATTGCATATAAGATTGTCATATCCGATCATCTTGGATCATCTTGAGAGAAACACCGGGAACCATACATACATAGCATACTTGGGATACAAGTTTATCCATTTTGCATCTTATAGGTTGTGCACAAGTGTCGTATCCGCCTATAGAGCAATCGTGCTAGCGTCTCTCTTGAGTTGTGCAACACGAGCGTTTTCTGTGGATTCCACATTTTGTGCTCATTCCTTGGTTGCACGACCCCATTTATATATCCGTGTGTGTGTTTCCGTGTGCCACATATTGCTATTGGTCTACTTGTTCCGCTTGCAAATTTGTGAATCTCTTTCAACATTATTGACTCTTGCTACAATTTTGCATTAAATTTTTGTACCACTATCCTCACCGAGCTCCACCATAAGCTTTACTTGTGTAGGTGTGAGAACCGACAAGGATTGGTACAAATAGTGCTATTTCACTGTCCGCATTTAAGTGAACTTGATTCATTGTCAACATCGGTCAAGGTACATTGGTATAAGTTCTTCTCTTTCTCCCACTCATATTTGCTCGAGTCTTGTGATGGATAGGCAAGGCATTTCATCTCCGGTCTACGACAACAACGACGGCGTGAACAACTACATCAACAAAGCGTCCATCTTCGATCTACTACGACAAATGCAAGGCGCACAATCACGATTGCGAGAGCGCATCGAGAACATCTCCATCGACATTCGTCACTCCGAAGCAAGGAAAAGGGACTACATCGACACGAAGCTTTACGCACATAAAGAGGAACAAGATGCAAGGATGGAGGAGATTAGAGCCTTGATCAAGTCTTCTTCCCCTTCGTCATCTTCAAGGCGGCGACATTCAAGCCACAAGTCTTCGGAGCGCGGAAATGATGCAAGTGCAAATCTTCCTCATCCACATCTACATGGCGACCATCATCACGTTTGTGATCCACATCGTCATGAAGGCCAAGTCACCTCCAAGCAACATGTGCACGACGATGACGAACGCCTACGAGCTCAAGCGCGACAACGACATCATCATCATGAAGATGCTCCACAAGCACAAATGCACAAGTCCCAACAAGCCCTACTTCACGCCAAGTCGACGCTTCATGAGCACAAAAGAAGACTGTGAGACGACCACCACCAAGACGGTGCTACGACTACAACAACCACTTTGGCATCTTCGCCAAGTGCTATGAAGGCATCTTCGCCTTTGGACGTACGACATCTTCGCCTACTTCCCACGTGTACGCCTACATCGACTTCATCAAGTCCAAGGTGACTACCTACGAGCGAGGGCGACACTTCCATCTTCAGAAGCCCCTCAAGGAAGATGGCTGAGCATGGGAAATTCCCTTCGGTCATGGAGACAAGCTACGAGGTGCCACATCATATGGGCCTCCCACACCCAAACGGTGACAAGACGGTCGAGCAAGGGCCATCCCCTTCGTCCTCGGCGACGAGCGCGAACGTCTTCAACATCATGAAGACGGCACCCACATTGGACTCATACTCCGAGTCAAGCTACACGACCGCGCATGGAGACATTTGCACCTACATCTCTCCGACACCCACATATGTCGAGATGCCCCATTTGTCATGTGAGGAGAGCCACCAACCCATGAGTGACATGACTGACTCCAACATACGTGACATTGAGAGCATTTCCTATGAGAGGATGAGTGTGACCACCACTAGCCCCACACATGAGAGCATGCCACACATACTATGTGAGGTTGAGTGCCATTTGAGTGACTCCACCAACCATATGAGTGAGTGCATCCTTGTGGGAGTGAGTGAGCCACAACACTTAGAGAGTGAGGTAGTTGACACGGCATGTGAGTCCACTTTGATTTCTAACGACTTAACCTCTACTCCTAGTGTCTTTTCTTCTTTGGTGATATGTCTCCTACATGACGACATGTCTACCCACGACGAGTCCATCCCTCCAATGGAGACGACGATGGCCATGGTGGACAATGATGCACCCCCCACATGGTTCCATCAAGATGAAGATGACAATGATTGGATCTTCAACACCTCATCTACAACACATGAGCCATGCTCCAAAGGTAACATAGGTGATGGTGCTTCTCTTGTCCCACTAGTGGACTCTCTTGACAATGATTGCTTGCATGATGTTGATCCACCTATTCCCATGCTTCATGCTAGTGCGACTTCCTCATGTCATCACTTACCTATTTATGATTAATATGATGATGAGCATGTTGAGTTGCCTAGTTGTGATGCTATGCTCCATAGGATATCATGTGAAAATTCTTTTAGTCACATCATGTTTGACAACCCATTGAAGTTGTCATATGCTATGAGTGAGATCTCCCATATTGCATCATTACAATCTCAACATAGTAACTATGCATGCCCCATTAAAATAAATCCTATTTGCACTTATGGCATAGATGACGAGATGATGGTCATTGGCCTTTGTTTCTCATGTGATGATATTGCCATTCTTCCTTTACATGATTTGCTCAATTCATCTACTATGTCATGCCATGATCACATTGTCCCAAATATGCATTGTTTTGGATGCTGTCAATATTCTCCACGTGATGTTGCTACTCATGCCCCCAATTCAATCGTACACTAATCATACACGCAAACGTGTACGATCAAGATCAGGGACTCATGGGAAGATATCACAACACAACTCTAAAAATAAAATAAGTCATACAAGCATCATATTACAAGCTAGGGGCCTTGAGGGATCGAATACAAGTGCTTGATCATAGACGAGTCAGCGGAAGCAACAATATCTGAGTACAGACATAAGTTAAACAAGTTTCCATAAGATGGCTAGCACAAACTGGGATACAATCGAAAGAGGTGCAGGCCTCCTGCCTGGGATCCTCCTAACTACTCCTGGTCGTCGTCAGCAGCCTGCACGTAGTAGTAGGCACCTCCAGTGTAGTAGGAGTCGTCGTCGACGGTGGCGTCTGGCTCCTGGACTCCAGCATCTGGTTGCGACAACCAGAAAGAAAGGAAAGGGGGAAAAGGGGGGGGAGAAAGCAACCGTGAGTACTCATCCAAAGTACTCACAAGCAAGGAACTACACTACATATGCATGGGTATATGTGTAAGGAGGCCATATCAGTGGACTGAACTGCAGAATGCCAGAATAAGAGGGGGATAGCTAGTCCTATCGAAGACTACACTTCTGGCAGCCTCCGTCTTGCAGCATGTAGAAGAGAGTAGATTGAAGTCCTCCAAGTAGCATCTCCAAGTAGCATCGCATAGCATAATCCTACCCGGCGATCCTCCCCTCGTCGCCCTGTGGAAAAGCGATCACCGGGATGTCTATGGAACTTGGAAGGGTGTGTTTTATTAAGTATCCGGTTCTAGTTGTCATAAGGTCAAGGTACAACTCCAAGTCGTCCTGTTACCAAAGATCATGGCTATTCAAATAGATTAACTTCCCTGCAGGGGTGCACCACATAACCCAACACGCTCGATCCCATTTGGCCGGACACACTTTCCTAGGTCATGCCCGGCCTCGGAAGATCAACACGTCGCAGACCCACCTAGGCACAACAGAGAGGTCAGCACGTCGGTCTAAATCCTATGCGCACAGGGGTCTGGGCCCATCACCCGTTGCACACCTGCACGTTGCGGACGCGGCCGGTGAGCAAACCTAGCAACCTCCATTACAAAGGAAGTTGCGTTAACGCAGTCCAACCCGGTGCGCGCCGCTCAATTTTCTATCAATTGCTCGAAAGCAATTTGTTCACCCACCTTAATACTTATGCTATCTTGAGAGAAGCCACTAGTGAAACCTATGGCCCCTGGGTCTATTTTTCATCATATAAGTTTTCCAATCTATTTTATTTTGGAATCTTTACTTTCCAATCTATATCATAAAAATACCAAAAATATTTATCTCATTATCTCTATCAGATCTCACTTTTGCAAGTGGCCGTGAAGGGATTGACAACCCCTTTATCGCGTTAGTTGCAAGGTTCTTATTTGTTTGTGTAGGTACGAGGGATTTGCGTGTAGCCTCCTACAGGATTGATACCTTGGTTCTAAAAAAACTAAGGGAAATACTTACGCTACTTTGCTGCATCACCCTTTCCTCTTCAAGGGAAAACCAACGCATGCTCAGGAGGCAGCAAGAAGGATTTCTGGCGCCGTTGCCGGGGAGTCTACGCACAAATCAAGACATACCTAGTACCCAGCACAAACTCTTATCCCCCGCATTACATTATTTCCCATTTGCCTCTCTTTTTCCTCTCCCCTACTTCACCCTTGCCATTTTATTCGTCCTCTTTTCCCGTTCGCCTCTTTTTCGCTTGCCTCTTGTATTTGCTGCCACTATGTCTGAAACTGGGGAGGTAATTGTTGATAAGGATAATAGTAATAACGTGGGAAACTTTGATGCTTTTGATGATCCTACTGAAGAACCCACCATCTTACATACTAAAAAGTTTCGAATCGGTAGTGGTAATATTATTGGAAAAGGGGTTATTCAAGATTCCTTTACTTGTGTTGGTGCTTTGCCCGCTATGGGTGGATCTATTCTTCATAGAACTAGTAGTCTTGCGGATGCTATATCCTTGCTTATTGTCGAACTTGAAAGACAGTTTATGCATATGCATCCTTGCATACAAAGGATTTTCCTAGAATTTTCCAACATTGAGCATTCTTCTGTTAAGCGTGCAGCTACTATCTTTTTGGCACATGAGTTCAGATTTATAATAAAAGAAGCCAAAGAAATTTTTGCGCACTATAGGGTGGATGCTGGTCGTCCTCCCATAGAGGCGATCCTTTTTAATCAAGAAGACATAATGCGTTTACGATCTTTAGATGATGTTGGTTATAATGAAAACCTTAGAAAAAAGGTTCCTATCGATGTTCTAGATGATAGAATCTCCAAACTTAATGATGATTTTGCTATTCAATACAATGGGTTATGATTTTCTCTTGAGCAAAGGCTCATGACTTTTTGCTAAAAGAATGCTTATAATGATGAATTGGTTGTGCAATATGAGGGGCCAAAGGAGGAACCCATACCTCCCGAGCTTGATCTTGGGGACTTCTGTCCCATTAAATTTAGCCCTTTTGATTACTTTTGCTTGCCACAAAGAAAACTTGCTGCTGAATGTAGGGAATATGAGATGAGTTTTCGTGATTTACCTTATCATTATGGCAATACTTAGGTCTATTCTCGCTTTTATGCCTAGCTAGGGTCATTAAACGATAGCGCTTGTTGGGAGGCAACCCAATTTTATTTTTTGTTCTTTACTTTTTGTTACTGTTTAGTAATAAATAATTCATCTAGGCTCTGGTTAGATATGGTTTATGTTTTAATTAGTGTTTGTGCCAAGTAGAACCTATGGGATCATGTTGGGTGATAGTTAACTTGATCTTGCTGAAAAACAGAAACCTTTGCGTGCACGAGAATAATTTAATAAATCACAGAAACGTGATTTTCAGTTGATTCTTTTTGCAGCAGATTAATAGAAAAATTACCTAGGACTTCCTATTTTGGTAGAATGTTTAGAGTTCCAGAAGTATTTGGAAGTTACAGATTTCTACAGACTGTTCTGTTTTTGACAGATTCTGTTTTTCGTGTGTTGTTTGCTTATTTTGATGAATCCATGGCTAGTATCCGGGGGTATGAACCATATAGAAGTTGGAATACAGTAGGTTTAACACCAACATAAATAAATAATGAGTTCATTACAGTACCTTAAAGTGGTGGTTTGTTTTCTTGCACTAACAGAGCTCATGACATTTTCTGTTGAGTTTTGTGTTGTGAAATTTTCAAGTTTTGGGTAAAGATTTCATGGATTATGGAATAAGGAGTGGACAGAGCCTAAGCTTGAGGATTCACAAGGCACCCCAAGGTAAAATTCAAGGACAACCAAAAGACTAAGCTTGGGGATGCCCCGGAAGGCATCCCCTCTTTCGTCTTTGTCCATCGGTAACTTTACTTGATGCTATATTTTTATTCACCAAATGATATGTGTTTTGTTTGGAGCGTCTCTTATGATTTGAGTCTTTACTTTTTAGTTTACCACAATCATCCTTGCTGTACACACCTTTTGGAGAGACACACATGAATCGGAATTTATTAGAATACTCTATGTGCTTCACTTATATCTTTTGAGCTAGATAATTTTGCTCTAGTGCTTCACTTATATCTTTTTAGAGCACGACGGTGGTTTTATTTTGTAGAAACTATTGATCTCTCATGCTTAACTTATATTATTTTGAGAGTCCTATAGAACAGAATGTTAATTGCTTAGGTTAAAAATTTAGATCTGAAATGATGAGCATCCAAGACAGGTATAATAAAAACTATCATATAAAGTGCATTGAATACTATGAGAAGTTTGATACTTGATGATTGTTTTGAGATATGAGGATGGTAATATTGGGGTCATGCTAGTTGAGTAGTTGTGAATTTGAGGAATACTTGTGTTAAAAGTTTGTGATTCCCGTAGCATGCACGTATGGTGAACCGTTATGTGATGAAGTTGGAGCATGATTTATTTATTGATTGTCTTCCTTATGTGTGGAGGTCGGGATTGCGCGATGGTTCACTCCTACCAACCCTTCCCCTAGGAGCATGCGTGTAGTACTTTGTTTTGATAACTTGTAGATGTTTGCAATAAGTATGTGAGTTCTTTATGACTAATGTTGAGTCCATGGATTATACACACTCTCACCCTTCCATCATTGCTAGCCTATCTTGTGCCGCACAACTTTCGTCGATACCATACACCCACCTTATACCTTCCTCAACACAGCTACCATACCTACCTATTATGGCATTTCCATAGCCATCCCGAGATATATTGCCATGCAACTTTCCACCGTTACGTTTATTATGACACGCTTCACCATTGTCATATTGCCTTGGATGATCATGTAGTTGACATTTTGCAAGATATGAGAAAAAGATAATTCAAATTCAAATTTGAATTGGTAATATTTGGAATGTTCGAAAATTGAAGACTTTGCGAATTTTTTCCAATATGTAGCTCCCAAGGGACGGCTTATTTTGATAAAATGAGTCGGGTCTTTAAATCATTGTTAAGAACCAAATAGGTAGCCTCCAAGGGCTGGGTTATCTTGATAAGATGAGTTGGGTCTTTAAACCATTGCTTAAGAACCAAAGAGGTTTCCCACAAGGGCCGACTTATCTTGATAAGATGAGCCGGGTCTTTCAACCATTGCTTAAGAACCAAATATGTAGACCCCAAGGGCCGGCTTATCTCGATAATTAAGATGAGTCGGTTCTTATAAATTGAAATCACCTACATTAGCCCCCAAGGGCCGAGTATATTGCTTGCAATGTGCTTGGGACTTGAATACCATTGTTACACATGAACTTAACCATCTTAAAATTGCTTGCCACATTTGGAAGGAAGCTTTGAATGTGGGCGAGTCAAATATTGCTGAGCTGAGGAAAAACCTGGAAACGCCGCAAAGTGAGCGTGCCAAGGCTGAACTTAGCCTAAAATCACCATTGCAAGATATTGAGAAGATCAAAGCCAAATTCAATGAAGAAAGAGCTGCCCTTGGAAACTAAAAAGGCTAATCTTCTAAAGAGAACAGAAGATGCTGAGGCTCAGCTTAAGCCGGTGACTGAAGAGTTATCCGGCCGAAAGCAACATATCTCTCAAATGATAGCCGCCATCTTTGGTAAGCTTAATATGCAATTAATCATCTATTGTCAAATTCTTTAACTCGCTTGGCAACTCATAATATATATGATCTCTAACCCGCCTGGCGACTCTTGTGCAAAAATCTAAACAGGCCCTAGATGTGCCAGTCTTGGTCAAAATATGATGTTAAAGCTGAAGGCGGTTTATCACTGGCTGAGCAAGTATACACTAGAACTCTGCGCAGCCTTGTGGCCTTATCAAATGGCAAAAAACCTCCAAACCTCATCAAGACTGTGCTGGATCAGCTTTCAATAGTGCCGGCTCAAATTTAAGAACTTAGATTATCAGCTACCCGCGCATGAGCTATTGTTGCTCTAAGCCGGACCAAAGCTTGGTAATCAGAGCTAGACCCGGAAGAAATGGCGACCGGGTGTCCAGAGTTCAAAGATGACGGGCCAATCTTCGAAGAGGAGGACTTTAACAGATACGTTAGACATATGCGACCCTTGGCGTGTAAGCTTACACAGGAGCTGGATCTGAGCAAGTACTAGCCGGCTTATGATAGCAATTATGCTAAGATTAAGCCGCCATCACACGATGTTATAGACCTTATTCCACCAAGGCGTAAGCATACCTTCACTTCTGATGTTGATCCTTTTGTTATGCTTAATGATGAAGCCACATTTGATGCTTTTACTAGCATCGACTGGACCTCGATCAGTCTCCAGATGGCCATCAATGAAGAGCCAGCATATGATGATCTGGGGGCTTCAAGCTCAAGGCTCCAAGATGACAATAACCCACCAGGCCACAACCCATACGGTACTAACGCTGTCTCAACGGAGTGATGTAACTCCAGAAACACTTGATCAACAAGAACTTCTGGGCTCAACTGTAGCCTTGTAATAGGTAGCTGAAAAGCAATTATCTGCTCTGTCATGCCTTCATGCATGTTCTTATCAACTTATGCTTCAATAGCTTCAAATTCTGTCATCTTATCATACACAACTATTCTTGCAATATTACCAAAAGACTTTGGCAGCTTATATAATTCGTCCAAGAGTCGTTAATCCTTAAACTGGTGGTTTAGAATTGTAATCCAAGGCGAGTTAGATAACTCAACAACCAGGGCGACTTATAATCATCTCCATTCTGTGAAAATATCATTTTGGCGACTTATAAGCGCAATAAACTGAATATGGAGCAATATAACCCGGATTAGTATGACCCGACAACTTCTCACCTGTAAAAGGTTTCTTCAAAACAAAAATATAGAATATGCATAACTCAAATATATATTAAGCCAGCTTGCAAGGCACAACCAAAAATAGTTTGGTTTTTGAAAAAACTCAATTTTTTGCTTCAAAGAAGCTTGGCATGAAAAGCCTTTTATCCCATAAGCCGGCTCTCATGTTACATAAATCCGTCGCTTAAACCTTAACGAGTTTAGGGTCTTATCAAAAAATTGACTGTTAAAAGTATGAACGGGCCACATAGCAGAGAGACTACAGCAGACAGGTGAGTTTGTCCTAGCTCACTATAAGCCGGCCCTCACGTGACATAAGTCGTCGTTTAAACTTTGATGAGTCTAGGGTCTTATGTAAAAGATTGACTGTCGAAAGCATGGCGGGTCACCTGGCGGAGTAGCAAGTTGCAAAGAGGCACGTTTAACTCAGTTATGGCATAAAAGCCGGTCAAAATGGGTTATCTAGCTATACTCAGAGAGTAGGAAGCCCCCAAGTGACCTATGACATGAAAACCGATCAAGAGGGTTATAAAGCTATGCTCATAGATCAGGAAGCCCCCAAATGACCTATAACATGGCGTAAAAGCCGATCAAGAGGGTTATGTAGCTATGCTCATAGAGCAGGAAACCCCCAAATGACCTATAACATGGCATAAAAGCCAATCAAGTGGGTTATGTAGCTATGCTCATAGAGCAGGAAGCCCCCAAATGACCTTATGATCTAATCAACAACGACTCTTGCTCAGAAAATTTGAGATGAAACGACAGAGGCTCCAAATTTGGTGATGCCGGCTTTATTATGTTGCTCATAAAAATGTATGTACATCAATGAAGGTATATACAATGATGAGAGCTAATGGCTCAGGGGTAGTAAGGCCGAAGATGAGCGATGTTCCAAGGCCTATGGGTCTCCTCTTTAGATTTGCGGGAATCTTTGTGCTCTCGTATATCAATGAGGTAGTAAGACCCATTGTTGAGATTTTTACTTACCACAAAAGGTCCTTACCAAGGAGGTGAAAGCTTATGCATCCCTATCTGGTCTTGAATCAAATGGATCACTAAGTCGTCTTCCTGAAAGGTCCGAC
Organism: Triticum aestivum; assembly: GCF_018294505.1. NCBI lineage: Eukaryota > Viridiplantae > Streptophyta > Magnoliopsida > Poales > Poaceae > Triticum > Triticum aestivum. Next base: position 253,694,263 of record NC_057795.1, read on the forward strand.
TTCAAACTCTATGGCTGTGATAGAGATGTAGGTCTTGCTGATATATTGCTGACGAGCCGCCGCAAGGTCACACTCCTCGTCAAGAGCATCCAAAGCATTTTGACGCGCCATCTCATTGTCAACATCCACATAGCCTCCACTCTGGGCGAGTCATGACACAACATTGAAAAACACCAGTCACACTGCATCGGTGTAACTCACCATCCTTAACAGTCATAGATTTAGAATGCCAGGTGATATGATGCGCCAAGTTTTGATCCTCTGGTAACTCACCACGAGTAAGATAAGCCAGATAGGGCAGCGTCCAGTCGGGAATAGCATGAAGAGCTGCCACTAGTTGACCCTTCGGGTCAGGTATAGCAAGATCCTCCTCAAAAGGTAACTTGACCGAAGGAGTATGTAAAACATAAAGGAACACATTAGGAGGTACTGCCTAACGTAGAGACCCAAGTCGGGACAATGCATCAGCCGCCTCTTTCTTCTGTTGACCAATGTGATCCACCTGGTAACCCTTAAAGTGACCAGCAATGATTTCAACCGCCTGACAATAAGCCGCCATGAGAGGGTCTTTAGAGTCCCACTTTCCCGAGACTTCCCGAGCCACCATGTCTCAGTCACCCAGACATCTAACATGGCTTAAATTCATCTCCTTGGCCATACGAACCCATGGAGGAAAGCTTCATACTCAGCTAGGAAACATTAACCTTAAAACATAACAAAATTTATCATCTCATGGGGAAGTCAAAAAACCTCTAGCCCCCGAGCCTTATGATGCGACACCGTATACGGAGACTGATGTTTCATTGCTGGAGAAGTATGTCGTACCAGCTAGATGTCGGGCGAAAATTACACATGAAATTATTCAAGATAATACTCATGCGACCGACAAAGTTCAGATCATACCAGTGCAGAAAGTGAAGTTGACGTTCAAGACTGCATGTAAATTTCTAACAGTGGGCAAAATTCAACTAAAGTTGAATTGAACTCAGATTTAGCGTACTGTGTGCTCTAGGATCAGTACTATTCAAGATTCATGTCCAATTGTTTAAAATAGTAATATACTAGTATGTGTGTGTTAGTTTTCAAAGCCAAAGTCCAAACTAGCTAGTAGTTGTATGTTGGTATGCTCAGGTTCAGAGTCGAACTCGTATTGGGAAGGAGTCCAGGTTGGTTTTACTTGTGCCTGCGTGCACTATTAAAGGGCCAGTCGGCCGTGTATCAAGGGCAGTTAGGTTTTGAAGTTTATTAATCAGATGAAAATCTACCAGGTTCCGGCGGCGTGCTTTGGCTGAGAATCCGATCAGGATTTGTGCTCATGCGTTTGGATTGGGGACATAATAATTTCCTAATTGCTGCATGATCCTAGTACATGATCGTCCAAGTACTTCTGTATTGAGGGTGTGCTTGTTGTCTCATGGTGTTTGCATCTGTTAGGTCGTAAACTCCACACATGCAAGATCAGGGGTAATTTATTTGCTGGAATTGCACCGTGAAAGATTGGGAAATTACTCGCGCTGTCAATTTTTCTGTCGACGGTCGCATCAAGTGGTATTCAGAGCAAGGTTGATCATGGTACAATTTTTTTCCTGGTATTTGATTCAGGTGTTTGAAAGATGGTGAACTCGCAGCATGACCAATCTGATCATGAGGAGGCGATGAGCTTTCGGAGGGTCTGGAGATAAGTGATGATTTGCGTATTCATTTGATGGCGATCCAGGGAGCCAACAAGAAGCTTGGGACAAGGGTGGAGGAGTTGTCTGCAAATATTCTAGGCGTTGAGGACAGGTTGAACGAGCGTTTGACTGCCAGCGACCGACGGCGCACTGATAGTATGCAGGTGGTGACAGAGAGTCTTAATCGGCTCACCATAGCAGTTCAGCGCCTTCAGGCGAGATATGTGGCACCCCGACAGTCCCGCTCACCACGACGACATTGTGATCGCGACAATGATGATGATGGTTTTTTCTGAGGCTTCTGATGCCCGTGGAGGCTTACCTCACCGACCACGACATGATGCTGGGGCTCACCGCCACGTTGGGTGGCGCCGTGACTATGGCGGCGATGGTGCCCACGAGGATGATGGTTTGGGTCGAATCAAGATAACCTTACCTGAATTCTCAAGACGTTGTGCTAACCCAGAGAAATATTTGGAGTGGGGGATGCACGTAAATCAGATTTTTGATGGTCACAACTACTCCGAAGAGAAGAAGGTTCGTGTTGCATCAATGGAATTTACAGAGTAAGCTCTTGTATGCTGGGATAATAAAAATCGTACTCATGAGTGACCAGCGACATGGGCTGACATGAAGCGAATCATGAGGGAATGTTTTGTGCCTGCTTATTCCACTCTCCAGCTTCATAGTAGACTGCGCCGCCTAGCGCAAGGTACAAAATCAGTTGATGACTACTACAAAGAGATGCAAGTTTTGATGATCCGTACAGCTATGCGTGAGTCTGCGGAGGCCACCATGGTATGTTTATTTGAGGGGTTAGAAGAAAAGAATTGTGACCGTGTTGATTTAATGCAATATAATTTTATTCATGAGTTACTTCATCAAGCGGAGCGTGCTGAATGTTGGGTATTGGAGAAGCAAGCTTCAGAGACTCGTCCAACTTACAACAGTGGGTGGCGTGGTTCTTCTCCTATTGAGGGTTGGTTTAGTGCTAAATCGGCTCCTTATAGGTCGGGACGCATTGAACAGAGCAAAGTGGCGGCTGTCCCAAAGGAGGTTTCTCAGGTTTCATCTAATGCGACTTCATCTCATCATCGTAATATTATTTGCCACAAGTGTGGAGGACGTGGACACATGAAGCATGAATGTTCCAATCAATGAAGGGTTCTACTTGTTGATGCGGAATATATTTCAGAATCTGAAGATGAGACACCAAAGTTAGAGGATGGAATTGAAAGAGGTAGTGATGATACCATACTATGTTATCCTCAAGATGATCCTGATATGGAGAGTTTGCTAGCACATAAGGTCCAGCGAGATGACAAGGTCATTTTTGAACCAGGACAACGACGGAGTATTTTTCAAACTGCATCTACCATCAAGGGAGAAGTTTGCAAATTGATAATTGATGGTGGCAGTGCTAGCAACATCATTAGCAAGGATGTGGTAGAGTCTCTTTTGTTGCCAACATGGGAGCACCCAAGACCATATTATATGAAGTGGATAAATGATGTTGGCAAAGTGAAGGTAACTCACAGGGTGAAGGTTCCTTTTTCTGTTGATGGCTATATTGATAAGGTGGAATGCAACGTCATGCCACTACATGTTTGTCACCTTATTTTGGGGCGTCCGTGGATGTTAACGCTCTTCATCACGGGCGAACAAACAGGTACACTTTTATGCATAAGGGTAAGTTCTATACTATTCTTCCTAAGGATGCATAGAATATAAAGTGTACTGTTGAAGTGTTCAAGAAGAAATCTGCAAGGCCTATGTCGAAACCGAGGATGGTTTCTTTTCAAGGAAGGGAGGATGATGCGACACCGTATACGAAGACTGATGTTTCATTGCTGGAGAAGTATGTCGTACCAGCTAGACGTCAGGCGAAAAGTACACATGCAATTATTCAAGATAATACTCATGCGACCGACAAAGTTCAGATCATACATCCAGAAAGTGAAGCCGACGTTCAGGACTCCATGCAAATTTCTGAAAGTGGGCAAAATTCAACTAAAGTTGAATTGAACTCGGGTTCAGCGTATTGTGTGCTCTATGATTAGTACTATTAAAGATTCATGTCCAAATGTTTAAACTAGTAATATACTAGTACGTGTGTGTTAGTTTTCAAAGTCGAAGTCCAAACTAACAAGTAGTAGTACGTTGGTATGGTCAGGTTCAGAGTCCAACTCGTATTGGGAAGGAGTCTAGGTCGGCTGTCCTTGTGCCTGCGTGCACTATCAAAGGGCCAGCCGGCCGTGTGTATCAAGGGTAGTTAGGTTTTAAAGTTTATTAATCATATGAAAATCCTCCAGGTTCCGGCGGCATGCTTTAGCTGAGAATCCGATCTGGATTTGTGCTCATGCGTTTGGATTGGGGACATAATAATTTCCTAATTGCTGCGTGATCCTAGTACAGGATCGTCCAAGTACTTCTGTATTGAGGGTGTGCTTGTTGTCTCATGGTGTTTGCATTTGTGAGGTCGTAAACTCCGCACATGCAAGATCGGGGTTAATTTGTTTTCTAGAATTGCACCGTGAAAGATTGGGAAATTATTCGCGCTGTCAATTTTCTGTCGACGGTCGCATCACCTTCCAATTGCCCGGAACCATCAAAGTGGATTATCCAATATGTGTTATCAGGTTTCTCCCGAGGTGTTTGCAATTCTGTCCAGTCATTGATAAAATCCACCAAAGCTTCAGACTTAATGGTTGTCCTTGGCACATACTACAAATTATGAGGTCCAAGCTCAATTGCCCACTTAGCAACCCGGCCCGTGGCTTCTATGTTTTGAATAATATCTCCTAAAGGAGAAAAGCTGGCCACAGTAATAGGATGACCAAGAAAATAATGCTTCAGCTTGCGACTCGCCATGAACACCCAAAACACCAGCTTTTGCCAATGTCGATATCGCTGCTTGGACTCAGTCAATACCTCACTAACATAATAAGTCGGTCGCTGAACTGGGTACTCCTTACCCGCCTCCTTGCGCTCCACGACAACTGCTACACTGACTGCTTTATTATTAGCTGCCACGTACAGGAGAAAAGCCTCTTTCTCAATGGTAGCAGCAAGGAAGGGCGGCTCAGCTAACTATTTTTTTAGCGCCTCAAATGCCTCATTAGTAACATCACTCAAGACAAAATGATCCGTCTTCTCCATCATTTCATATAGAGGAATTGCCTTCTCTCCCAGGAGACTTATGAATCGGCTCAAAGCCACAAGGCAGCCTGCCAGACGCCGGACGTCATTGACACACGCCGACTTAGAAAGTGAAGTGATGGCCTTAATCTTCTCTAGGTTAGCCTCGATGCCCCATTCCGAGACTAGGAAACCTAGCAACTTGCCTATAGGTATGCCAAAGACACACTTGGACGGGTTAAGCATCATCTTATAGACCCGGAGGTTGTCAAAAGTTTCTCTCAAATCATCCAGGAGAGTCTCCTTCTTCCTATATTTGACCATAATATCATCCACATAAGCACGAATGTTACACCCAATTTTGATTGTGAAGACAATTCTAAACATAGCGCTGATAAGTCGCCTGAGCACTCTTAAGCCCATAGGGCATATAAACATTGTAGAAAGCCCCAAAAGGTGTGGTGAAGGGTGTATTCTCTTGGTCTTTAACCGCCATCTCGATCTGATGATAACCAGAATAAGCATCCAAGAAGCATAAACTCTCACAACTTGCCGTTGCATCTATAATCACGTCAATACGGGGGAGAGCAAACGGATCAGCCGGACAAGCTTTGTTAAGATCTGTATAGTGAACACACATACGCCATGTGCTGTTCTTCTTGAGTACAAGCACATGTTTAGCCAACCACTCAGGGTGAGAAACTTCCACAATATAGTCAGCTGCTAAGAGTTGGGCCACCTCTTGTCCAATAGCCTTATGTCGCTCTTCGTTGAAACGACGGAGGAACTGTTTGACCGGCTTAAACTTAGGATCCACATTAAGAGTGTGCTCAACGAATTCTCTCGGGCATGTCAGAAGGTTTCAATGCAAAGATATACTGATTCTCACGGATGAACTCGATGAGCACGCTTTCCTATTTAGGATCCATATTAGCCCCCACAGTGAACTGCTAAGATGAATCGCCAGGGGCAAAATCAACTTCCTTAGTATCATCAGCTGACTTAAACTTCAACAAATGGTCTTGCTTAGTGGTGGGCTTCTTCAGAGGGGTCATATCAGCTGGGTCAACATTATCTTTGTAAAACTTAAGCTCCTCAGTAGCACAAGCTGACTCTGCATAAGCCACGTCTCCTTCCTCACATTCCAGGGCGACTTTCCGATCACCATAGACCGTAATTGTACCCTTTCGCCCTGGCATCTTGAGCTGTAAAGAGACATAGCAAGGGCGAGCCATGAACTTAGCATAAATCAGTCGGCCGAATAAAGCATGATGGACTCTTGATTTTGACCACCTCGGACCACAACACCTCTGCTCTGTAACCATAGTCATCACCAAAGGCTAGTTCCAAGGCAATTTTTCAGACAGGATACGCCGACTTACCAGGCACCACATCATGGAGGACTATGGAAGACAACTTAAGATCCTTGTCAGTTAAGTTCATTCGACGAAAAGTGTCATAGTACAGGATGTTGATGTTGCTTCCACCGTCCATAAGTACCTTAGTTAATTTATAACCACCAACTTGAGGGGCCACCACAAGGGCTAAATGACCCTGGTTAACAACCCGCGACGGGTGATCCGCCCTGCTCGACGATATCGTGTGCTAAGACCATCTCAAATACTGCGGAAAAACCGGCTCTACTATGTGAACCGCCCGCTTATGAACCTTCTGATCTTGTTTGCAAAGACTTTCTGTGAGAACATGGTATTGGCCACCATTTAACTGCTTTGGATTACTCTGATATCCTGACTGATTACCTTGTTGCTGGTTACCCTGACCAGACTGTAGGTTATAACTCCCCTGGTTACCTTGACCTTGATAGCTAGAGTTTGAGCCTCCGCCACTAAATCCGACCCCCTGTGAGCCGGATCCTGACCCGTCGGGTGGCCTAATATTATTGCCATGATTCTGACCGAGGCTGTAATTCCTAAACTCTCACATAACCAAACAATCCTTCCAAGCATGAGTGGATGGCTTGTTGGGAAGACTGTGTTATGAGCACGAGCCATTAAGCGCCGCCTCAAGAGTGAAAGGTTTTGCACCACCAAAGGGTGGCTTACCATTACCATTGCGGTGCTGGTCTTATACCCAGGATCGGTGTTAGCTACTATCCGACCGGCCATCGGGGTGCTTGTGCTTACCACCATTGCCCTGGTTGTTGCCATTATGCCCCGCCACATTCTACTGCTAACCCTTACCATTGCCATTCTTCTTACCCTTGTTGGATTTCTCATCATCAGATCCAGGGTCCTTCATGTTATCAGAGTCTGCATACTTAATGAGAGCCGCCATAAGCTTGCCCATGTCATTGCAATAATGCTTAAGCCGCCCAAGCTTCCGCTTAAGGGGGGTAAAGTGACACTTCTTCTCCAAGACCAGAACTGCGTACCCCGCCGCGATTCTATCCGACGAGTGAATGATTGCAGAGACCCGCTGGACCCAATGGTGGGTTGATTCATCCTCACGCTGAACGCAGTTATCCAGATCAATAATCTTCAGAGGCTGCTTGCATGTCCCTTAAAAGTATTTTATGAAACATGCCTTTAACTCTGCCCATGCGTTCATGGAATTAGCAGGCAAACTTTTTAACCATGTACCACCTGGCCCATCTAACATCATATCACAGACCACATCATGGACATCCAACATCTCCATAGCTAACTCATAACTCTTAATCCAACCTTCTGGAGGGAGGTCAGCTTTATAATTAGGCACCTTACGAGGGCCCTTGAAATCCTTAGGAAGACGCTCATTACGCAAAGCCGGTATTAAACACGACACTCCAACTGTCCTAGAAATCATCCCAGCCCCTACCAAGGCCGTCATTGGAGGTGGCTGATAAGCCCCCAGCTGGGTTGTCGCTTCTGCTTCACGACGAGCTCTAGCTTCATCCACAATTGCCTAAGCATTGACTAGTAGGTTATCATCACAGGGCGGGTTACGACGCCATTCGCTGCTAGAAACTACAGGCGACTCAATATGCCGGCTGTAGCTTCGACCTGGGTGAGCAGTCAATGATAACCCACAAGTGTAGGGGATCGCAATAGCTTTCGAGTGTAAAGTATTCAACCCAAATTTATTGATTCGACACAAGGGGAGCCAAAGAATATTTTTGAGTATTAGCAGTTGAGTTGTCAATAAAACCACACCTGGATAACTTAGTATCTGCAGCAAAGTATTTAGTAACAAAAGTGGTATGATAATAAAGGTAACGGTAGCAAAAGTAAAGATAAATGTTTTTGGGTTTTTGTAGGAGTTGTAACAGTAGCAACGTAAAAGTAAATAAGCGAAGAACAATATATGAAAAGCTTGTAGGCAATGGATCAGTGATGGATAATTATGCCAGATGCGTTTTCCTCATGTAATAGCTATAACATAGGGTGACACAGAACTAACTCCAGTTCATCAATGTAATGTAGGCATGTATTCTGTAAATAGTCATACGTGCTTATGGAAAAGAACTTGCATGACATCTTTTGTCCTATCCTCCCATGGCAGCGGGGTCCTAGCGGAAACTAAGGGATATTAAGGTCTCCTTTTAATAGAGAACCGGAACAAAGCATTAGCACATAGTGAATACATGAACTCCTCAAACTACGGTCATCACCGAGAAGTATCCTGATTATTGTCACTTCGGGGTTGTCGGATCTTAACACATAATAGGTGACTATAGACTTGCAAGATAGGATCAAGAACACACTTATATTCATGAAAACATAATAGGTTCAGATCTGAAATCATGGCACTTGGGCCCTAGTGACAAGCATTAATCATAGCAAACTCATAGCAACATCAATCTCAGAACATAGTGGATAGTAGGGATCAAACCCTAACAAAACTAACTTGATTACATGGTAAATCTCATCCAACTCATCATTGTCTAGCAAGCCTACGATGGAATTACTCACGCACGGAGGTGAGCATCATGAAATTGGTGATGGAGGACGGTTTATGATGACGATGGCGACGAATCCCCCTCTCCGGAGCCCCGAACGGACTCCAGATCAGCCCTCCCGAGAGAGATTAGGGCTTGGCGGCGGCTCCGTGTCGTAAAACGCGATGAAACTTTCTCTCTGATTTTTTTCTCCCCGAACGTGAATATATGGATTTGGAGTTGAGGTCGGTGGAGGTCCAGGGGGCCCACGAGATAGGGGGACGCGCCCAACAGGGGGGGCACGCCCCCTGTCTCGTGGACAGGCCCTGGGCCCCCTGGTGTATTTCTTTCGCCCAGAAATTCTTATTAATTCCAAAAAGTGTCTCCCTGGATTTTCAGGACATTCCGAGAACTTTTCTTTTCTACACATAAAATAACATCATGGTAGTTCTGCTGAAAACAGCGTCAGTCCGGGTTAGTTTCATTCAAATTATGCAAGTTAGAGTCCAAAACAAGGGCAAAAGTGTTTGGAAAAGTATATATGTTGGAGACGTATCAACTCCCTGTCGGTGTGCTAGAGTAGGGGTACCCTAGTATCCCGAACTTGTGCACGGGCAGTTGCAGCGCCCCGCGGCAAGGCTTGCCGGGTGACCGCCAAGTTCCTCCGTGGTTCCTTTGGAGCCATTCAAGAACAAAGTATTTAAGCCAAGGAGACAAGGCCCCGGCAAGAGGAGCTTGCCGGGAAGGCCAACCAAGGCGTTTCAAGGAACTTGCCATGACGCGCCACGCGTCCGGGCAAGGCCCGGTGAGCGACAAGCTTCCGGGCGCGACAAGACAACGGCCACGGCAAGGCGCTTGCCGCGGTAGGCTACCACTCTGCACCCATGCTCCAGCACATCCACAAACGTGTCGCCTTGGGGTCTTTCCAGGCGCGCGTGGCAGGAGGCTGTGCAGCCAGCGGTGCGAGGTGGCAAGCGACGCTGGCAAGATAGCCATCATGGCAAGCGGTGGCATCCCTGACGGTCCTTTTTGCACTGTTTGGATGACACAGACGGGCATTTAATGCCTTTGTACCCTGCCGTCAGGGTTAGGTAGGATGCACTGTACAGGTGGTTGTACCAACCGCAACTCCTTTTCCATTTTCACCCTTGTCTACTTTGCCACCTGTCGGTGACCCCTTGAGCATATAAAAGGAGGCCCATGCGCAACGTAGAGGGGGTTGTTGGGGGTTCGAAGCCAAAAAACACTCACGCTCGGTCTCGTTAGTAGCTCGAGTGTACTGTAGCACTCAGCGCTCCTGAGCAAGAACTCAATACAATCAGACAAGCAGCAGTAGGAGTATTATCTCTCCAGAGAGCTCCGAAGCTGGGTAAACCGCTCGTGTGTTTCGCCTCGATCTGCTCTTCGTGCGATCTCCGCTCCCCGCCGAACCGAAAGGGGCCCGGTCCGCCGGTCCCCATAGGTGTTCGTGGATCAGCTTCCCCGACATCTTTGGCGTGCCAGGTAGGGGGCGTCGAGATTGTGTGAACCTGATCCGGCGTTCACACGAGCTAGATCTTCAACTTCTTCATCAACATGCCACCGAAGAAGAAGACTTTGGCGGCAGCTGTTCCGTCCACGTCGATACCACCACCACCGGAGCAAACGAGTGGTGGGGTAGACGCCGACGGAAGAATGGACATCGACGAGGAAGCTCACAGCGCTACCAGGTCCAAGGACAAGGCTGCGCAGACCTCGGCGTCCGTACATGTTCCACGCCCATCTCAGGAGGCGCAGGACCAACAACGTCATGGTACTCGCAGTACCATACATTTGTTGGGTCAAGATCGAGCTGGTGGATCTCGGGGTGCTCAAGACCAGCATGCACGCCAACATGCTGGCACGAGCGAGGCACGGTCGCCTGCACGGGATACTGCTCCTTCTAACATAGTTAGAAGTTCGAGCATATCCCGCTCCTCGCACCGTTTGCCACTACCACCCACCACTCCAGCAGAAGCTTTGGCGCGAGCTCAACTGCTCCTGGATTACCCTCCAACGGAAGACAAGATCGACGGATGGAGGGCCACCATTCAGAGTCTCATCGGCTTCGCCAACGGCGACACTCCGCGGCAGCCGAGTGAATCGCTGCCACGACAAGACCGCCAGGCATGAGCCGATGGCGACGAAGCCGGTGGGGGTGCAACCACCATGCACTCTCCACCCTGAAGGCCAAGATCGCCGACTCGCCGGATCCACCTCGACAGCGATTCCACCGCATCATCGGATCCACGAGCTCGTCGCGATCAGCGCCAAGTTCTTCACGAACGACAGCAAGAAGACGCTCGTACTCGCATCGAGCGCCGAAGAGAAGCGCGACGTCAATCAGACCAGCGCGCTGGGCCCTCTATCGACGTGCATGCGCCAGGGGAACCAGGCGACTTGCCGTACGCGGTAGGTTGCCCTGCGTTCACTCGTGAGTTGCGGCAAGTCCAGTGGCCCAGCACGAAGAATTTTAAGCCAGACGTGCCAGAGAAGTACGACGGCAAGTTGCATCCGTCGGAGTTCCTCAGCATCTACACCATGGCGGTGCAATCTGCCGGGGGACGGGACGACAAGATCCTTGCCAACTACTTCCCCCTGGTGCTCAAACCCAACGTCAGATCCTGGCTCATGCACTTGCCGGACAACTCCATATCCTCCTGGGCAGACCTATGCCATCAGTTTGTCGGCGCCTTTACGGGCGGCCACAAGCCTCATGGCCAAGAAAGTGACCTTCATCTGCTCGCCCAGAAGGAAGGAGAGCCCCTGCGCAAATACATTCAGAGATTCAGCCGTGTACAACACAACATCCCAGATGTCCATCCTGCCGCGGTAATCAGCGCATTCCATCAGAACATGCGGAACCGTAGGATGCGGGAGGAGATGGCGATGTGCAAGATCAGAGACGTCAGTGAGCTATATGCCCTGGCCGACAAGTGTGCACGTGCTGAGGAAGGGAGGAAAGTCCCCGGAGAGAATACAGGAGCAGGAGGATCTGATAGTGAGGAGATTGCCCCGGCAAAGAAAAATCGGCGGCGGAACAACAGGAAGAAGAAAGGCAAAGAGGTGCTAGTCATTGAGCAGTCTGGCAAGAAAGCCAAAGCTGGTAGCTCCGGCGAGGAGGCTGTGGCGGTCGCTGACAAGCAGGACGGCACCAACAAGCAGTACTGCAACATCCACCGCACCAAGGGCCATGACCTCCAGAGCTGCAAGAAGGTCGAATAGCTTGTCGAACAGCAAAAAGCTGAATACGAGCGACACGACAAGGAGAAAGACCAGGAAGGTGCTGGAGGAGCCGGCAAGAAACGTCCCGGCCGAGGAGGACGCCGCGGCAAGGCCAAGCAGCGGCAAGGAGACAGACCTCCCTGCGGCCGCGACAAGGATGAAGATGACGACGACGATGAAGATATGGATGATGACGAGACCGATGAGCAGGAGTTCCAGAAAGCCACAGAGGTCCTGTGCGTTGACGGCGGTGCTTCTCTACATACTTCACACCGCCAGCTCAAGCAGTGGGTGCGGGAAGTCAATGCGGCAGAACCATCCATCGAGTCACGCAAGCCTCTGAAATGGTCCAGCACGCCTATCATCTTTGATATTGAGGACCACCCTGATCGCATAACTGCGGTCGGGTGCTTGCCGATGTTGGTTTCACCAACTATCCGCAACCTCAAGGTCACTAAGATGCTAGTTGACGGCGGGGCCGGCTTGAACCTGATCTCCTCCGCGGTACTCCAGAAACTCCAGATCCCTGATAGCGAGCTCGAAGAGACCGGCACATTCCAAGGAATCAATCAGGGAAGGAGCAAGCCGAAGGGAAAGATCATGTTGCCGGTAACATTTGGCAGCAAGTTGAACTTCAGGACTGAGAGGGTCACTTTTGATGTTGCTGACCTTCCATTGCCTTACAATGGGATACTCGGCCGTCCAGCACTCCCCAAATTCATGGCAGCCTCTCACTATGCATACAACGTGCTGAAGATGCCAGGCCCGATAAGTGTCATCTCTGTCCCTGGCAACAAGAAGGATGCTCTTATCTGCGCCGACAAGATCTACCGAAAGCAGCAGCCGCAACAGATCGCAAGCCACTTACCGTTGAAGCTCCCAGGGCGAAGAAGAAGACCAAGTCCGGCAAGAGTTCTGATGCCCACTCCGACAAGCGCACCTCTTCGGAGTGCTGCGCTACCGTCGAGGACGCACCATCGAGCTCCACCGGCAAGTGTAAGAAAACAATGGTAGCTCCACCAGAGACCAAGAAGGTGTCCGCCGAGGAGGATGGCACTGGTGGTACCTTCACCATCAGTGCCACTCTCGACCCTAAATAGGAAAGCGCGCTCATTGCTTTCCTGCGGGCGAACGTCGACGTGTTTGCGTGGCAACCGTCTGACATCCCCGGTGTTCCCAGGAAAGTAATCAAGCACGATCTTGCCGTCTGTCCTCATGCGCGGCCCGTCAAGCAGAAAGTCAGGACACAGGCACTGGAGCGCCAAGAATTCATTGCAGAAGAAATCAAGAAATTGGAAGCAGCAGGCCTTGTCAGAGGAGTGCTCCATCCTACGTGGTTGGCCAATCCTGTAGTCGTGCGTAAGGCGAACGGGAAATGGAGGCTTTGTATCAACTTTACAGATGTCAATAAAGCTTCTCCCAAAGACCCATTTCCCTTGCCGCACATTGACCAGATTGTTGACTCCACGGCCGGATGTGACTTGCTTTCATTTCTTGATGCATACTCAGGATACCATCAGATCTTCATGGCAGAAGAGGATGAGGAGAAGACCGCATTCATTACCCCATGTGGCACATACTGTTTCGTACGGATGCCATTCGGTTTAAAGAATGCGGGATCAACATTTGCAAGGGTAGTCCACGACGCTTTTGAACCACAAATACACAGAAATGTGGAAGCCTACATGGACGACATAGTGGTCAAGAGCAAGGACAAGGCAACTCTGATTCAAGATTTAGACGAAACCTTTGCAAATCTGCGCAAGATCAACCTCAAGCTTAACCCCGAGAAGTGTGTGTTTGGAGTCCCCTCCGGCAAGCTTCTCGGGTTCTTCGTATCTCAGCGGGGAATTGAAGCCAATCCCGACAAGATCAAGGCCATTGAGCAGATTGAAGCACCGAAGCGTGTGAAGGATGTACGAAGACTTGCCGGTTGCGTGGCCGCTCTCAGCAGGTTTATCTCTAGGTCTGCTGAGCACGCACTGCCGTTTTTCAAAATATTGAAAAAGGCAGGTCCAATGAAATGGAATCCGTAAGCGGAGGCAGCGCTGCAGGACTTAAAGAGATACCTGTCCTCCACTCCAACACTTGTCGCACCTAAGCCACAAGAGAAGTTGCTGCTGTATATAGCGGCAACCAATCAAGTGGTTAGTGTTGCGTTAGTAGCGGAAAGGGAGGCAGATGATGAGCCAGCAACCACGGCAGATGCATCCAGCGACAAGCAGGGGACTTCACCGACAAGCTCTGGTCCCGACAAAGATGAATCTGCGCAGACACGTGAGAAGATGCAGAAAAGAATGGTGCAGCGCCCAGTTTACTTTATCAGTTCCCTTCTGCAGGGGGCTAGGTCGAGGTACTCCAGTGTGCAGAAATTGCTTTTCGGCCTTCTCATGGCCTCGAGAAAGCTACGCCATTACTTCCAAGCACATGAGATCACAGTCGTCACTCATTTTCCGCTGAAGAGGATACTGCAAAATCCAGAAGCAACAGGCAGGATTGTCGAGTGGGCACTGGACCTGTCATGCTTTGGCCTCAAGTTTGAGAGCACTTCAACTATCCAAAGCAGAGCATTGGCAGAGTTCATAGCAGAGTGGATGCCGACACAAGATGAAGAAGTTCCAGAAACGAGCATCTCCGTCAAGGAAGCAAGCAAGGAGTGGCTGATGTACTTTGATGGTGCCTTCTCGCTGCAAGGCGCCGGTGCGGGCGTGCTACTTGTTGCACCCACCGGAGAACACCTCAAGTACGTAGTCCAGATGCACTTTCCCAAGGAGCAAGCAACAAACAATACTGCAGAGTATGAAGGATTGCTTGCCGGTCTTAGGATCGCGGCAGACCTTGGGATCAAGAAGCTCATTGTCAGGGGTGACTCCCAGCTTGTCGTCCGCCAAGTGAACAAGAATTATCAGAGTCCGTTGATGGAAGCTTACGTTGATGAAGTGAGAAAGCTAGAAGAGCACTTTGACGGCCTACAGATGGAGCATGTTCCAAGAGCTCAGAACGACATTGCCGATGGCCTGTCAAAGTGCGCCACACTTAAGTTACCTGTGGAACCAGGGATCTTTGTGCTCAAGCTGACTCAGCCGTCTGTAATGCCATCAATTGGACAGAGCAAGAAGAGGAAGTTGATTTCTGGTGACTATTTTCCGGCAGAGCTTCCCGAAGCCGCCGCCAAGAAGGTCGTCAAAATCAATGCCAAGAGTGCTGAGGAGCAGTCTGCTCCGGCAAGCCTTAGGGTTTGTTCCGTTGAAGCAGACGCTCCCGACAAGTTTTGCTCCGGCAAGCTTTCCGGGGAACATCAAGCTCCGGCTGAGCTGCAGGTTCTTGCCGTAGAAGCGGATGTTCCCGCAGCAGCAGATGTGCCTTTAGTCCTTGTTGTCGAGCCGCAAGCTCCAACATGGGCACAACAGATTGTCCTTTTCCTTCAGACAGGAGAACTTCCCGAAGAGCAAGAAGAAGCGGAAGGAGTAGCCCGGCAGTCAAGTATGCACCAGTTTGTCGACAACACACTGTATAGAAGAAGACTCAACGGTGTGAAATTGAAGTGTATTCGCCTGGAAGATGGACAAAAGTTGTTGGCAGAGATACATGGAGGCATATGTGGTCACCACATTGGCGCAAGAGCACTTGCCGGCAAAGCGTTCCGGCAAGGTTTCTTTTGGCCGGCAGCCCTCCAGGATGCAACTGCACAAGTAACCAAGTGTGAAGCGTGCCAGTTCCATTCCAAGCAGATACACCAGCCAGCTCAAGCTCTCCAGACGGTCCCTTTATCCTGGCCATTTTCGGTCTGGGGGCTCGACATCCTCGTCCCCTTTCCCCGAGCTGTCGGGGGCTTTGAGTACTTGTACGTTGCAATCGACAAGTTCACAAAGTGGCCAGAAGTGGAACCAGTGAGGAAGGTGACAGCACAGTCAGCAGTCAAGTTCTTTAGGTCGATTGTTTGCCGTTTCGGGATCCCTAACAGGATCATCACCGACAACGGCACACAATTCATGTGCCGCACCTTCATGCAGTACGTCCAAGATCTTGGCGCCAAGGTCTACTTCGCTTCTGTTGCTCATCCGAGAAGCAACGGTCAAGCGGAGAGGGCAAATGCTGAAGTGCTGTGTGGGCTCAAGACCAGGACTTTCGACAGGCTACATAGGTGCGGAAAGAACTGGATTGAGGAGCTGCCGGTGGTTCTTTGGTCGATCAGGACGACACCAAATAGAGCCACTGGCCAGACACCTTTCGCTCTAGTCTATGGAGCAGAGGCAGTTCTCCCCACGGAACTCGTATACGGGTCACCTCGAGTGCTCGCTTATGATGAGTTTGAGCAAGAGCAGCTGCGACAAGATGCCGCGCTGCTCCTTGAGGAGGACCGTCTTCAGGCTGCTGTACGAGCTGCTCAATACCAGCAAGCTTTGCACCGCTACCATAGCCGCAAAGTTAATGCCAGAAGTCTCGAGGAAGGCGACCTTGTTCTTCGGCGCGTTCAGTCCGCCAAGAATTCCAACAAGTTGACGCCGAAGTGGGAAGGCCCTTACCGGGTGAAACGAGTCACTAGGCCCGGCGTTGTCCGCCTTGAGACCGAAGATGGCATTCCGGTGAGCAACTCCTGGAACATTGAGCATCTTCGTAAGTTTTACCCGTAGGGCGCGGTTGTCGGAACCCGTTCCGGCAACCACCTTTTGTACAAGTCTTGCCGATGTTGCATGTAATCCTTTGTACAAAGCCGGGCGCAGACCCCATGCATAAGTAAAGCTCATGTGCTCCGCACATCTTGTCGATTTCATGCTTTCTACTTTCTTTGCATGCGTTATCTTTGTGCAACGCCTATCCCCAGTAAGCAATAACGAGCCGTGAGGCTCCATATCTTTATTTTCTCTTCTTTCTTTTTCTCAAAAAAGAAAGGAAGGTTCCCTCGCCCACAAGTTTGCCAGGGGGAAAGGAGAAGATAATGATGTGGACCAGGCGTCGTTCAAGCAAGTAATGATGTGGACCAGGCGTCGTTCAAGCTAAGTTGCCAAAGTTTGAGCAATCAGTTTTAAATTTTTAAGTTATCTTCCTCGAACGACCGTACTTTGTATGGAAAACCTGTGCGCGGAGGAACCAACTCGTAGCTAGTTCGCGCCCTTACTTTATTTCGAGTCTGCTGAACAACTTAAGTGAGCCGCGGCTAGTTGCGACAAGGTTTCTTGTCGGTAGCAGCACCGCTAGCAGGCCGCTGATGTCCCGCACTCAACGCTTGCGGCTAAGGTTCCTACGCCGACAAGTTCCCTAAAAGCGTAGGGCAGAAACATACAAAGGAAGGAATCAAGTAAAGGAAATAACACAACAATCTCTACCCAAAATAGAGTTATATTACAAGATAACTTGTCGCAGCTCTAATAGATTGTTCTCATAACATGACCAACAGCGACAAGGAAAAAAGAGAAAACGGGCGGCCTAATCTACGCCCCTCAACCCTCTTGATCTCACTCACCTTATCCATAATGGGTGCGACAAGGGCCTTGAGCGCTTCCTGATCAGCATCCGGAGGCAGGGACCTGAGGACGTTGGTGAGGTTGAGGCCTGGGTTGCGGAAGGCCACCTTCACCAGCACCTTCTGAAGAACTCCTGTGCAGATCTTGCGCGACTCGTCGGCCAGCTGCTTTGGGATCTTCTCCCGGAGTCGCTGGAGTGCCGTCGCCACGCCTTTGAAGAACAAACTGAGCTTGGCGCTGGGTTGGAGGTGCTCATCGGAGGAGTACCCAAGATCCTCCATCCCCAGCTGCGCCAGCTCCCCGTCGATGGCTGCGGCAACATTCACCAGAACCTCGGTCCAGTGCTCCACAGTGTCCCTAAAAGTATCTTGGGCGGCAGCAGCACTCGCCAGCAGCGCCTCGTCGGCCTTGATCTTCTCCGACAAGGCCACCTCCCGCTCCCTGGAGCCGTCCAGCGTCTGAGTCAAAGTAGCCAGCTTCAACTCGAGATCTCCATTGGAATCCTTGGCGGTGCTGAGCTCCTTGCTCCTCTCAGTGAGAAGACCTTGCAGCTCACCATGAGTGGCAGCGTCCTTCTCGCGCTCACGCTTGAGCGCGGCGAGCTCCTCGCCGCTCGCCTTGAGGTCGGCCTCCAGCTGCGCCACCCTCGTCTCCAGCTCCTTCTTGGCGGCCTCGGTAGCTGCGGCAGCATCCTTTGCCTCCTTGAGGGCCCCGCCAATTGCTTGCTCGCGCGCAGCAAGCTCCTCCTCGTGGCTGTCAAGATTGACCTTGCGCTGCGCCAACTCTCCTTCCTGCGCAAATAGATTTTCGGCGACAAGCCGTTGCTTCTCTTCAACTTCAGCCTTCTCGAGGAGGAAGGCTTTCCGCTCCTCGAGAAGTTGCTCCCGCTCCTCCGCCAGGGACCGGAGAGCTTCCTGCCTGAGACCCCGAAGCTCCTCCGCGCGCTTCTCGATGTCCACTCCCGCCTTCGTGACAAGTGCTTCTCGGGATGCCCGCTTGGCTTGTCGGGCGCGGTAGAGCGACAGCAGTTTCCGCAGCAGCCGCTCCTCCTCAGGCTCGTCGCTGCTGCTGCTTGGCGCATCGACCAACGTCAGCCTAGCGGAGGCGAGCACCTCTCCATCCAGAATCTCTCCTTCGACCGGCGCCGTGGAGCTTGACGCCCAGGGGAGCTTGATGAAGATGCCATCGCCGGCCTTCAAGTAGGCGCCGGGCTGGGGCTCTTCGGAGCCTGGCTCTGCAGCAGCGGCGGAGGGATCGGCGGTCGGCGCAGCGCCTGGCGCTCCTGCGGCCTCGGGGCCGTCAGTGCAATCGCCGGATCCCTCGCCAGCTTCTGCAGCGGCAGCCTTGGCGGCCTCTTCGCCGGCGGGATCATCAGCGCCGGCTTCTCCTTCGGTGGCAACGGCGTCGTCGGTGTCGCCGCGCGCGCCCTCCTCGCCGGCGACCTCAGTTTCCATTGGCTCCGTGGCAGGTGGATCTGATGAACGGAAAAGGGAGAAGAGTCAAGCAAATATGCAAAAAAAAAGAAAAGAAAATCAGAAGAAGAAGAACCCAAGGGAAGTTCTCAAGCAAAAGGATTACCTGTGCTAGGATCTGCAGTCGTGGTCTCAACCACCGGAGGGTCACTGGTACCGTCCCTTGCCGGAGAACTGTCCCTTGCCGGAGAATTCTCCCTTGCCAGAGAACGCTCCCTTGTCGGGGAATCCTCCCTTGGTGGTGTAGTGAAGCAGATGGCACTTCGGGCCTCCGGGCACTCCTGGTGAGGCTGCTCTGCTCCTTCACAAACCAGCAGTCAGATATCAGCGAAGGAAGAGCACCCATGAGCGCCTGACAGCAAGAAGTAAACCATATACTTACGCTGGGGGCTGCGCTGGGGGCTGCTTTGAGGAATGGTTGCCGGGTCCGACAAGGTGGTCTCGGACATGTCCTCTGCCGTTGCGGTGGGGTCGTCCTCGATGACAATCACCGGGACCTTGGCTCTCTTCGCCGCTCTCTGGGCCAGCATCCTAAAAAGGAATAGGTTCAGAGTAAAGCAAATCAGATACAAGACAAAGCAACAGAATTGAAGAAGTTACAAGTACAGCAAAGAATCTTACTCTTCTTCTTCCTCGTCAGAGCTGAGCGCGGAGAGATCGAAGTCCGGCTCGCCTCCGGCGCGACGAGGCGGAGGAGTAGGTTCCCTTGCCCGCTTGGCAGGGGCAGTAGCAGTGGACCGGGAAGACCCCGCCCCAGTTGCCGCAGCGGCGTGAGGCGCTCCCGCGGCAACAGTGCTTGCCGCGGTAGAGCGCGTCGCGCGGATCGCGGCTGTTGACCCGTCTGCCACCCCGCTATGTCCGCGGCCTTGCAGAGACGCCTTCTTGGTGGAGCTGGGGGCTCCGCTTGCGGCAAGCTGTCTGAAGGTTCGGGTCCGATGAGCTCTCCCTCGCCGGGCTCGCTCGGCTCATCTTCAGGCCCGACAAGCTCTTCTTCGCTGGCAAACTCCTCTCGCTCGGCAAGGCTTGCCGCCTCTGCTGCCTCTGCCTCCTCCACGGTGAATCCAAACTCACCCGCGGCAGCGGCTGCCGCCGCCTCTTCCAGCCTAGTAGCGTCGGTGGTATCGCGGGTGAGGCTCTTCTGCTCATCGGAGCGGACCAGCACTTCAACCAAGCCGTCAAAGAACTCCTGCACGACAGCGTCTGCCGGCTCTTGCCAAGTTGGGACAATTCCATGCGAGTCGCACAGCGGCATCATTGCATGGATGCGGTCAAGCGAGGAATTGTCGCATAGCGGAACGACGCCCCTCGGCAACATGAATGGATGTCGAGGATCGCGCTTGAATAGCTCCAGGAGCATCGCGTCCAGCTCCAGGACGGTGAAGTTGAAGTTGAGGCCCGGGCGCAGCCTCATGATATCCGCCGAGTTTTGGAACTCCCAGGCGGGTCTCCTCCTCTCCTGCAGGGGGGCGATGCGGCGGCGAAGAAAATCTGCGCCAACGGCGCCTACGGTGAGCCCGGCAAGCCTGAGGCGTAGGATCCGGGTGACGGCAATCTTCAGCCTGTCGTCTTCCGGGGCCACGTTGCTCCAATCGTTACCACGCACTATTGGGGCTTGGCGCAGGGCAGTAAATGGCTGCGGGTTCTCCTCGACAATCCAGCACCACTCTGCTCTCCATTCCTCCCACTTGTTGCGGAGCTCTCCCTCCAGATACGCTTCCTTCTTGCCGACTCTCGAGATCCAAGCGATCCCGCCGGCAAGAGGCTCTCCTCTCTCAACCCGGGGCATAAAGAAGTGGCGGAAAAGGGCTACATTTGGATGGACTCCGACAAAGTTTTCGCAGAGATGTGCGAAAACTGCCATGGTCAGAACGGTGTTGGGGGTGAAGTCAAGGAGGCGGAACCCGTAGGTGTTCATGATGTCATAGAAGAATTCAGAGAAGGGAGGGAAGAGCCCGCAGTAGAAGAACAGCGCGAAGAAGGGGTACCCGTTTGGAGCTACTTCCGAAGCGGCGGCCGGGAGTACCTTCGTGCGCGGATGCGCTCGCGTCTCCGTCGACCAGCAAAGGTAGTAGTACTCCCTCAGCTCCTTCACGGCAAGCTGAGGGGGGAAGATGGCCCGCTCCTTTCGCAGCGCCGTGAGCCGCTGCGCCTCGACCGATTTCACGCCCTTCCCCTTGTCGGCTTTCGGAGCCATGGCGGAGGTGGTGGGGGAGATCGACGGCGTTGGTGGTGCTGGTGGCAATGGGGGGCGGAGCGCTGCTCTCTTTCAGCTTCGGGAAGAAGGGGGAGCGGCGGAGATTTGTGAAATTGGAGTGACAACCGGCGAGATGGGCGAACTGCCCCTGTTTCCTCTGCTTATGAAGAGGAAGGGGGCGGACGTTTCGTCCTTCCGAATAAAGAAACCACCCACGATCTCTCCCACGATGCCGCATTCGACGCGTGCCGTTGGGGGAGGGCGCGGTGGATACGGAGTAAGATACGGCGTAACCCAGGCCGCGCGTGCCCGTGCCCTGTTTTGGGCCTGGCCCAACAGCGCTCGGCACCGTGTGTGACCCAAGCCCGGGGGCTCCTGTCGGTGTGCTACAGTAGGGGTACCCTAGTATCCCGAACTTGTGCATGGGCAGTTGCAGCGCCTAGCGGCAAGGCTTGCCGGGTGACCGCCAAGGTCCTCCGTGGTTCCTTTGGAGCCATTCAAGAACAAAGTATTTAAGCCAAGGAGACAAGGCCCCAGCAAGAGGAGCTTGCCGGGAAGGCCAACCAAGGCGTTTCAAGGAACTTGCCGCGACGCACCACGCGTCCCGGCAAGGCCCGGTGAGCGACAAGCTTCCGGGCGCGACAAGACAACGGCCGCGGCAAGCTACCACTCTGTACCCACGCTCCAGCACATCCACCAACGTGTCGCCTTGGGGTCTTTCCAGGCGCGCGTGGCAGGAGGCTGTGCAGCCAGCGGTGCGAGGTGGCAAGCAACACTGACAAGATAGCCATCGTGGCAAGCGGCGGCGTCCCTGACGGTCCTTTTTGCACTGTTTGGACGACACAGACGGGCATCTAATGCCTTTGTCCCTTGCCGTTAGGGTTAGGTAGGATGCACTGTACAGGTGGTTGTACCAACCGCAACTCCTTTTACATTTTTACCCTTGTCTACTTTGCCACCTGTCGGTGACCCCTTGAGCATATAAAAGGAGGCCCATGCACAATGTAGAGGGGGTTGTTGGGGGTTCGAAGCCAGAAAACACTCACGCTCGGTCTTGTTAGTAGCTCGAGTGTACTGTAGCACTCAGTGCTCCCGAGCAAGAACTCAATACAATCAGACAAGCAGCAGTAGGAGTATTATCTCTCCGGAGAGCTCCGAAGCTGGGTAAACCGCTCGTGTGTTTCGCCTCGATCTGCTCTTCGTGCGATCTCCGCTCCCCGCCGAACCGAAAGGGGCCCGGTCCGCCGGTCCCTATAGGTGTTCGTGGATCAGCTTCCCCGACACTCCCCCAATCTTAAACCTTTACTTGTCCTCAAGCAATTCAGTTGATAAACTGAAAGTGATAAAGAAAAACTTTTACAAACTCTGTTTGCTCTTATTGTTGTAAACATGAAAAGCCAGCATTCAAGTTTCAGCAAGTATTATGAACTAACCATACGCACAATAACAACTAGGTCTCAAAATTACTCATATGAATAACATAATCAGCTAGCGAGCCATAATAATAAAACTCGGATGACAACACTTTCTCAAAACAATCATAACTTGATATAACAAAATGGTATCTCACTAGCCCTTTCTGAGACCGCAAAACATAAATGTAGAGCACCTTTAAAGATCAAGGACTGACTAAACATTGTAATTCATGATAAAAGAGATCCAGTCAAGTCATACCCAATATAAACCAATAGTAATGAATGCAAATGACAGTGTGCTCTCCGGCGGGTGCTTTTTAATAAGAAGGGTGATGACTCAACATAAAAGTAAATAGATAGGCCCTTTGCAGAGGGAAGCAAGGATTTGTAGAGGTGCAAGAGCTTGATTTTAAAATAGGGATTGAATAACATTTTGAGCAGCATACTTTCGTTGTCAACGCAACAACTATGAGATGGCTGTATCTTCCATACTACATGCATTATAGGCAGTTCCCAAACAGAATGGTAAAGGTTTATACTCCCCAACCACCAACAAGCATCAATCCATGGCTTGCTCGAAACAACGAGTGCCTCCAACTAACAACAGCCCTGGGGCAGTTTTGTTTAATTATTTTGATTTTCTTTGATCTTTTTGGATCATGGGGCTGGGCATCCCGGTTACCGGCCCTTTCTCGTGAATGAGGAGCGGAGTCCACTCCTCGGCAGAATAACCCACCTAGCATGGAAGATAAAGGCAACCCTAGTTGTAACATGAGCTGCTCGAGCATACAAAACAGAATTTCATTTGAAGATTTCAGTTTGGCACATACAAATTTACTTGGAACGGCAGGTAAATACCACATATAGGAAGGTATAGTGGACTCATATGGAACAACTTTGGGGTTTAAGGAGTTGGATGCACAAGCAGTATTCCCGCTTAGTACAGGTGAAGGCTAGCAAAAGACTGAGAAGCGACCAACTGAGAGAGCAACAATAGTCATAAACATGCATTAAAATTAATTCACACCGAGTACAAGCATGAGTAGGATATAATCTACCATGAACATAAATATCATGAAGGCTATGTTGATTTGATTCAACTACATGCGTGAACATGTGCCAAGTCGAGTCACTCAATTCATTCAAAGGAGGATACCATCCCACCATATCACATCATAATCATTCTAATAGCATGTTGGCACGCAAGGTAAACCATTATAACTCATAGCTAATCAAGCATGGCACAAGCAACTATAATCTCTAAATGTCATTGCAAATATGTTTACTTCATAATAGCTAACTCAGAAACGATGAACTCATCATATTTACAAAAACAAGAGAGGTCGAGTTCATACCAGCTTTTCTCATCCCAATAAGTCCATCATATATCATCATTATTGCCTTTCACTTGCACAACCGAACGACGTGTATAATAATAAGAGTGCACGTGCATTGGACTAAGCTGGAATCTGCAAGCATTCAACTCAAGAGAGAAGACAGGGTAATATGGGCTCTAAGTTAAGTAAACAATCATGCATATGAGAGCCACTAAGCATTTTCAATATAGTCTTCTCGACCCCCAAAGGAAAGAAAAGAAAATAAAATTATTTACACGGGAAAACTCCCAACAAGTAAAAGAAGAACAAGAAATCTTTTTGGGTTTTCATTTTAATTCTACTACAAGCATGGAAACTAAACTAACTATTTTTTTTTTGGTTTTTCTTAAGGTTTATCGAACACACAAGAAGAAAGCTAGAAAAAGAAATTAACTAGCATGGATAGTACAATGAAAGAGTATGAGCACCGACGACTAGTGTGTGAACATGAATGTAAAGTCGGTGAGAAATACATACTCCCCCAAGCTTAGGCTTTTGGCCTAAGTTGGTCTAGTACCAAGGACCGCCTGGCTGATATCCATAAGTGAAACCAGGGTTGTACTGAGCTGCAGCGGCAACCACCTCCTGAGCTGCAGCGTGTTGGCGAGCTGCCTCCACTCCCCTCTCGTATTCAGCTGCTTCCTCCTTGGTGACAACATATCTTCCTTTTGCCTGATAATCAAAAAGGTAGGGAGTAGGAAGAGTAACA
The DNA here is from genome assembly GCF_018294505.1 of Triticum aestivum. Classification (NCBI taxonomy): domain Eukaryota; kingdom Viridiplantae; phylum Streptophyta; class Magnoliopsida; order Poales; family Poaceae; genus Triticum; species Triticum aestivum. The sequence goes on from NC_057795.1 coordinate 253,718,825, forward strand.
GGGACGATGTTGCGTCTGTCATAGATTAGTCGATAATGGAGGAATTGTTCATTCCTCTCTAGAAAATGATGATTGAACATAACTTCTTTATCCAAATAAATAGGAGGTAAAATCATATCCCCCTCTCGTGGGGCTATATTAAGAAAATTAGCCACACAGGTTGCATAAATTCCTCCAAATAAATCTCCCTTTCTACTATTATTCTGCAACCTACGTGCAACTATTGCCCCCAAGTTATGACCTTTATAACCTGGAACAACACTCTTGAGGACACACAGATCAGGGACACACATGTGACATGCTTCGTCTTTACCGTTAATGCATCTACCAATAAAGAAAGCAAAATAATGTATAGCAGGAAAATGAGTGCTCCCTATGGTAGCTTGTGCTATGTCCCTGGATTCTCCCATAGTAATACTAGCAAGAAAATCCCTAAATTCAGATTTGCGAGGATCATTAATATTACCCCACTGCGGGAGTTTGCAAGCAGTTGTGAAATCCTACAAAACTATGGTATAAGATGTATCATAAATATCAAACATGACACTAGGAGAATTACGCGCACAGATATATTGGAACCACCGCACAAAGGAATCAGTCAATTGATAGTACTGAGGACACTTATCTTGTAAGAAGTCCTCCAGCTCGGCATTACGCACATTCGCGTCAAATTCCTCCTTGAAGCCTGCTTCGACCATAAAATCATCGGATGGCCACTCACAAGCTCGTACATCCGCGTCCCTCGGCAATTCAACATCTTGCTCATGTATAGCAATCCTTGGTCCTTTCTTTGCCGAGGAACCACCTTGGTACATTCTTCTAAGCACAATTCTTTTTCTGAAAATTTCTGAAATTTTAGTAACTTCAAAATAAAAGTGAATAAAACTAAACAAGATTGATAGCAACTACTCCTACAAGTGCCTAGAGCCTATATCATGCATTGGAATTTCTTGGGACCTCAAAAATTTAACATGCAAGATCAAGAACAAGGTCACCTATGCAACAAATATTTGCAATTAATAAAGTACTAGAACAAAAACTAATTGGACCAATGGAGGAGTCACATACCAAGCAACAATCTCCCAAAGCAGTTTTGTGAATGGAACTTTGAGCAAGGAGATCAAAAATCGCAGCAAAATGAGCTAGAACTCGTGCTTGAGCTGGATGGGGATTTTCCTTGGGTAGAAGATGAAGTGTGTGGGTGCTGGCATAAGTGGAGAGGGGCCACCAGGAGCCCAAGAGATAGGGGGCGCACCCTATAGGGGGGGGGGGCCTCTACTCTCGTGGCCTGGTGCTTGCCCCTCCTGCAGTGTTTTTAGTGCCTAAAATCCTCAAATATTCCATAAAAAATCATACTAAATTGCAGGGCATTTGGAGCACTTTTATTTTTGGACTATTTTTTATTGCATGGATAATTCAGAAAATAGATAGATAATACTATTTTTGCTTTACTTATTATAAATAACAGAAAGTAAAAAGTGGGTACAGAAGGTTGTGCCTTCTAGTTTCATCCATCTCATGATCATCAAAATGAATCCACTAACAAGGTTGTTCAAGTCTTGTTAACAAACTCATTCCGAATAACACGGAACCGGAGAAATTTCGAATAACACTAAGTTACCTCAACGGGGATATGGAAATCCCCAACAATAAGAATATCATACTTTTTCTTGACAGTAGGGAGAGGAAATTCAAAACCTCCAATGATAATAGTTGGAACTTGTCCAATAGAATTGATGCTATGATTTTGAGATTGTTTCCTCGGAAAGAGTACCATATCTCATTACCATTAACATGAAAAGTGACATTGCCTTTGTTGCAATCAATAACAGCCCCTGCAGTATTAAGAAAAGGTCTACCAAGGATAATAGACATACTATCGTCCTCGGGAATATCAACAATAACAAAGTCCGTTAAGATAGTGACATTTGCAACCACAACAGGCACATCCTCACAAATACCGACAGGTATAGCAGTTGATTTATCAGCCATTTGCAAAGATATTTTAGTAGGTGTCAACTTATTCAATTCAAGTCTACGATATAAAGAGAGAGGCATAACACTAACACCGGCTCCAAGATCACATAAAGGAATTCTAACATAATGTCTTTTGATGGAAGATGGTATAGTTGGTACACCCGGATCTCCAAGTTTCTTTGGTATTCCACCCTTAAAAGTGTTATTAGCAAGCATGGTGGAAATTTCAGCTTCCGGTATCTTTCTTTTATTTGTGATGATATCCTTCATATACTTAGCATAAGGATTTACTTTCAGCATATCAGTTAAGCGCATACGTAAGAAAATAGGTCTAATCATTTCAGCAAAGCGCTCAAAATCCTCATCATCCTTTGACTTGGATGGTTTAGGAGGAAAGGGCATGGGTTTCTGAACCCATGGTTCTCTTTCTTTACCGTGCTTCCTAGCAACAAAATCTCTCTTATCATAATGTTGATTCTTTGATTGTGGGTTATCAAGATCAACAACAGGTTCAATCTCTACATCATTGTTTTTGCTAGGTTGAGCATCAACATGAACATTATTATTAACATTATTACTAGGTTCATGTTCATCACCTGATTGTGTTTCAGCATCACAAATAGAAATATCATTGGGATTCTCAGGTGTGTCTATAGTAGGTTCACTAGAAGCATGCAAAGTTCTATCGTCTTTCTTCTTCTTCTTTTTAGAAGAACTAGGTACCCCTAGATTGTTTCTCTGAGAATCTTGCTCGATTCTCTTAGGATGGCCTTCAGGATACAAAGGTTCCTGAGTCATTCTACCATTTCTAGTAGCCACTCTAACAGCAAAGTCATTTTTATTATTTAATTCATCAAGCAAATCATTTTGATCTTTAAGTACTTGCTCAGCTTAAGTAGCAACCATAGAAGCGTATTTGCTAACGAGCTGAAGTTCATCCTTAACTCTAGCTATATTATCGCCTACGCGTCCTATCTCGAAAGCATTATTTTTTAACTCTCTACCAACATAAGCATTAAAAAACTTTCTTGCCTAGCCATAAAGTCAGCAAATTCAGCTAAGCATGAGCTATGAAATTTAGTAGAGGGGATTTCAACTTTATCATATCTATAGAGAGAATTTACCTTTACTACCTGTGTCGGGTTATCAAGACAATATGGTTCTTCAACAGGCGGTACATTAAGGCCATGTATTTCTTCAATAGGTGGTAAACTCTTAACATCTTCAGCTTTAATACCTTTTTCTTTCATTGATTTCTTTGCCTCTTGCATATCTTCAGGACTGAGAAATAAAACACCTCTCTTCTTCGGAGTGGGTTTAGGAATAGGCTCAGGAGTTGGCTCAATTGGTTCAGGAATTGCCTCAGGAATTGGCTCGGGAAGAGTCCAATTATTTTCATTAGTCAACATATTATTCAATAATATTTCAGCTTTGTCGACTGTTCTTTCCCTGAAAACACGACCAGGACAACTATCCAAGTAGTTCTTGGAAGCATCTGTTAGTCCATTATAAAAGATATCAAGTATTTCATTTTTCTTAAGAGGATGATCAGGCAAAGCATTAAGTAACCGGAGAAGCCTCCCCAAATCTTGTGGGAGACCCTCTTCTTTGATTTGCACAATATTGTATATTTCCCGCAAGGCAGCTTGTTTCTTATGAGCAGGGAAATATTTAGCAGAGAAGTAATAAATCATATCCTGGGGACTACACACACAACCAGGAGCAAGAGAATTATACCAAGTCTTAGCATCACCCTTTAATGAGAACGGAAATATCTTAAGGATATAATAATAGCGAGACTTCTCATCATTAGTAAATAGGGTGGCTATATCATTCAACTTGGTAAGATGTGCCACAACAGTTTCAGATTCAAGGCCATAAAAAGGATCAGGTTTAACTAAAGTAATAATTTCAGGATCAATAGAGAATTCATAATCCTTATTAGTAACACAGATAGGTGGAGTAGCAAAAGCAGGATCAGGTTTCATTCTAGCATTAAGAGACTGCTGCTTCCATTTAGCTAATAATTTCTTAAGATCATATCTATCATTGCAAGCAAAGATTTCCCTAGCAGCTTCATCATTCATAACATAACCCTTAGGAACAACACGTAATACATAATCATTGGGAGAACCTTCATCATCACTACCATCAATAATAGGTTCTTCAGTAATTTTATACCCCTAACTCTAGCAAGTTGTTTGTCGGTGTCAAAACCGGCGGATCTCGGGTAGGGGGTCCCGAACTGTGCGTCTAGGCAGATGATAACAGGAGACAAGGGACACGATGTTTTTACCCAGGTTTGGGCCCTCTCGATGGAGGTAAAACCCTACTCCTGCTTGATTGATATTGATGATATGGGTATTACAAGAGTAGATTTACCACGAGATCAAAGAGGCTAAACCCTAGAAGCTAGCCTATGGTATGATTGTTGTTCTGTCCTACGGACTAAAACCCTCCGGTTTATATAGGCACCAAAGAGGGTTAGGGTTACACAGAGTCGGTTACAATGGTAGGAGATCTACATGTACGTATCGCCAAGCTTGCCTTCCATGCCAAGGAAAGTTCCATATGGACACGGGACGAAGTCTTCAATCTTGTATCTTCATAGTCCAGGAGTCCGGCCAAAGGCTATAGTCCGGCCATCCGGACACCCCCTAATCTAGGACTCCCTCAGTAGCCCCTGAACCAGGCTTCAATGACGATGAGTCCGGCGCGCATATTGTCTTCGGCATTGCAAGGCGGGTTCCTCCTCCAAATACTTCATAGAAGATTTTGAACACAAGGATAGTGTCCGGATCTGCAAAATAAGTTCCACATACCACTCTAGAGAGAATAATATTTACACAAATTCAATCTACTGACGTATTCCTTGGCGTGACATCACACCACGGCCAAGCCTTTATTCAAATCGTTTTTACGGCCCCACCTCAGCGCGTTTAGCGAGGCGGCTTCCTTGTCACGTCTTGTCAAAGCAGAGATCGTGTCCCCTTATTCCGGGATTCTCATGAATACGGGCGTGGGTAACCCAATCGTGCCCGTTGGCACGTCTCCTCTATCGAAGGCGAGTCCCGAACGGTCACGGGGAAGGCTCCTGGTATTCAACCTCTTTATAAAGAGACCAAGGCTCCACTCCTTTCCTTCAACCTCAATCGAATCCGCCCCTCGCCTCGAGTTCCAACACCCAAAGCTCCAGATTCAGGCGCTTCAGACCTTCGATGATGTCCGGCTCCGACGTGCAAGGCCGGTGGATGCCTTCCTCTGTTACGGAAGAAGACGTGCTAAAGCTAAGAGATGCCAGGTATCTAACCGGTGAAATTTTGCATAGGCTGCCTGCCCAAGGGGAGGTTATTCCCACTCCCAAGCCTGGCGAAAGCGTAGTGTTCGCGTCTCAGTTCCTTAGGGGGCTAGGCTTCCCGACGGACCCCTTCGTGAGGGGGCTCCTGTTTTATTATGGGTTGGAATTTCATGACTTGGATCCAGAGTCCATCCTCCACATCTCATCGTTCATTGTCGTGTGCGAACCCTTCCTCCGCATTACCCCTCACTTCGGATTGTGGCTCAAAACCTTCAAAGTGGAGCCGAAGATGATCAGGGGGTAGCAGGCAGAGTGCGGAGGGGCTGTTATAAGCAGGAATGCTGATGCTCCGTGGCCCGAGGGCTCTTTCCAAGAGGAGCTCAGCCTATGGCAACAAGAATGGTTTTATATCACAGCTCTCAGGGGCACCAAATGGGTGGCGCCGCTTGCCTTTCGCTCGGGTCCTCCACCGCAGCTGGCGTCATGGGTCAATAAAGGACTTGACTGGGGGGCGTCCCAAGACATGCCCTTGTTGCACGGCCGCATTCAAGACCCCCTAGAGAGAGAGATCACTCTGGTCATAGTAGCGTAGGTCATGCTGATTCGTCGCATCTTGCCCTGCAAACGTCGCCCCCTCCACCTGTGGGAATTTAACCCGGAGGGACCACGAGCTCTCCAACATTTTATGGGCGCAATGCCCGTAGAGATGTATAAGCTTTTCTTCGGATCACAAAGTGATGTGTCCGGACATGACCGAGGACGCAGGTCTGAGCTGCAATCGCCTGGATACTCAAGTAAGTAGCCCTGTACCCGGACATGCTATCCCATATTCATCATGAATTTGCCCTCAAAAGAGTTGTCCCTTGAACAGGAGTGGATAGCGAAAGAAAAGTTAATCAGGTGTCGGGCCCCCCTTCCTGAGACCACGCCGGATCCCGTGTTAACCAGGATGCTGGAAGTTGCGCCTTCGGAAGAAGGTGAAGGGGGGAACAAGGAAGCTACCGCCTCCGTGAAGGAGGCTGTCAGGAAAGGAGGGATCGAGAATCCCTCCATCCAAGGGAAGAAGAGGACCGCCTCTGAAGACCCAGAGACCATGGTCTCAAAGCGGGGGAAGAAATCTTCGTCAGAGGGTCCTGTGCCGAGAGATGCCTCGGCCGCATTGTGCCCCCAAGGGGATCAGCCCTCCACCGAGCCGTCAGTAAAAAGGGGAGTTAAAATAAAGGATATCCCTGCCTTATTTCTGATGAAGATAACCGAAATTTTACCTTGTAGTTCGGATCTCAGCCCTTCTCAGCAGAGCTCATCTTCGGTGGATCTTCGTCCGGAGATGATAGAGAGGAAAATGCCTCCCCCTGCCGTACCGTCTTGTGAGGCGGGTGACCCTGAGGTGTCGTCGCGGAGGGTTTCTCCGAGTCCGGTGGGGCCGGAAGGCAGTCGTATGTCCCCCCAAAGACCTCCGCATCCGGCCTTCGAAAAAGGCCATCGGACCAGTCCGGCACCACCTGGTTTACGGTTGGAGGAGCTGAAGGATCCGCTCGGGTGAGCGTCTATCTCAGAAGATCACCATGCATTAATGGGTACGGTGATTGAAAGGATTTCATCCGCCGAGAGCGGATTGCACGAAGCCGTCAGAAGTTTACTGACAGGTTTTGAGGTACGCCAAATGATGTACCTTCTGACAGTTCCGCATATAGAATGTGCCCTGTGTAGATAGTAGCCCCTGAGGCTCGGTGTGTTGTCAAAAAATGACAGCGCACCGAGGATCATAATCCAAGGTATAATATGTCGCCCGTCCTATGTAGGTGGCGAAGGGTCCGGTGGCTAGCCGGACTGATGAATTTGCCGAACTAAAGCGGCAACTTGACGTGGCGGATAAGCGACTTGACGAGTCACAAGGTATGTAATTTCTCCGCGGACACCTGGTAAGGGAGCTTGATGCCCTTGCCTTACAACATGTATGCTTGACACAGATGGTGCCGCTACCATGGAGAACCTTCGAGCGGAGCTCGCCCGAGCTAAGGAGCACTCCAGAAAGAGTGATGTGGCTGCCTTGAAGGCGACTGAAGAGCTAAAAGCCGAATAGGCTGGTCACTGCCGAAGCAAGAATGAAATGGCAAGATGGCCGTGAAGTTGAAGAATGCTGCCGACCGCTGCAAGCTTCTTGAAGAAGAAGATCGAGCGGTACAAGAGGACCTGAAGAAGGCCACTACCGAGGCCAAGGATGCTTGCTCTGCGATGAGAGCTATGAAGGAGGAGCTGCATCAGGCCGGAGATATCACGGCTGGAAAGCCCTTTCTGGTGTGGAGGAAATTCATGGATCCTAAATATGCTCAGTTGGACCGGCTGTGGAATGCGGAGGATGCTTCTCTGGACTTGGCGGCAAGTGCCGCGGACGCGGCCGAACACTTCCGAGATCAAAAGGATCATGAAATGGAAAAGGTTTTCTGGTCGTAGTTCCATAATCCAGCGCGCCCACTTCCATTAACCGATCGCTTGGTTGAATGGGCGGAGCTGAATAGGTTATCCGGACTTGCCATGAAGGATGTCGTGAGTCTTTTGTGGCCGAAGAGGCCCAAGCCGAAGAGTTATTTTGGCTTGATGCAGCAGTTCCTTGGTGCGGTGCCGCATATCAATGCAATGAAGAGGTCGGCATGCATAGAGGGTGCGCGGATGGCTCTTGCCTGTGTCAAGACATACTGGCCGGAGATGAAGGCCACCAATGTTGCATCCCAGGATTTGGACGAAAGCCGAGACCTATCGAGCTCTATTTTCAGGAAGTTCTACAGGGCGCTCGTTTAATAGAGACGCAGTGCTCGAAGGATATTATGTTCGAATAACATGTATTATTGTGAAACGATGTTTCGATGAAGTATAAAAGCTTTTTATACTTGTGCCTTCAAGAATTAAAATACCTCCTGTGCGGCCGTTAATGTATATGTGTATATAACCTGAAAGATGGCAGTCTTCGGCTTCAGCCCCCACGCATATAATGCGGGGGTGTTTGCAAAAGGTGCATTTTCACACTTGATCCAACGTCTTGGTCCTATAAAGGAGGTGATAACGTGGCAAACTAGGCAACCGGACTATAATGCTTTACCGCTTTCACTTAGCCATAGGAGTTTGACAGTGGGGCTACTATATAGCCCCTAGGGGCACTGCGCTCACCCGAATTCGGGGCGCGTAAGTGCCTGGCCGGGAAACGGCCCTTCGTCAAGGTGGAGGAATCCTAAAGATTCTGGCAGGTCATCGAGTGGTTGACCAGTCTCACGCTATATCATGACAGTATGTTTTCGGCTTTCTCTACTGAGGTGCTCGCCTGGCCGAACCGGGGCACAATCGCAGTAGTTCTCCTAGTGCCGCCTTAGCCGATAGAGTGGAACGTAAGGCAGCAAAACACAGGAGCCGGGCAAACCCAACATTTGACCAAAGACATGATTCGTAGCTGATGCATATAAGGCCTAACTCGAGACTCCGAACACTCCCTAAGGTATTCGGTCTTTATGAAAACAGGCCGAACAACGCCCTTGGTAATAAGCCCCTGGTGTCCAGGTACGCGCAAAATTCTGACATGGCCCATGCCAAAACGCCAGCCTCCTCCTCGGTTATAACAAGAAACCAGGGGATGTGTGTGAACAAGAGACAGTAAAAAAGGTTTAAGCAGGGTCTTAATCTGAAAAGAATCCTTGTCACGGGTCCCTGCTGCATGTCTGCGCGTGTGTCTCCGTTGTGCCGTATCCTGGACGGGTGTAGCACGGTGTTCATCTGTAAAAGAGAGGAACTTAGTTGAAAAAGATCGTGCAAGAATGTACGTTATATTAAATAAACAAAGTACGATTCAAAGAATGAATAAAATTGAGCTTTATTGTCTCTTGCACGGAGCCCCTTGTGCAGGGGTATGCAGCTAGTAAGCCCTTGTATGTTTACCCCGGACTCGTCTAACCGTGTCCGGGGTCTGAACAACCTGTTTAGGTGCTTTGATTAGTGAAGCCGGTTTAGTGTGTGGCTGTCAAGATGGTCACACAATCTTCCACTCTCGAGGAATACTCGATATTTCCCTTTAAGGAGATGATGCCTCGCGGACCGGGCATTTTAAGTGTGAGGGATGCATAATGCGGTATTGCGTTAAAGCGGGCGAAAGCTTCTCGTCCCAGTAGTGCTTGGTAGCTACTTGCAAATGGGGCGAGGTGGAAGTTTAATTTTTCGCGGCGGAAGTTGTCGGGTGAGCCGAACACAACTTCTAGCAGTAGAGAGCCCATACAATGGGCATATGGGCCTGGCATTACCCCTTGAAAGGAAGTGTTCTATGGCAAATTTTGGCTGGGTCTATCCCCATTTTGCGGATTGTGTCCTGATATAGCAGGTTTAGATCACTACCTCCGTCCATTAGGACTTGTGTAAATTGGAGTCTGTCGATTATCAAATCTAATATCAAGGCAGTCCATCTTGCATTCCGGATACTTCTAGAGTAATCCTGATGGTCGAAGGTGATTGGTTTTAATAACCAGTGGCGAGACTCCTCTGGGATAGGCCGCATGGCGTGTATCTCTATGGGCGCCATTCTGTTTTCCCCTTTTGTCACGTAAAGTGAGTTTACTGTTTTGACTTCTTGTGGAAAATTCTTTTGTTTTCCGTTGCTCTGCTTGTGGGGTTCGTCATCGTCCTCGCTTGGTGTGTCGAGCCCCTTGTGTTCGGCGTTGAGTTTGCCAGACTGCTTGAAGACCCAACAATCTCTGTGGGTATGGTTTGCAGGCTTCCCGGGAGTATTGTGGATTTGGCATATCTTGTCCAAGATTTTGTTTAAGTAAGATAGCTCGTCCTTGTTATCCTTAAGGGGCAGTTTTTTATGATTTTGCCGTGAGCTTTTGAATCCGGCATTGACTGTCGTGCTCTTCGGGCTGTTTCCCTTTGTCCGGCGCTAGTCCTTGCTGCGTCACGGTTTCCCGTTTCCATCCATGACTTCGGATGTACTTGGGTTGCTGGTACTGCATCTTGCCAGCCAGCTATCCTCTCCCACGGAAAAGCGGGTCATGAGGCTTGTTAATGCAGCCATTGTTCTTGGCTTTTCTTGGCCGAGGTGTCTGGCGAGCCATTCGTCTCGGACGTTGTGTTTGAAAGCTGCTAATGCTTCGGCGTCCGGACAGTCAACTATTTGGTTCTTTTAAGTGAGGAATCTGTTCCAGAATTTTCGGGCTCCGGGTTGTTGAGTTATGTGACTTAAATCGTCTGCATCCAGAGGTCGGACATAGGTCCCTTGAAAATTTGCCCGAAAAGCGTCCTCGAGCTCTTCCCAACTTCCAATGGTGTTTTCGGGGAGGCTTTTGAGCCAATGCCGGGCTGGCCCTTTGAACTTGAGGGGTAAGTATTTTATGGCGTGGAGGTCATCTCCTCTAGCCATGTGTATGTGGAGGATATAATCCTTGATCCAGACTCCAGGGTCTGTTGTTCCGTTATATGCCTCTATGTTTACGGGTTTGAATCCCGCTGGAAATTCATAATCCAGAACCTCATCGGTGAAACATAGTGGGTGTGCGGCACCCCTATATTTAGGTGTACCGTAATATTCGGATACTTGATGTGTTGCATTGCTCACTAGAGCTTGCTTTCTTGGCTCGTAGATAGATATAACTGGGCCACCTTTTTGATGCGAATCCGTGTGCGGATCGCGTGCTGGCTTGTGTGCGGCGCCGTTTGCCGCTGTATGTTTGCCATGGGGTCGTCTATCCGACCGGGTGGTCTCCTTGTTCTTTGATTGCGGGGGCTCTACGGGCTCCTCGTCAAATTCGGGCAGTAGTTTTCGCTTCGGGTAGCTCTTTGTTCGGCGACTATCACCGTATTTGTCTGCGGTGTTGAGTACTTTGCTCCATCTGATTCTGAGCGCATCTTCCGCCGTTTTGAGCTTCTGCTTCTGGTTTTTCAGTCTACGCGCAGTGGCGACGAGCCTTTTGTGGAGGTTCTTCTGCTCCAGCAACTTGTCCGGCGTGAGATCGTCCGGACTGTTATCTTCGCCGGCGACGGATTGTTTATCCTGGTTGTCCTGTTCGGACGGTTGCTTGATAGCATGTTCATCGTCCACCGGTTCGCCCTGCTCTATGGCTGGGTCTGAATGGCTGCTGACTTTGTCGAGGCGGGACTCTGAGCGGCGCTTACGTCGCCGTTTTGATTGCTTTTCGAGGGAATGATCCCTCGTGGCGTCCCATTGTTTCTCGTCGTCGCTTCCTTTAGGTGTGTCCACCATGTATACATCGTGAGATGAGGTGGCTGTCCAGTGCCCTATAGGTACTGGTTCATGTTTGTCTCCTACATCGTCGTCCATACCATGGATGTCTTCGGAGTCAAAGTTGAGCACGTCGTTTCAACTTTCGATAGTGGCTACAAAGTGGGTGGGAGTCGAATTTCTTTGCCATCCGCATCCCAACCTTGCTGACCATAGTCCGGCCAGGGCTCTCCTGATAGAGAGAGAGACTTTAGTAGAGTCAGTATGTCGCTGAAGGGCGAGTGCTGAAAGATGTCCGTGGTGGTGAACTCCATGACCGGCGCCCAATCGGCGATTGGCAGGGGCGCGGAAGGTTCGGAGTCTGAAGAGGAGTCCGGCGCCTTGGAGTCACGAGCTTCGCAAAGGACAGGGTTGGTGTTCGGCTCTATCACCATAGAGATAGCAGCCCCTGAGGCGGTGTCCAGCCACCCGTCCTCGATCGGCGCAGTCGGCTCCGAGCTAAGGGTCGGAGCGGACACTTGTGCGGCCTCTAGGGCACCTTCCGGCTGCAGAGCTAGATCATGCCCATTGTAACAGTGCGACGCGCTTGGCTGCGGCTCGAACCCATTGAAGATCAAGTCTCCGCGGACGTCAACCGTATAGTTCAAACTTCCAAATCTAACCTGATGGCTAGGGGCGTAGCTTTCAATCTGCTCCAGATGGCCAAGCGAATTGGCCCACAGTGCAAAGCCGCCGAATACGAAGATCTGTCTGGGGAGAAAAGTCTCACCCTGGACCGCATCGTTGTTGATGATCAGAGGAGCCATCGGGCCTAAAGATGACGACACAGAGGAACTCTAATGAAAGCACCAATGTCGGTGTCAAAACCGGCGGATCTCGGGTAGGGGGTCCCGAACTGTGCGTCTAGGCGGATGGTAACAGGAGACAAGGGACACGATGTTTTTACCCAGGTTCGGGCCCTCTTGATGGACGTAAAACCCTACTCCTACTTGATTGATATTGATGATATGGGTAGTACAGGAGTAGATCTACCACGAGGTCAAAGAGGCTAAACCCTAGAAGCTAGCCTATGGTATGATTGTTGTTCTGTCCTACAGACTAAAACCCTCCAGTTTATAGGCACCAAAGAGGGTTAGGGTTACACAGAGTCGGTTACAATGGTAGCAGATCTACATATCTGTATCGCCAAGCTTGCCTTCCACGCCAAGGAAAGTCCCATCCGGACACGGGACGAAGTCTTCAATCTTGTATCTTCATAGTCCAGGAGTCCGGCCAAAGGCTATAGTCCGGCCATCCAGACACACCCTAACCCAGGACTTCCTCATTGTTCATCAAGAAATTCACCTAATGGCAAAGTAGTTTCACACACAGAAGTAGTTTCATCATACATAGCAGAAGTGGCATCATCAATAACATGCGACATATCAGAATTCATAGCAGTAGTAGGTTTAGGTGTCACAAGCCTACTAATAACGGAAGGAGAATCTAGTGCAGAGCTAGATGGCAGTTTCGTACCTCCCCTCGTAGTTGAGGGCAAAATAGTAGTTATGTCGTCTTTCAAGTTCTTCATAGTGATCAACAGATATAAATCCCAAGTGACTCAGAGAATAGAGCTATGCTCCCCGGCAACGACGCCAGAAACTAGTCTTGATAACCCACAAGTGTAGGGGATTGCAACAGCTTTCGAGGGTAAAGTATTCGACCCAAATTTATTGATTCGACACAAGGGAGCCAAATAATATTCTTGAGTATTAGCAGTTGAGTTCTCAATTCAACCACACCTGGATAACTTAGTATCTGCAGCAAAGTATTTAGTAGAAAAAGTGGTATGATAATAAAGGTAACGATAGCAAAAGTAAAGATAAATGTTTTTGGGTTTTTGTAGGAGTTGTAACAGTAGCAATGGAAAAGTAAATAAGCGAAGAACAATATATGAAAAGCTCGTAGGCAATGGATCAGTGATGGATAATTATGCCAGATGCTATTCCTCATGTAATAGCAATAACATAGGGTGACACAGAACTAGCTCCAGTTCATCAATGTAATGTAGGCATGTATTCCGTAAATAGTCATACGTGCTTATGGAAAAGAACTTGCATGACATCTTTTGTCCTACCCTCCCATGGCAGCGGGGTCCTAGCGGAAACTAAGGGATATTAAGGTCTCCCTTTAATAGAGAACCGGAACAAAGGATTAGCACATAGTGAATACATGAACTCCTCAAACTACGGTCATCACCGAGAAGTATCCCAATTATTGTCACTTCGGGGTTGTCGGATCATAACACATAATAGGTGACTATAGACTTGCAAGATGGGATAAAGAACACACTTATATTCATGAAAACATAATAGGTTCAGATCTAAAATCATGGCACTCGGGCCCTAGTGACAAGCATTAAGCATAGAAAAGTCATAGCAACATCAATCTCAGAACACAGTGGATACTAGGGATCAAACCCTAACAAAACTAACTTGATTACATGGTAAATCTCATCCAACCCATCACCGTCCAACAAGCCTACGATGGAATTACTCACACATGGCGGTGAGCATCATGAAATTGGTGATGGAGGATGGTTCATGATGACGACAGTGACGAATCCCCCTCTCCGAGGCCCTGAACGGACTCCAGATCAGCCCTCCCGAGAGAGATTATGGCTTGGCGGCGGCTCCGTGTCGTAAAACGTGATGAAACTTTCTCTCTGATTTTTTTCTCCCCGAACATGAATATATGGAGTTGGAGTTGAGGTCGGTGGAGGTCAAGGGGGCCCACGAGATAGGGGGGCACGCCCTACAGGGGCGCGCGCCCCCCTGTCTCGTGGACAGGCCCTGGGCCCCCTGGTGTATTTCTTTCGCCCAGAAATTCTTATTAATTCCAAAAAGTGCCTCCATAGATTTTCAGGACATTTCGAGAACTTTTCTTTTCTACACATAAAACAACATCATGGCAGTTCTGCTGAAAATAGCGTCAGTCCATGTTAGTTTCATTCAAATCATGCAAGTTAGAGTCCAAAACAAGGGCAAAAGTGTTTGGAAAAGTAGATACATTGGACACGTATCATTCAACTAAGCACGATCATGACTGTATGAGTAAGCCGCCTTGGGCAACTGCCATTTGAAGGAGCTCAACGGTGTTCCGGGTCGCCACCGCAGCCGGTGACCCGCCCTCGATTGGAATAGCCACTAGTCGGGTTGCTGCTGCTAACATGTTGTCCACTGGGTTAGAAAAGTGTCCTAGCGGTAGCGTTAGAAAATGTTGTGGTGGTGTCTGATTGGGGTGCGGCTTAGGGCCCGGCTCCTCCTTTCGCACCGTCTCAAGCTGACATGGTTGAGATGCCTCCTGGCTTGTAGGCACGTCTAGGTTTACTTGGGGGTTTACCCGGGCGTCCGGAGTATTTGGACCCGCTCCAGGAGTATTAAACAAACGTCTCGGGTCAAGCGAGGTGGCAGGCGACTCTGTACCTTGTCTAGAATGCTGAATTGGACGCTTTCCGATCGAGACTCGAACGAAAAGCCTTATCCCTTAGGCGCTGTGACTTGGCATCCATCAGAGCCCGTTCCGTTGCCATTCTAGCATTCTCTGCATTAAGATCCTCCTGGGCGTTGGCTACCTCATCTCGCACCTTTGCAATCTCTAAATTATGCTATGCTTGATACGCCGCACTAACCTCTATTGCTAACAAGGTTGTCAAAGTGCCCAAGAGATCTGACAAAACTTGAGTCGGCGGCCTGACCGAGCCTTCAGCCCCAGTTGTTGCATTAGCAGTCGATCCATATGTCATAGCTGCAGTTGTTGATGCATTTAGAGCTGGCCCTATGCCAACTATAAAAATAGCAGCCCGAAGCAGCGACTCATCGGCTTCCGGAATATTGTCACCATCGGAATAGCCCCCCAAGCCCTCCGTCTTGAAGCTGGTAGATCTACTTCGTCTCTCCGGACGAGGACTCATGACTTGAGTAAATGAGAGTCTCTCCTCCAGATAAAGAATCCTCCATAAGATCCACACCATGCACGAAACCAACGAAAACACGCTTCCGACCGGGTTGAAGCCGGGCGGGTTGCGCGCACCGAGCCGACTCGATGAGGTCGGTGGAGGTGTTCGGCTCAGGCTCTGATCCGCCGACCTTGCTGATGAAGATGTGAATCCCACCGAAGGGGACTCGGTACCCGTACTCGATTGAGTCGGTGTAGGAGCCCCTACTAGTGTCGTCGATGTAGAGTTTGCCAGGGCAACTCTTGGTTATCTTACCAATGGCATATCCCTCGATCCCTGGGAAAGAGCCCTTCAAGAACTCTAAACCACCGTGCGCTGGCCCCATGGTGGCGCCAAATATCGTGGTTTTGTCACAGCTGATGCCCTTGTGAAAGGACTTAGGTGCGAGGCTGTGGCTATGGTGATTAGCTTAAAGGGGTTGAGCGGGATGAGAGACACAAGTTTACCCAGGTTCGGCCGCTCACCAACGAGGTAAAAACCTACTTCCTACTTTGTGTTGTATTGATTGAGTATCGATTACAAGGGAGCTGAATCGCTTAACCTAGCCCTCGATTGATTGTAACATGAGTTTACCCGCCGCAGTGTGGCACCCCGGCTCAAAGCAACTGGTTTACCTTGCATTGCCAGCCCAGAGATCAAGTCTTATGGCAACACACAACAGCATGGTATAGAAACAACCGCTTTATTGATGCTAGCGGAAACATAAATATGATATTACATCAAGAGGCCGAGCCGCACACACGGTGCAGCTAAATAGTATGTACATTATTTAATGAACATGAAGGGCCTCGATCACATAAAATACATGGCAGTGGAATAATGACGAAGTGGAACTCCATAGTACAGGGACACCGACATGGACACGATTCTAGACGCGGGAAGCTCTCCGATCCAATACGTCTTGTCTGAAAGCTGGCATGACACGTCAGGTCAGTACATTGAAGGTACTTGCAAGCTCACAACAAACATAAGCACAATGGCAAACAATATCATGACAATTATTCAAATTAATGCAATTCAAGAATACTACTGATGCGATGAAACCAACATGTGCACCAAGTCCCTTAGACTTGCTTACGAGATGGGTTACCATTCTAACCGAACGGTGATCGTACCCAGATCACCACTGAAGCCAACCACTTACGATCATCACATGATCCATCAGTCATCATAAACTAGTGCCAACAATAAATACTTAGTGTGGAAGATTACTTATAGTTGTTGATCCATGGTGTGACTTACTACCGAGTTGTGTCCATAACCGAGGACGCGACTATCGATAGATTAAAATATACTCCATAGAGGTAGCGTACTTTACCCACACCACAGAACTCATGGCATCACACTCCCATTCGGGTGGACCAACTGGGTTTTGACGAAACCCTTTCCTTGCCATGACACTCTTCCGGCCACTCCGACCCACTCCCTCTTAGGGCTAATTCATGGGTGGCCCCATGCCTACCAACGACATCTTTGGCCACTGTCGTGGCGATGAGGTACCATAAAAACAATGGGCACACAAGGTTATGTCTGCTTACCGGGACAGGGTACTGCATGCCCATAACCTTCCCTCATTGGAGGCACCGGCAAGAGGCACAACAAAGGAGGGAATCAAGACCCCCCATAACGGTAAATGTGGTTGCACTGAGAAGAACTAGATTCAGTGGAACCATGACTTGATCAACGTTATATTCAAGTTGGATTATTATGAGGTTTAACTTGAAAATAAACTCACTCCAAGTCATACGATGCCATTATCATGCAACTATTCGATATGCTCAGCATGCAAATCATAAGAATGGATCAACATCACAGAAATAACTTGCTTGCACTACTCATCAATAAACCTTACTGATGTTACTACACTGGTTGTTATCAAACATCGTTTTGAGTAACTAATATTTTATATGAAATCCAATTGTCAGAAAGAAACTACCATTATTTATCAAAGCACTTTCATTAAACCAAAAACTTTACTCTACTTGACTAAACTAGTTCATGCAATCAACCAGTAACAAAACAAGCATATCAAGCATGACAAAGTAACTAAGCCTTAAACCATAATTATTTAACTATTTTAAATGCATGAAAAATAGCTCATATTCAAGTAGGAAAATCATAGATATTGATATGACACCATCCAAATGTTATTGTGGCTTCCCTTAGTGCAGAGGAGGTTCACACTCCTCCTGGATATCTTGAAGACAAGTCTCTCCCTCTGAAAATATTTAAAAACCACAAAACAAAATATCAAGAACCACTCTGAAAATCGCCAGAAATTCTAGGCAGCAAGGAAAAATCCACACTTTGGTGTGCTGCTAGAGCTTTCTGAAACAAACACAACGCAAAAAGAATCAACTCATTTGGACTTGTAGGCTAGGAGATATCAATGGTCAAAGTTCTGGTCAATATAATTGAATATATTTGAAATAATAGAAAACCTGGGGGTGACGTCGATGGCGTAAAGCCAGAAGAGGCCTCCACTCGTACCGCTTCAGGTGCGAGTGGAGAGGCTGACACTGGGCCCCACCAGTTAGGAGAGAGTTGAGGGGGAGAGAAATAGAGTGCGGTGGCACTTCGGCGGAGCTCACGCCGGCGAGGAGGGGTCCTTGGGCAAAGCTAGAGGGATAAGATTGAAGAAGGTGCTATGGCACACATGCCTGTACCCGTGGCACGATGAGAGATGGCCGGAGCTGCTCGCAATCAACCTCGCAAGCGGTGGCAGCGGTCAGGACTTGCCGGAGAGGAAGAAAGCGACGGCGAGGGGTGGTTCCAGGGGCTCTACGGCTTCCAGGCGTCACCAAAGGATCTCCAGGGACGCGCCTGAGTGGTTGGTTGGGCTCCAGAGCTTGGGGACAGGGTGGCTAAGTTGCGGGGGTCATCGGCAGGCTCAGGTCGGGCACGGCGGCCAGAGGCCTGCCCGGCCGGGTTGCGGTTGTGTTGTGTGTTCATGGAGGTTGGGTGGTGCGTGTGTGGCTTCGGGGCGGAGAGGAGGGCTCAATGTATCGCCGGAATGGGAAGGGGGTAACATGTCGCCGCTGGAGCTCTCTGGAAGCCGGCGAGAGGCGATGAGGGGTGTCGGCGAGGGGTTGGGAGGCTCAGCGATCACACGGAGGCTGTCCACACTCGCGGCCGAGCACATGGAAGAGGGGAAGAAGAAGACAGTGGCACGGGTGCACTATGGATTTTGGTCGTGACACGCCAGTGCTCGTTGCGGCATCTCCGGCATTTGCGAGCGCCAGGGAGGGGTCAAGGGTGCAGAGACGATGGTGGTGGATTCTTGGTTCTCGGCGAGTTCTGGCTCAAGCACGCACCGAACAGAGGCCCTGGCGCGACACAAAGCGCGTCGAATGCATGCCAGGCCCCGTGTCCACACACGGTCACCACCCTAGCATTGCCAAAACGACGCCCAAGCGTGGCCAAATCTTGTGTGGGCTAAAGTGCATGCAGTGTTTAGTCTAGGAAAGGTGAAGACTCGAAGCCAGGCCGACCAGATGTGACTCTAGCTTGCTGGCAAGTTTCTCGAAACTTGGTCTCCAAGTTTGGGGAGCTTCTAGACGGCCATTAGGGCTGATCTCCTGGGGTTAAGGGTTCCTTAGGAGGGTGACTAGGCTCAAGAAAGATCAGCTCCAAAAGATGAAGGAAAAATACACTTGCTGTGCAAAGTGCTATTTTGGGCCAGAAGAGAAAGGATTTTCTGTAGCAAAAATATTACAAAAAGTCATGCAATATTTTTGCTCAGAGAGGTGGTCCAAGGTTCAAAGAAAGTTCAGGAATTATGTCAAGATTTTTGGAGCAATAAAAATTGGGGTTGCTTTGGAGCTCTAGTTTCTGAAATGATTTTTCAGAAGGAAAATGAATACTTTTCCTTTATGAAAAATATTCAGTGGGCCTTTCTAGAGTTTGAGAGAGAAATGAGGTTTGATGAGAGGCAGAGGGGTCACTTGGGTGAAAGTCAAGGTCATGCCCAAGTGATAAGTCCATTTGAATTGATTCGAAAAACTCAAATCCAAGGCAAAGGCAAATCAAGTCCGAAAAAAGAGAGAAGGCAAAAACCAGGCTGTCACAAACCTCCCACACTTAGGATAAATCTCGTCCTCGAGATTCAGCTGCTTGGGAAAATAGTTCTGGGTAAGCAGTCTGTCAGTGAAACTGATCACCTATGGGGTCACAAGCATCCCTTCTACGTTCGGTGGGGGATTAGTTGCACGAAGAGCAGGTCGAGCCGTTAGCACACAGAGGATTTTTATCCAGGTTCGGCCCATAAGGATGCGTAATACCCTACTCCTGCTTTGTCTGGTTATATGTGTGTTCTTGATCTTTTTAACTAGCGATGATGTGTGCTTTGTCCAAAAGTCCCAATCCTCTCTCTGTGCGCCTTGGGCCTCCTTTTATACACAAAGGGGTTGCCACAGTGACAGGAGGTGGCAAGCTACAGTGATACGAGCTTGTCACTCAATCAACGTAGGACAAGCGCATTTAATGAATTGCCTATGTGTCCTCTCACTTTATTGGGGACGGCAGCTAAGGCCGTCTCGTCCTTCGCCGCTTCTCCTCGCCTCGCCACGCGTCCGGGCCGACGAGGCATGCAGTGCCATGCTGGCCAACCAGTTGATGTGTTGGTGAAATGGCAAGTTTCCACGAAGATCTGCATGCCGCGACACAGGCGCCTGGTTAGCTGGCATGCTTATAGTTGCGTTGAAGTGGTGGTGAAGTGGTGAAACCTTGCCGAGCATGGAATAGGCCGCGGCCCAGTGATCGTCCCCGGCAAGGCTTGCCGGTGGCCTAGGAGTTGTCCCCGGCAAGGGTCTTGCCGGGGGTCTTTGTCTTCTGATCCCACGTGGACTCTTGGGTTGCCAATCTTCGTGAGGGGCCGCATGCTACCAGGCATGTGCTCTCCAAATCTTGGTCTTAACATTGTCGATGGTGTCAGAGCTCTCAACCCCGAGGGTGGTGGCCCTGCTGGTCTCTTCGCAAGCTGCCCCGGCAAGGAGCTTGCCGGGGGGGGGGGGCTTCGCAGGTCGCCTCGGCAAGGCTTGTTTTCGGGCGTGGCCCTGCTTGCCTCTTGCTGCTCGTTGCCTTGAGTTTCTGTCTTGATATCCTTTGTACATGTCCTGTCTCCTGCCGTCCTCTTCTGCTTCGCCAATCCCTACTGTAGCTGTGGCTGCGACCGTCCGTGCACAAGTAAGGGGTACAGAAGTACCCACACTTTTGTACACTGACAGGATCCCCCGTGCCTGGGCCGCACATAAGCCCAGGGCATAATTGGGCCAGGCCCAAAGCAGTCCGCGGGCGGGCGTGGTAGAGGTGAACCACCACGATCTTTCTGTTAGTTGCGCTTCCCCACAACTCGCATCGAATGTGTGACGTGGGGGTCGTGTGCGGGATGGCCTCAGCATACTTGCGTCATCTCGTAGTTGATAGCAAAGAGGCGGCCCGCATTTCCCTTATTAAAAAGGAGGGAATCTGTAGGGCGCTACTCATTTACTTAGTGGACTCGGGTCGCAGCTTGCAAGGTGTCGCACCCCACGATCACGGGGTCGAAATCGGTCGTCCCACCTGTCCTCGTGCCCCCTTCTCCTTCGCCATGTATCCTCCATGTGTTGGGAAGGGCAGGCGGCGGGTGCGGCGGACGTGGGTATTAATGTCGAGGCGGAAAATCAGGCGCTTGTGGACTAGGGGAGGGCCGGTTCCAATTCCCCGTGCTTTAAGAGGCCGCATTGGCCATGCGGGGCGGCCGCCCCTTGGGCTGGGTGGCCAGGCTCTGGCCTTGCTCTTCTATAAAAAGGGGAGAGGGATGGTGCTTCCCCACACTCGCCCTCCTCTCCTCTTATCGCTCGTCATCTCCCTCTGACTCACCATGGTGAAAGGGCGTGCTGGCGCTTCGGTGGCGGCAGCGAGGACTTCTGCTCGACAGCGCGTCCCTCCTCCTCTGGAGCCTCCGGTGGCAAAACCCACCACGAGGGGAAGAGGAAGGGGGCGAGGCTGAGGTCTCCATGGTGCTCGGGGAGGAGGTGGACAAGGCGGTATCCCAGCCGCGCCTCCGCCGGCGGCTCCCCCTCTGATGGGCGGCCACATTAGGGACCAGCCCTACGAGTTCTTCATCAGGCTGTATAGGCCTGTGCGCAGTCGCATCCGGCTTCTGACCCCGTTCGCTCAGGTGATGGAGGAGGAGGCCCCATGATCCTTGTGGCTTCACATGAGGGGCTGCAGGAACGTCAACATATGGGCTGACGTTGACTTTCCTCGCCCTACTATCATGTATCTTCGTTAGGGGTGGAAGACCTTTGCACGTGCCGACAGCTTGATGGAGGGGCACATTCTCCATTTTAAGTTAATGGAGAGCGGCCTGCTCTCCGTCAAGGTCTTCGGGAACTACGGAATTCGCCTAGGGTGCTGCTTGGAGAGCTCCACTGACGATGAAAGCTCCTCCTCAAGCGACAGCGGCGAGGAGGACAGCGCCAGCGACAACGACGGTAGCGGGCGGGAGGACGATGACTCCGACTCCGGCTGACCGCCAGTGGCCATACCACCATCTGGCCCTCTCCCTCCCCCGGCAACACGCATTGTCGGGGGCCTCGTCCTACTGTCCCAGGTGATGGTGGTGTGCGGGCTTCCTCATCAAGCTCTCCATCGGCCAGTTCCCCATGCTCGTAACTTTGCGTGGCCTGCCGTGCCTAGGGAGGAATGGGGCAAAAACGGGGATTACGGGACACTTATCTTTTTTTTCAAATATGTAGGCACTTGCGAAATCTTAACTTTCTAGGAAATGCACTCTATCGAGCCCATGCTTATGTTCTGTAATATCTGTATTTGCATCAGCATATCAATGAAAAAGATGAGCTTTCGTCAGGAACTCATGCATGTATGCGTTCGTGCAGAGGCAAAGTGCCCCTTTAATGAAAATAAATGAGTCTCCCCGGCAAGCTACCTTGTCGGTGCTCCTATGCCTGCCGGAGAATCACATCTGCCGGGTGACAGGCATAGGGTCCAGCCCCTTGCCAAACTCTTCTTTTGCCCAAGGTTACTGCAACAACCCCAACCGAAGCAGTGTTCGAGTCGGGGATGGGAGCACCCCAGTCTAAACAGAGTGGTCAGGTTTTTTAATGCGCAAATCACAAGTTACGAACATGAATGGGCAGGGGAGGAACTTTATCTGATTGAGTCGTTGATGGTGATGCCGCGCTAAGCAGTCTTCTCAATTTCTTGCTGGGGCGTCATTATCGCGGCTGGAAGGAAGAGAGGACAAGGGCATGGAGCCTTGGCGATTTCTCAGCACCTGTTAGAACCTATGGTGGCACAATTTCCTAGACAAGTACACACACACAGACACACACACAAATACACACACACACACACACACACATATATATATATATACATGGAAACTAGCAGAAAATTGTACATGCTAGAAACTATCTTTCTGCGTGTAGGGTCTGCGCCTAGCTTTGTACATAGGGTTATATGCCTTGCTGGCAAGGCTAGTACAAAAGGTGGTTGCCGGAGCTCCCGACAACCGTGCCCTATGGGTAAAACCTGCAAAGATATTCGATATTCTAGGAGTTGCTCACTGGAATGCCATCTTCAGTCTCCAGGCAGACTGCTCCGGGACTGGTGACTCGTATTACCCGATAGGGGCCTTCCCACTTTGGCGTCAACTTGTTTGACTTCTTGGCAGACTGAAAGCGCTAAAGAACAAGGTCGCCTTCCTCAAGGATTTGGGCGTGAGCCTTGCAGCTATGATAGCGGCGCAAGGCTTGCTGGTAGCGAGCGGCTCGCACAGCAGCTCGAAGACGATCTTCCTCAAGGAGCGTTGCATCATCTTGGCGCAACTACTCTTGCTCAAGCTCATCATAAGCGAGCACTCGAGGTGACCCATATATGAGTTCAGTGGGGAGAACTGCTTCTGCCCCGGAAACCAGGGCAAAGGGTGTTTGGCCAGTGGCTCGATTTGGTGTCATTCTGATTGACCAAAGAACCATTGGCAATTCAAGAACCCAGCGCCTTCCACACTTCCGCAGCTTGTCGAAGGTTCTTGTTTTGAGACCTTGCAACACTTCAGCATTTGCCCTTTCCGCTTGGCCATTGCTCCTTGGATGAGCAACAGAAGCAAAACATACCTTGCTGCCAAGGTCCTGGATATACTGCATGAAGGTGCGGCTTGTGAACTGTGTGCTGTTCTTGGTGATGACTCTGTTTGGCACATCAAAACGGCAAACGAGTCCCTTGAAGAACTTGACGGCCGACTGTGCTATTACCTTCCTCACCGGCTCCACTCTAGGCCACTTTGTGAACTTGTCAATCGCGGCGTACAAGTACTCAAAGCCCCCGACAGCACGGGGAAAGGGGCCCACTATGTCGAGCCCCCAGACTGAAAATGGCTAGGAGAGGGGGATTGTTTGAAGGGCTTGAGCTGGTTGATAAAGCTTCTTTGAATGAAACTAGCACGCTTCACACTTGGTGGTGTTGCATCCTGGAGGGCAGTGGGCCAGAAGAAACCTTGCCGGAATGCTTTGCTGGCAAGGGCTCTTAACCCTATGTGGGAGCCACATGTGCCTCCATGTATCTTTGCCAACAACTCCAGTCCGTCCTCCCGAGGAATACACTTCAATGTCACGCTGTTTGGCCTTCTTCTATAAAGTCCATCATCCACAAACTGGTACATGTTGGACCAACGGGATACTTTTTCTGCTTCTTCCTACTCCTCGGGAGCTCTCCCGTTTGGAGGAATCGGACAGTATGTTGTGCCCATGCCGGAGCCTGGGGCTCAGCGGCAAGGACTAAAGGCATGTTTTCTGCTGTGGGGGCAGCCACCTCGACGGCAAGGGCCTGGAGTCCTGCCGGGGGCTGCTGCTCCTTGTCAAGCTTGGGGTACCCGGCAACTTCCTTGCCATCGGCTCCTGGGAGCTCTGCGGGAAAGTACTTCGCAGGCCCCGCTTTCCTTCGCTTGTTCTACTCTGCTGATGGCTTGACAAATGACTGAGTTAGTTGAAGCACAAAGGTACCTGGTTCCACAGGTAGCTTGAGGGCAGCGCGCTTCGACAGGTCATCGACAATGCTATTCTCTGCTCGAGGAACATGCTCTGCTTGTAGATCGTCAAAGCGATCTTCCAATTTCCTCACTTCATCCATCTAAGCCTCCATCAGCAGGCTCAGATAATCTTGTTAACTTGGCTGGCGACAAGTTGTGAATCTCCTCTGATAATGAGCTTCCTGATCCATAGGTCCGCCGCGATCCTGAGACCAGCAAGCAGCGCCTCATATTCTGCGGTGTTGTTTTTCGACCTTTCCTAGGGGAAGTGCATATGAATCACGTACTTGAGGTGTTCTCTGGTCGGCGCCACAAGCAACACACCGACGCCAGCACCTTGTAACGAGAAAGCCCCATCAATGTACATAATCCAATAACTACTTGCCTCTTTGATGGGAAGGGCGGTCTCTTGGACTTCTTCGTCGGGCATGGATATCCATTCTGCTATGAATTCTCCCAGGGCTCTACTCTTGATCGTCGAGGTACTTTCAAATTTGAGCCCAAAGCTTGACAGCTCCACTGCCCACTCCACAATCCTCCCCGTTGCATCTGGGTTGTGCAAAATCCGTTGCAACGGGAGGCGAGTGATGATTGTGATCTCGTGTGCTTGGAATTAATGATGCAGCATTCTCGAGGCCTTAAGGAGGCCGAAAAGCAACTTCTGCATCCCAGAGTACCTCGACCTAGCCCCTCCAAGAGGGAGCTGACAAAGTAGACTGGGTGCTGCACCACCTTCTTCTTATGCTTTATCTCGCTTGCCTGCGCAGACACTGTCTTGCCGGGATCGGATCTTGTCGGGGGCTCTCCCTTGCCGGGATGCCAGGTCTAACTCTTCTCCTAAAGGCCTTGCCGCTGTCATCGCCTCTTCCTTGACTTCTCTCTATGCCACTAGCGCAGCACTGACCACTTGATTTGTCGCCACTAGGTATAGCAACAATGGCTGTTGTGACTTTGGTGCGACTAGTATTGGCATAGAGGAGAGATATCTCTTCAAATCTTGCAGCGCCGCCTCTACCTCCAGGGTCCATTTCATTGGACCCACCTTTTTCAAAATCTTGAAAAAGGGAAGGGCACACTCAGCAGACTTAGAGATGAACTTGCTCAGGGCGGCAACACAGCTGGCAAGCCTTCGTACATCTTTGACCCGGCGCCTCAATTTTCTCGATTGCTTTGATCTTGTCGGGATTTGCCTTGATCCCGCGTTGAGACACAAAGAAACCAAGAATCTTGCCGGACGAAATGCCGAACACACACTTCTCTGGGTTGAGCTTGAGGTTGATCTCGGGCAAGTTTGCAAAAGTTTCTTCCAGGTCCTGCACGAGCATAGCCTTGTCTTTGGTTTTGACCACTATGTCATCCATGTAAGCTTCCATATTTCTATGGAGCTAGGGCTCAAAACCAATTTGGACCGCTCGAGCGAACGTTGGACCTGCACTCTTCAATCCGAAAGTCATCCATACAAAGTAGTATGTACCACATGGGGTGATGAACGCAGTCTTCTCTTCATCTTCCTTCGTCATGAAGATCGAATGATAACCTGAGTAAGCATCAAGGAACGATAGCAGGTCACACCTAGTAGTGGAGTCCACTATCTGATCGATATGTGGCAATGGGAAAGGATCCTTTGGGCTGGCTTTATTGATATTAGTATAGTCGATACATAGCCTCCACTTTCCATTTGCCTTACATACTACGACCGGATTGGCCAACCACGTCGGGTGGAGAACTCCCTTGACCAAACCTGCCGCCTCCAACTTCCTGATCTCCTTGACTATAAACACTTGTTGCTCCAAAGCTTGCTTTTTAACCTTCTGATTGATGGGCCGTGCATGGGGGCAGATAGCAAGAAGGTGCTCAATCTCCTCCCTTGGAACGCTGGGGATGACGGATGCTTGCCATGTAGACATGTCGACATTCGCCCGCAGGAAGGCGACAAGCGCGCTTTCCTATTTGCTGTCAAGGGTGGAGCTTATGACAAAAGCCCCGCCCGTACCATCCTCCTTGACATACACCTTCTTGGTTTCCGGTGGGGCCGCCTTGGACTTTTTGCTCTTGCCGGTAGAGCTCTCTGGTACATCTCCAGCGGAAACACAGCACTCCGAGGAGGCGCGTTTGTCGGAGAGGGTACAAGAGCCCTTGCCGGAGCCAGGAGTCTTGCCAGCGGCCGAGGCCTTACTAGTCCTCTTATCGGTAGCAGGAGCAGGTGCCTTAGTGGCAGATGCTGCAACCACCTCTCGATAGAGCTGATCATCACAGACGAGCGCATCCTTCCTATCGCAACTGACGGTGATGATCCTCATCGGGCCAGGCATCTTCAACTTGTTGTATGCGTAGTGCGACTCTGCCATGAACTTGGCCAGTGCAGGGCGGCCATGGATGCCATTGTACGGCAATGGGATCTCAGCGACATCGAAAACGATCCTCTCTGTTCGGTAGTTGAGGTCGCCACCACATGTTACTGGTAGCGTGACCTTTCCCTTGGGATGATTCCTCCCTAGATTGACCCCTTTGAATGTGCCCATCTCCTTGAGGTCCTCCTTGGGGATCTATAGCCCTTTGACCATGTTGGGCGAGATGAAGTTAAGGCCAGCCCCACCATCGACTAACATCTTCGTCACCTTGAGGTTGCGTATTGTTGGGGATACCAACAATGGCAAACACCCAACCGCAGTGGTGCGATCAGGGTGATCCTCAGCGTCGAAAATGATAGGCATGTGGGACCACCTCAATGGCTTATGAGCGTCGACCATTGGTTCCATTGCATTAATGTCACACACCCACTGTTTCAGTTGGCGGTGGGAAGAATGTAGCGAAGCACCTCCGTCGACACAAATGACTTTTGTCGCCTTCTGGAACTCATGCTCGGTTGATTCTTCATGGTCGTCATGATCGCCATCCTCCTCTTTCTTGTCGCAGCCTCGGGCAGACCTCTTTTGTTGCTTTTCCTTGTTGCCGCGTCCTCCTTGGGCGCCGTGCTTCTTGCCGGACCTTTCAGCGCCTCCTTGGTTCTTCTCCTTGTCTCACCTCTCGTATTCAGCCCTTTGCTTCTCCATCAGCAGCTCCACTTGGCGACAGTTCTGGAGGTCGTGGCCCTTGGTACAGTGAATCTTGCAGTATTGCTTGTCGGAGCCCTCTGGCTTGCCGGCAGCCGCCAAGGCCCGGCAGGCGTCGCACCCGGCAACCTCCTTGCCGGGGTCGTCAACCTTGGCCTTCTTGGCGGTGTCGGGGTCACCGGATTCCTCGATGGCAAGCACGGTCTTGCCCTTGCGTTTCGTGCTACGCCACCGACCCTTCTTCGCTAGGGCGACGACGTCTTTGTCTTCTGAGTCACTTCCCACATCGGCGTCTTCGCCGGGTGTCATGGTGGGCGCACGGCAGATGCCAAGGGATGGCTAAAGAGAGGAGGAGACTCGAGGGCGCTGGTGGGCTCCAGAGGCGAGATTGGTATGACCGAGCGCGGGATGCTGGGCATACCCTGGTTTGGGGCTCTCTAGAGAGATAAGACCCCTAGTCCTACCATGTGTGGTTTGATGTTAGATAGTACAATGTTTCTCCTGGAGCTGTATGGGAGAGGAAGGAAGCTACCAACGCTTAGGCTTCTCCTTCTCGCTGGTGTTGCTGTCTTGGTGGCTAGTTCTGCGCTTACTGGCTTTTCTCTCTCCTTTTGTTCTCTCGTACACGTGAGGGCTCCTGGGGGGTTTTATAGACCAACCCCTCAGGGTTACAATGGTAATGTTACAAGTCGGTGGGTCCGAGTTGTCGGCGTCCCGGGAACCAGGCTGGGACCCGCTGAGGGCCTGTGGTTCGCCGGGTTCTCCTAGGTGCGGGCCCCGCGTGCCTAGGGGGACTGTGCGTCGTCTTGTCGATCATCAGGGCGTGGCCGAGTCGAGTCGTGTATAGTGGCTCTCCGTCAGGTCGCCGCTTGCCATCGTCAGCGGTGAGGGCGGGGGCACTGTAGCCACGCCAGCCCTGGTAAGCGGGTAGGTGACGGGCACTGTTGCCACGCTTCAGCTGACCAGAGACATGGGCGAGGCACTGTTTCCTTGGTCATCGATGATTGAGGACTCGTCCCATCGCACGGCCTGGATGGGACGGGAGCTGACCCGCGGCTGGATTGCGAAGCACGCCACGGGTGGAGCTCGCTTGTCGAGGAAGCCTTGGTTGTGCCGGGTTCCGCTGTCTTGCACTAGTTGTTGAGGCCGAGTCGACGCGTCTTGCCGGGTTGGAGAGCTCGGCCGGGTTGCGGGGCACGGCCGGGTCGAGCGACCTGGCTAAGCTCATGCCGGTTTGAGGGGCGATGCCCACCCCATTGTTTTTGAAAAGGATCCGGGTTCTGTTGCCTCCCCGGGGTTCATTCTCCCGACAGTAGTCCCCGAAGCTGTGAAGGTCCGCCGTCTTCAGATGAGTGGGCCTTCACAGTTTCCCCCTTAAGCAAGGCGGATTCTACAAGCGCCGGGTCCGGCAACACCCAATGTGTGCAGGTTTTCTCAGAAACCGGATCGCGACATCCCGACCATGGCGGGAACCGAGGAGTCCGTTGAATCTTGGGGCAATCCCACGGGCTTCGCGCGGGCGCCACGTGGTTCCCGGAAGTCGGAGGGGCCTGACAGGCCACGCGCGTGATGGGACTGGGCGACGGGCTGGGGCCCGCCGCCGCGCGCCCTTGGCCCACGCACTTGGATTTATTGCAGTGTCCGGTGGCCGGTTGCTCTTCCCCAGGCAGTTACTGCGTGTGTTCGTGCACACTTATTGCGGGGTAGTGGAAAGGTGCGTGCAGACGATCCCCCCCCCCCACGTTCAAACTGAGGGTTATAAATCGGGGGGTAGGGGGGCGGCGGACATCATTCTCGCATGCGCCCTCCTATCCCCTTTCTCTTGCTCTGCTCTCTGAAACCGACGCACTGCCGTGCCTGCTGCCCCGAGCAGAACTTCTCCGTCGTCCATCTTCTTTCTCCTTCTTTCGATCATGGCACTGCCGTCGGGCTCTTGGATGGGTTCGAATGTCACCACCGAGGACATCGCCCATCTTCGGGCGTCGTGGCACATGCCGCGGGAGACGGATGTTGCCGTCCGTCTGCCGCGCGGCGAGCAGAGGCCACAGCCCAAGGAGTTGGAGCGTGTGGTCTTCCTCACACACTTCGAGCGTGGATTTGGGCTGCGGGAGACCACCTTCTCCTGCATGTTCCTGCAGTTCTTTCGGGCTCCAGCCGCATCATCTTGGCGCCGGCGCCATCGTGCAGCCCTCTGGCTTCGTCACCCTCTACGAGGGGTACGTCGGGGTCGAGCCCACTATCGACCTCTGGGCGTGCTTCTTCTCCCTGAAGCAGCAGGGCCCGTTGGCCAGAGAGTTCGCCGACTGCGGCGCCACCGTCATCTCGAAGCGGTCTGGGGCGGTCTTCCCCAAGATCCCGCTGGAGGATTCTGCCAAGGAATGGCAGAACTCCTTCGACATCCGCAACTTGGGTGTGGACCGCATCAATCTTCCGGCCTTCGCCATCACGCCGCCGCGGGCAAAGACAAACTGGGGCTACTTGCCCAGGTGCCCGTCGCAGGAGATTCTCAATCTCTGCGAGCGGGTGACGGTGATGAGGACGCGGGAGGGGCTCACTCGTAACGACCTCATCGCCGCGTTCATCATGCGCCGGGTCCTCCCACTGCAGAGGCGCTCCTGCCTCATTGGCGAGATGGTCGGCCTTCAAGACCCCAACCGCATGGGGTCGACGCGGCTGACAGCGGAGCAGATCGCGCGTCGCGTGAACGACGTCTCCAAGGCCAACCATGGGGAGGACTGGCGGTTCGGCAAGCTGCGGTACAGCGAGTCAAACCCGGCGACACAGGTGAGTGTCTGGTCGCCTTACTTTGCTGCTGGGCACCTTCTCGTCCGTCCTGATGCGACACGGGAGGTGCTTCTGAACGCGATCCGGCATCCTTACACCCGGGCTCCATCACAGGTGGCGACGGTGGTGCCAGAGGAGCCCGCGGCCCACGGCAGGGAGGAGGAGGCTGAGGCCGACGTCGGCACTGGACGTCGTTGTTGGTGGAGTGGCATTGGGCGGGGGAGGCGGCGACACGGGCGGAGCCGGGTCTTCACGTGGGGCGGCGCCGAACTGCCCGCACGGGAAGGACAGCGTGGCGCCACGGCCCCGGGCCCCGAAGTGCACGGCGGACCCGGCCGAGGCCGGGAGGCCGGCCTAGAGGAAGCGCGGCGCCGGGCATGGGAGGCCAACCCCGGTCCTGGTCTTGTCGGGGTAAGGTTCATCTCCCATACGCATCCGGATTATCAAGCTAGTCTTGTTTCTTTTCGCTCACTTTGTCTTCTTTTTCAGGTCGCCAATCGCACTGGCAAGGGCGGCGGCGGCCGCCGAGGCCGCCGAAGGGACCGTGTTCCGCAGGAGCCTGTCCAACCTCGTCGACCAGGTCGAGGCGGAGGGATGAGCCGACTCGGACCTCGGCTTGGACCCGAACGACGCCTAGGGCTTGGCCTGGAGGGACAGGAACAGGGCCGAGGCTGAGCTCGAAGCGGCGTCGGTCCGGGCTTGGACCGACGAGGCGGTGGCATGGGCGCGAGCCGGCGTGGAGCCAGTCTGGCGCGAGATGTCGGAGGGCACGGTGGTGGCTGCGATGGTCTTTGAGCCGCCGTCGATGAGGGAGCGCAGCCGTGAAGGCAGGGCTGAGATGGTGATCCTCGACCGGGAGGTCGTGGAGGTGGAGGATGATACCCCGCCGTGGGTCGGCGTTGTCGAGCGAGCGAGGGCTGATGGCGGTGGAGGCGGCGCCGTCTTGGAGGAGGTGCTTGTGACGCCCTCGATTCAATCGTACACTAATCATACACGCAAATGTGTACGATCAAGATCAAGGACTCACGGGAAGATATCACAACACAACTCTAGACACAAATTAAATAATACAAGCTTTATATTACAAGCCAGGGGCCTCGAGGGCTCGAATACATCAGCTTGAATACAAACGAGTCAGCGGAAGCAACAATATCTGAGTACAGACATGAGTTAAACAAGTTTGCCTTAAGAAGGCTAGCACAAAAGCATCTACAATCGAAAAGGCAAGGCCTCCTGCCTGGGAGCCTCCTAACTACTCTTGGTCGTCGGCGTCCGTCACGTGGTAGTAGGCACCCTCGGGGTAGTAGCAGTCGTCAAAGGTGGCATCTGGCTCCTGGACTCCACCATCTGGTTGCAACAACCAGAAAGAAGAAAGAAGGGGGAAAAGGGGGAGCAAAGCAACCGTGAGTACTCATCCAAAGTACTCGCAAGCAAGGATCTACACTACATATGCAACATTATCAAAGGAAGGCTGTATATGTGGACTGGGCTGCAGAAATGCCAGAATAGAGAGAAGGTCTAGTCCTATCGAAGACTAGCATCTTCTGGAAACCACCATCTTGCAGCAAACAGGAGGGAGTAGAGTAGCATAAAGTAAAGTAGTAGTAGTGTTATCAACCTCGGCCAGAGATCCTTTCTCGACTCCCTGCGAGAAAGAAATCCCAGAGCCATACTATCCAGTTATCATCACAATCAAATCCTCATCACCATCCAGTTCTCATCACAAGTATCCAGTTCTAGTTGTATCGATCGGGATACAACTCCAAGTGTCCGTTACCGTAGGACAGGCTATCGATAGATGTTTTCTTCCCTGCAGGGGTGCACCAACTTACCCACCACGCTCGCTTAACTCCGGCCGGACACACTTTCCAGGGTCATGCCCGGCCTCGGCCAAACAATACGCCGCAACCCGACCTAGACTTAACAGAGAGGTCAGCACGCCGGACTAAACCTATGCCCCCAGGGGTCATGGGCCATCTCCCCGGAAACTCCTGCACGTTGCGTACGCGGCCGGTGAGCAGACCTAGCTACCTCCTTCAACAAGGCAGGCGCTTGCGCAGTCCAACCCGGCGCGCGCCACTCAGTCGCTGACGTCTATTAAGCTTTGGCTGATGTATACGACGCAGAACGCCCATACTATGCCCACGTGATGGTTAGTGCTATCAGGCCAGAGGCCCCTCGGATCAAATATCCAAATCGTAGTGGATTAGGAACGCGCGGTAACAAGCAGAGATTCACGAAAGAGGTGACCCCGTTGCCCCGTCTCGAGGACTTGCGGCAAGGGCTAAGAATGCCCGGCCACGCCTCGTAATTATCTCACGGGCACCTTCCAGGTCAACCCGTCTCCACATCACTTTCCAAGTAACAGTTGTAAAGTCCAAGTATCCGTGTGTCCAAACATCAAGAGGAAAACCCAAGGAATCACCCTCGGTGGGTTCCACTCAATGTAATCATCAAGGTGAACGTAGAGGAATCACCCTCGAGGTTCACACTTGAGGGGTTGCACGACAGAGTCGTATCGGAAGTGGTTAAAGAGGAAATCACCCTCGATGACCACGACCGAATAGCTACACTACAGGGTTAACATCAGAAGTGTTGTAGAGGTCTCACCCTCGGCACTCGATAGTATCCCAGTAGTGTCGAGCAACTAAGGGGAAAGTGATGTGCGGTGCCGGGGCCTGGTCTTCGATCCCGTTGATCGGGTCTTCAATGATGAAGCAGGGGCAACAAGGACAAGGTGGGGGTCACTGATGGATCACTAACCAACCTATACTAAGCAGTTTAGGATAAGCCGGTAAGGTAACAATAAGCAGGTTACAAAAGGAGGCTATGCATCAGAATAGGAGCAAACAATAACAATAGCAAAATCTAATGCAAGCATGAGAGAATGGAATGGGCGATATCGGGATGATCAAAGGGGGGGCTTGCCTGGTTGTTCAGACGAGACGGAGGGGTCGTCGGTGACGTAGTCAATCACAGGGGCATCAGCATCATCAAGGGGTCTACCGAAGAGAAGAGGGGGGAGAAACAGTAAATACATAGCAAGCAAGTGCATAACAAGACAACAGGTAGAGCTAGACGTATTGTAACGCGGTGCTACACGATACCGGTGAAGGGGGAAGTCCGCCGGGAATGTTTTCCCGGTTCCGGACCTATGTCAGACAAAAGACCGGAGGGGGAAAGTTCCATGTTCAGATAGTTAGAGGCCTCTGACAGGTAAACGGACCATGTTTTCGGATTCCTCTCGTCGTTCTAAGCAACTTTCATGTATAAAACTTTTTCATCCGAGTTACGGATTATTATCTATGATTTCTAAAGTTTTAAACAATATTTTAAAATTCTGGATTTATTATTAATTCGAAAATAAACTGCAATTTGCCATGGGTACACGGAGTGTACCCACATGGGGTTATGATAGGTGGGGCCGGTCAAAGTCAACAAGTCAAAGTTGAATGGGTCAAAAAGTGAACAGTGCATGTGGGTCCACATGTCATATGCTATACCTATAAACAAATAAATAAAACAAACCTAATTAATGGGGGACCAAACGTCATCTGTTACCAGACTAATTTAGCACCACCTAGCTCTAATCAACAAGGGCCGGCCTGGTTGCACGGCCAGCCTCACGGGTGTGTACACAAACGCACACATAGCACATAACCAAGCTTGGATGGGGCAAGCTCTCTGGTAGTCTCGTGGGTTTCTTCACGGTTCAGTTTCGTCAGTTGTTTCTTCAGCAAACAACCTTGCAGCTACGAGCCAGAGTGACCAGCAAACAGCAGCGGTAGCAGTTAAGGAAACAGCAGCGACGGCAGTAGCTATGCAGCGGCAGTAGTAGCAAGAAACAGCAGTAGCAAGAAGGCAATAACATGGCTCGGCAGCAGCAGTAGCAGTTAGTAGCGGAGCAGCAGCTAAGCAACAAGCAGCAGGACGAGCAGCGGCAGTGCATCAGCAACCGCAAAGCAGCAGCCGAGCAAACGCACGCGCATCACGGCGCCAACATGGCCGAGCTCGGGGACAGCCGCGCCAGGCAGCGGCGGGCGCGGACGGCGTCAGGCGCAGCAGGGCGCGCGCGGATGGGGATGGGACGGCTCCGGCCAGGGCAGGCGACGACCGGCGAGAGGGCGGCGCAGGCGCGGCCGGTGAACAGGGGGCCAACATGGCGTGCGGCGACGGTTGCCGCGGCGACGACAGAAGGTAGCAGCGAGTGGGGGCGCGGCGTCTAGCGGCGAAATACGGCCTAAATCAGAGGAAGAATCAAAGGGGATCGAAGGGAATCGGACGAGGTGGCCTCACCGGGCCCTGTAGTTGTGCAAAGGCGAGCTCGGGGGAGGCTCGGTGGAGCGAATCGACGGCGGCGATGGCTGTGGCGGGGAAGACGGCTCGATCCCAAAGTTTGACGGTGCCCCGACTCGAACCGGTGGTTGTAGTCGAAGTAGACGAGCCCGACGCGTCTCCTGACTAGGTTTCAGCCCGCGGGAAGCTCGGTGGCCGCGACAACGATGGGGCGGCGGCGACTGCGTCTTCGGGCGCGGACGAACTCGAGGGGGAGAGAAACGAGCGAGGGGAACGGGCGTGCTAGGGTTACAGGGGAAGAGTGAGGGGGCACAGGGGCTTGCTCTTATCCCCTCCGTGGCGCAGCAGTGCGCGGAGGCGAGCTCCCAGCGGCCATGGCGCCTCGGCCTTCTCCTGTTGCGGGAGGAGGTCGAAAGGCTGACCAAATTGGGCCAGGCCATACTGTATGCACTAGAGCCCCACATGCACAGTAGTTTAGGTCTTTCATCTTTCCATTTTTATTTTTATTTTGTTTCAGATTCTGCTCTGTTTTGCATTTTTAATAAATAGCAATTGTATTTTGTTTAACCTGAAACTTGACACCTAAATACCATGCGACGCTATGAGCTAGCACAACAAGTTCTATCTTATTTTGAAAAGTGTAAATATTTACTTAAATTGAAAAGGATCAATTAAAAGCTGTTGGTCCAATTTTAAACAGGTTAAGGGGTACTTTAGTAATTCCAATAATATTGGTTTATTCAGCACAATTAGTTAGTGAATTTTTGCAAACTAGCGAACATTTTTGTTTTACCGGTTGAAGAATTAATAGTTTGACTTTAATTTAAATTGAATTTGAATTCAGTTTGGTTCAAAGTGAGATTAGAATCTTAACAGCGATGACATGGCACCATTAGGGTGTGTGGTTACTGTAGCTTTATTACTGGGGTGTTACAGTGCTGCGGGCGGCGGCGGCTGAGGCGCCGCCGGTGTTGGAGGAGGCACCGCGGGTGGCGATGCCGGAGGCTACCCCGGCAGCTGGGTCGGTGGTGATGCAGCAGGCCGTCCTGGCGTCCAGACCAGAGGCGGCAACACAGGGCGTCCCAGCGTCCGGGTCGTCGACGGCGCTGGAGAGGGCGTCGTAGGAGGTGCTGGCCGCGTCGAGAGTGGCCAGCGGGGAGCACGCATTGGTGCCCCGGCAGGGAGGACGCCAGGCCGCCGAGCCGTAGCCGGCGCGGAGCGGGGGTGCCGTGGTCTTCGGGCCTTAGACCCAGGAGGAGGCAGTGATGGACGCCGTCAGCCGCCGCCTGCGCGGCCGGATGTACCGGCTCGAGGCCTTCGGCCATGCCAAGATGGAGCAGACGAGTGACCTGGAGCGCACCGTTCTAGTAAGCCTTTTCTTTTTTGCAATTTCTTCTTTGTGGGGACGCGTCAGCGCTCCCACTGGGTGTAGCCCCTGAGGTTCGGGCCAACTACGTAGTAGTTGGGTCGAATCTTTAGAGTGTTGTCCTTGTTCTGATTTCTGCCTTCTTCAGCAACTCGACGCCTACCGGGTCGGCGCCTCCAATCGTCTCCTGGGCAAGTACCGGGAGCTCAAGGAGCATCTCACCGCCAAGGAGGAGGAGCTTCGCGTCGCCAGAGGTATCTTCGTGCTCTTTTCTAGTGGGGGAGCGCTAGCGCACCCACTGGGTGTAGCCCTCGAGATTCGGGCCAACTGTGTAACAGTTGGGCCAAATCTTAAGTCTTGCTT
This sequence comes from Triticum aestivum, assembly GCF_018294505.1. Taxonomy (NCBI): domain Eukaryota; kingdom Viridiplantae; phylum Streptophyta; class Magnoliopsida; order Poales; family Poaceae; genus Triticum; species Triticum aestivum. The sequence continues at coordinate 253,755,204 of NC_057795.1, forward strand.
TCTCATTTGTTGAACCCTTTTTTTTCACAGCCGAGGTGCTGTCCTGGTGGACTCGTCTGCTCCAGGCTGGTCATCACTATGACCGGCTCGTTGCCGACACCGGCCGTCTTGGCGTCGAGGCGGCATAGGCGAGGGCGGAGGCGGCCGCGGCCCGGTGGTCTCTCGACGAGGCCAACCAGCTTCATGAGAAGCTGGCAGTTCACAAGAGCCGCCTCAAGGACGAGGTGGAGCTTCTTAAGGCGGAAGCCGCCAAGGTGGTGGAGGCTCGACAGGCCCTGGTCGAGGCGGACCAGCAAAGCGGCCAGCTGGCCGATGACAAGGGCCGGCTCCAGGCCGAGGTGGATCACCTGCGGGGGCAGGTTACCACGACTGAGGGGGCCCGTCAGGACAAGGGCCGTCATCGCGAGGCGGCCGAGAAGGCGATCGACGGCAAGGACGCCGAGCTGAAGGCGTCCCTTGCCAGGGCGGCCGATCTGGAGAGGACGCTCCAAGAGCGCGACCGCGGCATTGAACTGGAGTGGCATGGTACGTTGCTCGAAGCGCAGCACCTGGAGGAGTCATTCTCTAGTAAGTGCTTTTCTTGTATTTTTCCGGGTCGTGATACGGCCTCTCGTGCTTGTTGTCCTTCTTCTGATATGCTTCACCTTTTGTGGGAGGAGCCTTACCAGAGATGCAACGGCTGGCGGAGGAAGCCGTTCGCTTTCAGCGCGACCCGATCGGAGTGGTTGGATCCAAAATGGACCCGCGGGTGGCATGGACCTTCCCGGAAATCATCGCCGCTACTGAGGCCCGCCCGCGGGTCGTGGGGACGCTGATGGGGCGGCTGTCCCAGGCCGGCACTGCGATGACGACGGCCCTTTGGCCGGACTCCGTCGAGCCGAGCAGCTTCACACGCCTGGCACATTGGTTGGAGATGGGGCCGGACCGGCTTCATGAGTGGCGTGTCTCCACTGCTCGTGCCGGCGCTGAGATGGCGCTTTGATTCGTGTTTTCTTGGCATCTTGACCTGTAGCTGGACGTGCTGATGGGCCAGCGGGCCGGCTCAGAGCAGCTCTTGCAGGAGCAAGCCGCCGGATTGCCTCCCGGGCCAGCTACATCGCCGAGTTTGCCTTCCACGACGAGTTCCTCCCGGAGCGGACAGAAGATGGCATGGTCTTGGATGGCGACGACTACGGCTTGCTTCTCCATGATCTGGAGGGGAGCTCCGAGGAGACGGGCGTCTACCGCGATGGGGGTGTCGAGGAGGACACCGGTGCCTCGCCAGACCCGGAGGCCGCCAGGGGAGAGCTGTCAACGTCGCGACGCGGCGCTGGAGATGCCTGAGACATTCTTAGTAGAATTTGTTAAGTAGCAGGTCCACCCACCCACTGGGGTTTTAGGGTGTAACGAACTCGGGCCGCGAGCCTTTTAAATATTTATGTGTAAATGTCGTGAGTGTTTTTTGCTTTTGCCTTCCGTTTTTTGGACCGATTTCTTGTGCTTTTCCTTTCTCAAGCCTCCCCCCCCCCCTGCGAGTCAGACGGCCGAGGCTCCTGTCCGTGACAAGGAGTTCAGCTCTTCGGGAGGAGCGCGCAGGACTTGGGCGCTTCAAAATGTTGAGCACGAGCGAAACACCCACTGGGCCAGCTGGCGGCAATCCGGCGAAGCCGGTTGGCGAGCAGCCGGTCGTGCGGCTGTTTCCTTTCTAAGCGGTGGGCCGGGTTGATCGACCCGGCATCATTTGACTTAGTGTATGAAGCGTAAAGGAGCTCTGGACCGTTGTGCTTGCCAGGCGAAAGCCAAAGCTGGATCTGTGGCTTTAGGGCAAAGTGGGGGACCGCGGCATCCTAACTGTATCAGGAATCACCAAGTAAGGCGGTGGGTTGGCGATCGAGCTGTCCAGCCCCCGGGCCCCGGGTCGAGTGGGTCGGACCGGTGGCCGGGTTTAGTGGCATAGTGATGCAAGAAAGTAGGGACACAATAAATTTGTCGACAAAAGGCAGCCCTCGAGTCTTGTTCGGGAACCCCATGGTTGCATGCGTTTACAAAAGGTGATGATACATACACTCGTGCGGCTAACTGTAAAACGGGCGGAGGAGTTCCGCGTTCCACGGCAGGGTTGTTTCTTCGTTGGCGGTGTCTTTCTTGCGCTTCTTTGACTTGCGTGCGTCGATGAGGTAGTAGGCATTGCGATCGCGCAAGGCCCTGCTCACGATGAATGGGCCTTCCCATGGAGGGGACAACTTGTGCTGGCCTGCTTGCTCTTGGACGAGTCAGAGGACGAGGTCGCCCTCGCGAAATGCGAGGGGCTTGATCTTCTTGCTATGGTAGTGCCTCAGGCCTTGCTGGTAGATGGCCGAACGGCTGAGCGCCAGGAGGCATGCTTCTTCGAGCAGGTCGACACCATCTTCGCGGGCTTCTCTGGCTTTGGCTGTAGTGTACATCGCGAAGCGCGACGAGTCGAACTCGATGTCGGTCGGGATGATGGATTCGTCTCCATAGACGAGGAAGAATGGGGTGAACCCGGTCGACCGATTCAGCGTGGTGCAGAGACTCCAGAGAACGGCTGGCAACTCGTCAAGCCAGCTGCCGGGTGAGCGGATGTCACAGCCCTAGAATTTGTTTGTCATTAGTTGCATTAAGGCATTCATGCATCATGTTTAAAATTCATGAAACTTGAAATGGGGATGACAAACCCTAGCACTAAATAAAATGCAATTAGGATCAAAATAAAAATATTTTCAATAAACCCAGAATGCCCTTTAGAAAAGTTCATTATTTTTGTTAAAGGTGAAAACCCCTGCCATCAATGATGCACATATTTCTAGGCCATTCTGGATTTTTGAATTAAATCCTATTGTATTTGACCTTGGGCATTTAAATACTATAAATAATTTAAATGTTCAAATAAATGTTGGAAATTGTTAAGGGTCACTGAAATAATTCAGAAAGCACCCATAATCGTTTCCAGGATTTTATAAAATGATTTGATATTTTAAATCAAATCAAAACAAACTACAGAAAATAGAAAACAGAATTAAATAGAAATAAGAGAGAGAGAGCAGAAGATCTTACCTGGCGCTCACCTGGTAGCCCACCTGGCCCAGTAGCACGGCCCAGCCCGCCACCGCTACCCCCCCTGTCGTCTTCCTCCCCTCGCACCGAAGCAGCTCGGTGGCGGGCGCCGACGCCGCCCTGGCCACCTCCTGCTTGCCACCGAGGCGCCCCGACGCGTCTAGATGGCGCCACTCACCTCCCTGCCTCTCTCCCTCACTCTCCCATGCTCTCACCCCCTTCCCTGGATCTCTCCCTCTCTCGCCCGACCGCTGCCGCCACCGCCGTCCACTACCACCGCAGCCACCGCCGTCGTTTCGCCCTACTAGAGAGTCCATCGGCGCCGCCTAGTCCCCTGCTACCTCTCCGTTGAGACACGCGTCATCGGATGCCCTGCTGCCTCGCCAGCGACCGGTCTTCTCCACGCACGGCCGCCGGACACCGTCTGTCGATTCGCCGTCTTTGCCGCCTCCCCGAGCTCGCCGTCTTCTCCAACCGACCCCCGTGAGCTCCTCCACCATTTCCCCCTCTTCCCCGCTTCTTTTGATCGCCGTAGGCATCGCCCCTGGATGCCCGTAGCATGCCGCCGCCCGAGCTCGTCATCGACGTAGCTCCGGTGACCATTTGGTCACCCGGCGAGCCTAACGCGTTTGCAGCGTTCTGTAGAGCATTCCTAGCGCAAGCCCCCTCCCGTTTGCATGCCGCAGCAGCTAACCCGTGGACACCCGAACTCCCGCCGCCGCCTTGGAGCTCGCCGTCGTTAGCTCCTGCCTCCCCACGACCCAACAACCGCACCGTTCGACGCGCGGGAGCAAGGGCTCTCCAACGAGCCCAAGCACGGCCTCGCCCGTGCCCTGTAGCGTGTTTCCGACGGCCGCCACCATCCCGGGCCTCGCCGGCGTCGAGACGCCGGCGGGATTGACCCTACTGACCAGGGGTTTGACCTCCCCTGGGTCCATGACAGGTGGACCCCGCCATCAGGTGATTAGCTTAATGCTAATCACCACCTAATCTAACCCCCTGACACTGACATGTGGGCCCTAGTGCCCCTAATCTTTAATTAAACTAGACTAACCCCCCTGTCTAACCTGTGTCACTGACGTGTGGACCCCACACGTCAGGTTTGACCCGAGCCAGCCCAGTTGACCCTGCTGACGCCATAAATCATTTCTGGATTTATTATTATTTCAGGAATTTCAGAAAATGCCCTAAACTTCAAAAATTCATAGAAATTCAACCGTAACTCCAAATCAAATAATTTATATATGAAAAATTATCAGAAAAATTCAAGGAATCCATCTATACCATTTTCATGCATGTTTGAACAATGTTTGTCCTCTGTTTTGGACAAAACAAATAAAGGTCATTTAAATAACCATATATGGAGTTGGAATTTGAATCATGTATTCAAACCAACTTCATTTAACTCATAGCTAGGTGCATTAGCCCAAAACACATTCATATTGCCATGTCATAGCATGCATCATATTGTGCATTGCATTGATCGTGTTTCTTCTGTGTTGCCGGTATTTGTCCCCTCTCGATAGACGTGATACCGATGATGTGATCGTTGACACTGATGAAGACTCAATGTTATCTTTAGAAGTGCCAGGCAAGCAAAACCCCCTTGTTCATTCCGATAAAATCCCACTCTCTCGCTCCTGCTCTCTTTTACTGCATTAGGACAACACCGATTCATCTGTTACTTGCTGCGGTAGCTGAACCCCTTTATCCTTTGCATGACCTGTCATTGCCACAGTAAATAGATGAAACCCACTAGCATGAGTAGGAGTTGTTTGAGCCCTGTTGTGCCTACTCATTCATGTTTGTTTGTCATGCCCGCTACTGCTTAGAGTTGAGTCACGTCTGATTCATCGGGGATGAATCAGAGGTGTGTGAACATGTCCTACTGTTGAGAGCTAAGTGTGTGAACACGATTTGGTAAAGGTAGCGGTGAGAGGCCATGTGGGAGTACATGGTGGGTTGTCTCATTGCAGCCGTCCTCAGGAACTGAGTTCTGTGTTTGTGATCCATGATTCAGCTACTACCACGCATTGGGCCCGAAACCAATGGACCCTCTCGGCTTCTTAATCACCCTTGTCCTCTGTCCAGGAGTTGCAAGTAGTTTCTGGTGTTTGTAGTATGCTGGAGGCCGTGCGCAGCGCTGACCGTAGGGGTGTGCTGTGATGCGGTAGGCACGTGGCCGGGTATACTGGGCACCCGTTTGGTGTCACGGAACCCTGTTCACATCGTTTGGGGCTGTGAGCGAAACTCCAGACGGATCTCCTCATGGATGGAACCCGAATAGGCGATAAACCTGGACTAGAGACTTGAGTGTTTAGGCAGGCCGTGGCCGACACCCACGTTGGGCTTCCGCTTGAAGGTTGCCGATTACATGTCGTGTAAACAACGGTAAGTGGTGGGAGCGTGTGTGAAGAAGTACACCCCTGCAGGGTTAACATCATCTATTCGAATAGCCGTGTCCGCGGAAAAGGACTTCTGGGTTGCTTATATCAGTTCATAGACAAGTGAAAGTGGATACTCTAAAATACGCAAGATAAGCGTGAGTGCTATGGATGGCGTTCTCGTAGGGAGACGAGGGCGGATCCATAGTGGTGTATTGATATGGTGAATATGTGGACTCGTGCGCGCCACCTCAAAAGAGTTACTCGCAGTCGTAGATTAGGATAGCCACCGAGTCAGAGCTGGCCTGCTGCAGTTAAACCACACCATCCCCTTTGTTGATAATGATGCATATGTAGTTAGTTCTGATGTAAGTCTTGCTGGGTACATTTGTACTCACGTTTGCCTATTTTATGTTTTTGCAGAGAGACTTTGGTCTCGCTAGTAGTACCGTGTGGACTTCGACGTTTAGCTTGTTACCTCAGCTACGATCTTGTGCCTCGGCAGGATTCGATAGATAGTCAGGCTTCTCAGCCTTTTTCATTTATAGATGTCTGTACTCAGACATGATAGCTTCCGCTTGTGCTTTGACTTGTATGCTCTGATTGTTGGGTCATGAGACCCATGTTTGTAATATCTCGCTCCTCGGAGCCTATTAAATACTTACTTGTGTCGTAGAGTCATGTTGTGATGCCTTGTTGTATTTGCACATATCGAGCATATTGTGTGTATGATTGAAATGCTTGGTATGTCTGGGATCTGACTATCTAGTTGTTTATCCTTAGTAGCCTCTCTTACCGGGAAATGTCTCCTAGTGTTTCCACCGAGCCATGGTAGCTTGCTACTGCTCCGGAACACTTAGGCTGGCCGGCATGTGTCCTTCTTCGTTCCCGTGTCTGTCCCTTCGGGGAAATGTCACGCATTGAGTACCGGAGGCCTGTTAGCCCGCTACAGCCCGGTTTACCGGAGTCCTGCTAGCCCAGTGCTACAGCCCGGACCCACTTGCTGATGACCGACACGTTCGATGCTGGGTCATGGATGTCCCTGTAAGTCTGTGCCACTTTGGGTTTACGACTAGCCATGTCAGCCCGGGCTCCTTATCATATGGATGCTAGCGACACTATCATATACGTGTGCCAAAAGGCGCAAACGGTCCCGGGCAAAGGTAAGGCGACACTCGTGGGAATACCGTGCGTGAGGCCGCAAAGTGATATGAGGTGTTACATGCTAGATCGATGTGGCCTTGAGTCGGGGTCCTGACAGCGTTGGTATCAGAGCTTGATTGCCTGTAGGATTACCAAGCCAAACTGGTCAAAGTTGAGTCTAGAAATTCTTTAGTTATATAAGGGAATTGATTGTGGGATGGAACGTAAGGCTCTTTTTACTCCATATACCTCATGGCCTTCTGATCTGAGTCATCATCCTCTCTTCTACGGGGATTAAGAACTAGGCTATCTCTTCTTTCTATCAGGATCACGTGTTACTAATCCGTAGACTTACAAGATTGTTGGATTTAAGCTTGAGTTCAATTCCTACGACTTCTGTATGTTAACTGTTGATCTCGGAACCTTGATATTGTGCTTCTGAGTGGCTATGCCACCATTTTTGTAGCATGTCCCCAATCTTTTGAGCATTTACAGCCGTTATGCTGTCCGAGTCATCCCAGGTTTCTAAATAGTCTGATGCATTTGCAAAATCCTTTTCCTCTGGTTTCAATGTCTTTTAGGCCAGGTTAATCACACAAATTGTTGAGTTAAGGTACTCTACTGCCTCGACCTTTATGTTGGAATTATTATTATGACCCTAGGTGTCTCAGGGGATCATCTAGTAGTCTAGCCATGTTTTGTGTCCCAGTGTGATGATTCTGGCTTTTATTCTCGAAAGCATCCCGTGATGCCACTTAGTAGTAGGTATTTTACTCCTTGGGTTTTGAACCTGAGATCCACCCTACTTACTTCATGTTGATAGTAATTGCTAGCTCCTTTAGGTTATTAGTAACTTTTGCGATAGTCCTTGAAGTCCGTGGTATCTTCTTCTTCCAAATACCATGAACTATTTATGGCAGAAGTTCCTCGTTGAACTGAACGATCACAACCAGAGTGCTCTTGATGGGTTCTCCATTATATATTGTGACTCTGCCAGTTCTACTTTTCTGCATGGGTTATTCGGAAGAAACTTGTTGAACTTGGTTCGACATACTAATCTATGCATCCACAACTCAGAAAGTTATATGTTCCTTTGAGTTGTCCCTCTTTAGCTGTCTACTGACCTTCGTCTATCAATTGATAGTCAAGAGTATGCGTGCGTTCGTTTATCGATGCCTATTACTCTCGTGGTCCGTCAAGCCATTCTATCGCGGAATGACTAGGAGAAACAAACTCCAGTACCTCTTCCATATCCAGGATTGGGTCAAAGAAGTTGTGCTCCACAGAACAAATTGCTAATCCAGCTTTTGTTCTGCTCTACCTTGGAGTATTACCATCTTTTATATCGGGATTGTTATAAGAATTGCACACCATCCTATGAACTCTTGGTACAGTGATACTTCTTGCCATCATTGTTCATTCCTCGGTTCCTGTGTTATTGTAACCAGAATGCCGACAAGTGAATCGTGGCGTGTGAAATCAATACTGCTAGCAACTCTGTTGCTTGGTAGTTAAATGGACGATAACCTCATTCTTAGCGTATTGATTATTGAATCGTCACCCTAAGACTGATCGTGCTACCTAGTACTTATTTCGGTGCACCCTTCGACTGATGAGTTAGGATCTTGTCAAGTACTCACTCATTTGATCATATCGTCTTGCCCTCAAAAGCAAGATTGTTCTCGAGCTTAGTAACATATCGGTGGTTCGTGATTTTTCGATTATCTTCTCGAAAGTATCACCAGGTTGTCACCTGACTGTTATGTTGAGCTCGTGATCAAGTTGGTTTATCCTGTAAACCACCCTTTCTCCAAGAATCGGTGTTCGATATCCCTGAGCTAGTTGGTTAAGCTAGACAACAACTTGGAGAGTTGGAAGATAAAAGCTTGCCTGACTTAGTTCATTCCAAAAGGGATATTCTTGTGTAGTGTGTGTTGAAGAAAGATGATATCTTCATCGATTGGTCCCTGTGATCAGTTGCTGGACCTATTGTCTTATCAATCCTTTGATTGAGTATGGGCTATCGTCAAATCAAATCAGAACCAACGATGTTCGTAATGTTGTCTTACTCGTGGTTGATCCCTCGAGCATACACCATTATATTCTTTGGTCTGACCAATGCTATCACCGTGTTCACTTAACTATGGAATTCCTTTTAAAAGGAAACCCGGATGAATTGTTGTTGAGCCCATTGACAACATCCTTATCTCCTCCATGATTTTGTTGAACATTAAGCTAGTGTTGGAAACTTGTGTAAGCATTTTCTTCATGCCCCGTTCGTGAAGCATATGTTTGGATGAAAAGAAGTGACTTCCTCTAGTTCACATGCATTTGATGCAAGTTGCCGCCGTTGATTCGAGAAAGTCAATGTTTTTCCTTTGGAATCATCCCAAATCAGTCATGCATACGTGCGAAGTATTCTGTGGTCTGGAGACTTGCAACCTCCATTCTATATGTGTCCCTAGCACACCAAGCCACTGATTGATTTGTTCAAGGTTAATAAGTTCTAAGTGCTAGTCCCGAAGGTACCAGACGGATTTGTACAAAACTTCGATATCCTCGATGATGGTTCCCCCTCCTGAACTCGGTAGTGTTTTATTATAAGACTACTTTGTGGTCATGTTTGTCTTGGACAACATGTTCACATGTTGTAGCAGAACCGGCTCGTGTTTTGGAGCTTGCTATCATAGTTCATTTCCCGAGAATCTCGCAACGTCATCTCGTCGATTTGTGTTGCAAACTTTCGTTTTTCTTCCTAGACTCGATGAGTCTGGAATATCCTGACACCAACCAGATCTGAATCTCAGGCAGATATGATGGTTTGGAACATTTCCCAAAAACTATAATATCGGTCCCTCGGAAACCGGTAAAGTGGATGTCGTGGCCAACACACCCAGCCGGAAGACCTGTTATTATAATATCTTGATTGAGGAAGTTGGCCACCTCCCCATAAGGATCTTGTAGGACTTATTCTAGTAGTTGTTCCTTATGGATTTTTGTGCTCCCGAAGTCTGACCTTTTTACTTGATGTTCTAGATATCAAACCATATCTATGGGTGGATTACGCTAGCACATCAAGGAGAACATTAGAAGCGGAGTGCTAAATGTCTCTCGGTCGATCATCCAGATTTCGTCCCCTTGGCCTCGCTAAGGTGAAATCTGAGAAGGTGTTATCTCCCTTTGCATCTGCATCCTCCATCACCATTCATCATGGTAGCAAGTTGTGTTGCCAGGATCCTTGACACGGATATTGGTAGAACCTTGATGATTATGGAAATGCTCAAGTTCTTGAGAGCACGCACAAGCGCTACGAGTTATCATCGGCACTAACTGGGATTCCTCTCAGTTTCCTCGGCAATGCTATGACCTTTTCAAACAGTGAATTCACTCTCTATTGTTGGGTTCTTCCCCAGTTACCAGAATCATTCCCAGCATTTGCATTTTGTTCCCAGCTTGCACCGCCAATGGGCCATTCTACCATGGGTCTCTTCCATTTCCGGTGGTAAGCAAGTTCATCCATTACGTTGTCTTCAACAAGGTAATCCACATCATCCAAGTCCGAGTATGCCATTCTACCGACCCCCTCCAAACGATCGCTCGAGAATTTCCTTAGGCTGGTATAAAGAGTTTCAATGATCTTTGAATCAAAGGTAATTCTTTTTGCCACTTAAGGGGATAATCTACGAATCACCCTCCTCCAGGATGTTTCATTGTGGTATCATGGCAACTCAACTCCTCGCTACGTTGACAATCGTTTACCACCTTCTTAGGTGTGGAATTGTTGTCTACCTAGTGAGCCCTCGTCATCTGTCTCACTCCATTTCCTCAGATGTATGCTTCGTGTCTCAGCTCGAGAGATGTGACAATGTCTCATACCATGAGTTGATCCTGAGTTGTTCGACCTTCGAGAAGAACGATTCTTTTAGGGTCTTTCCTTCCTCTCGTTGTCATGATAGCTGGAGTTCTCAGAGCAAGACTTCGAGACAATGATGGTGGACGAATCAACGTCCATTTGAAGTGCAACTGGATCGTGAAGATTGTGCTAGTTTGCGTTCCCCCTTCACCTTACCCTACGCTTGAATCTCGGGACGAGATTTTTGTTTAGTGGGGGTGAGTTGTCACAGCCCTAGAATTTGTTTGTCATTAGTTGCATTAAGGCATTCATGCATCATGTTTAAAATTCATGAAACTTGAAATGGGGATGACAAACCCTAGCACTAAATAAAATGCAATTAGGATCAAAATAAAAATATTTTCAATAAACCCAGAATGCCCTTTAGAAAAGTTCATTATTTTTGTTAAAGGTGAAAACCCCTGCCATCAATGATGCACATATTTCTAGGCCATTCTGGATTTTTGAATTAAATCCTATTGTATTTGACCTTGGGCATTTAAATACTATAAATAATTTAAATGTTCAAATAAATGTTGGAAATTGTTAAGGGTCACTGAAATAATTCAGAAAGCACCCATAATTGTTTCCAGGATTTTATAAAATGATTTGATATTTTAAATCAAATCAAAACAAACTACAGAAAATAGAAAACAGAATTAAATAGAAATAAGAGAGAGAGAGCAGAAGATCTTACCTGGCGCTCACCTGGTAGCCCACCTGGCCCAGCAGCACGGCCCAGCCCGCCACCGCTACCCCCCCCTGTCGTCTTCCTCCCCTCGCATCGAAGCAGCTCGGTGGCGGGCGCCGACGCCGCCCTGGCCACCTCCTGCTTACCACTGAGGCGCCCCAACGCGTCTAGATGGCGCCACTCACCTCCCTGCCTCTCTCCCTCACTCTCCCGCGCTCTCACCCCCTTCCCTGGATCTCTCCCTCTCTCGCCCGACCGCTGCCGCCGCCGCCGTCCACTACCACCACAGCCACCGCCGTCGTTTCGCCCTACTAGAGAGTCCATCGGCTCCGCCTAGTCCCCTGCTACCTCTCCGTTGAGACACGCGTCGTCGGATGCCCTGCTGCCTCGCCAGCGACCCGTCTTCTCCACGCACGGCCGCCGGACACCGTCTGTCGATTCGCCGTCTTCGCCGCCTCCCCGAGCTCGCCGTCTGCTCCAACCGACCCCCCGTGAGCTCCTCCACTGTTTCCCCCTCTTCCCCGCTTCTTTTGATCGCTGTAGGCATCGCCCCTGGATGCCCGTAGAACGCCGCCGCCCGAGCTCGTCGTCGACGTAGCTCCGGTGACCATTTGGTCACCCCGGCGAGCCTAACACGTTCGCAGCGTTCCGTAGAGCATTCCTAGCGCAAGCCCCCTCCCGTTTGCATGCCGCAGCAGCTAACCCGTGGCCACCCGAACTCCGGCCGCCGCCTTGGAGCTCGCCGTCGTCAGCTCCGGCCTCCCCACGACCCAGCAACCGCACCGTTCGACGCGCGGGAGCAAGGGCTCTCCAACGAGCCCAAGCACGGCCTCGCCCGTGCCCTGTAGCGTGTTTCCGACGGCCGCCACCGTCCCGGGCCTCGCCGGCGTCGAGACGCCGGCGGGATTGACCCTACTGACCAGGGGTTTGACCTCCCCTGGGTCCATGACAGGTGGACCCCGCCATCAGGTGATTAGCTTAATGCTAATCACCACCTAATCTAACCCCCTGACACTGACATGTGGGTCCTAGTGCCCCTAATCTTTAATTAAACTAAATTAACCCCCCTGTCTAACCTGTGTCACTGACGTGTGGACCCCACACGTTAGGTTTGACCCGAGCCAGCCCAGTTGACCCTGCTGACGTCACCGTGACGTGGTGCTGATGCCATAAATCATTTCTGGATTTATTATTATTTCAGGAATTTCAGAAAATGCCCTAAACTTCAAAAATTCATAGAAATTCAACCGTAACTCCAAATCAAATAATTTATATATGAAAATTATCAGAAAAATTCAAGGAATCCATCTGTACCATTTTCATGCATGTTTGAACAATGTTTGTCCTCTGTTTTGGACAAAACAAATAAAGGGCATTTAAATAACCATATATGGAGTTGGAATTTGAATCATGTATTCAAACCAACTTCATTTAACTCATAGCTAGGTGCATTAGCCCAAAACACATTCATATTGCCATGTCATAGCATGCATCATATTGTGCATTGCATTGATCGTGTTTCTTCTGTGTTGCCGGTATTTGTCCCCTCTCGATAGACGTGATACCGATGATGTGATCGTTGACACTGATGAAGACTCAATGTTATCTTTAGAAGTGCCAGGCAAGCAAAACCCCCTTGTTCATTCCGATAAAATCCCACTAGCATGAGTAGGAGTTGTTTGAACCCAGTTGTGCCTACTCATTCATGTTTGTTTGTCATGCCTGCTACTGCTTAGAGTTGAGTCAGGTCTGATTCATTGGGGATGAATCAGAGGTGTGTGAACATGTCCTACTGTTGAGAGCTAAGTGTGTGAACACGATTTGGTAAAGGTAGCGGTGAGAGGCCATGTGGGAGTACATGGTGGGTTGTCTCATTGCAGCCGTCCTCAGGAACTGAGTTCTGTGTTTGTGATCCATGATTCATCTACTACCACGCATTGGGCCCAAAACCAATGGACCCTCTCGGCTTCTTAATCACCCTTGTCCTCTGTCCAGGAGTTGCAAGTAGTTTCTGGTGTTTGTAGTATGCTGGAGGCCGTGCGCAGCGCTGACCGTAGGGGTGGGCTGTGATGCGGTAGGCACGTGGCCGGGTATACCGGGCACCCGTTTGGTGTCACGGAACCCTGTTCACATTGTTTGGGGCTGTGAGCGAAACTCCGGCCAGATCTCCTCATGGATGGAACCCGAATAGGCGATAAACCTGGACTAGAGACTTGAGTGTTTAGGCAGGCCGTGGCCGACACCCACGTTGGGCTTCCGCTTGAAGGTTGCCGAGTACATGTCGTGTAAACAACGGTAAGTGGTGGGAGCGTGTGTGAAGAAGCACACCCCTGCAGGGTTAACATCATCTATTCGAATAGCCGTGTCCGTGGAAAAGGACTTCTGGGTTGCTTATATCAGTTCATAGACAAGTGAAAGTGGATACTCTAAAATACGCAAGATAAGCGTGAGTGCTATGGATGGCGTTCTCGTAGGGAGACGAGGGCGGATCCATAGTGGTGTATTGATATGGTGAATATGTGGACTCGTGTGCGCCACCTCAAAAGAGTTACTCGCAGTCGTAGTTTAGGATAGCCACCGAGTCAGAGCTGGCCTGCTGCAGTTAAACCACACCATCCCCTTTGTTGATAATGAGGCATATGTAGTTTGTTCTGATGTAAGTCTTGCTGGGTACATTTGTACTCACGTTTGCCTATTTTATGTTTTTGTAGAGAGACTTCGGTCTCGCTAGTAGTACCGCGTGGACTTCGACGTTTAGCTTGTTACCTCAGCTACGATCTTGTGCCTCGGCAGGATTCGATAGATAGTCAGGCTTCTCAGCCTTTTTCATTTATAGATGTCTGTACTCAGACATGATAGCTTCCGCTTATGCTTTGACTTGTATGCTCTGATTGTTGGGTCATGAGACCCATGTTTGTAATATCTCGCTCCTCGGAGCCTATTGAATACTTACTTGTGTCGTAGAGTCATGTTGTGTTGCCTTGTTGTATTTGCACATATAGAGCATATTGTGTGTATGATTGAAATGCTTGGTATGTCTGGGATCTGACTATCTAGTTGTTTATCCTTAGTAGCCTCTCTTACCGGGAAATGTCTCCTATTGTTTCCACTGAGCCATGGTAGCTTGCTACTGCTCCGGAACACTTAGGCTGGCCGGCATGTGTCCTTCTTCGTTCCTGTGTCTGTCCCTTCGGGGAAATATCACGCATTGAGTACCGGAGGCCTATTAGCCCGCTACAGCCCGGTTTACCGGAGTCCTGCTAGCCCAGTGCTACAGCCCGGACCCACTTGCTGATGACCGACACGTTCAATGATGGGTCATGGATGCCTGTCCCTGTAAGTCTGTGCCACTTTGGGTTTACGACTAGCCATGTCAGCCCGGGCTCCTTATCATATGGATGCTAGCGACACTATCATATACATGCGCCAAAAGGCACAAACGGTCCCGGGCAAAGGTAAGGCGACACCCGTGGGAATACCGTGCGTGAGGCCGCAAAGTGATATGAGGTGTTACATGCTAGATCGATGTGGCATTGAGTCGGGGTCCTGACAGCGGATGAGTGGCTCGACGAGTCGTGGCTTGATGCCGGACAGGATGAGTTTGTTGGCCCGCTCGACCTGCCCATTGGACTGCGGATGTGCAACGGAGGCCAGGTCGAGGCGGATGCCGGAGACAGAGTAGTATTGCTCGAGCGCGCCCTTGGCGAAGTTGGTGTTGTTGTCCATGAGATGCTGTTCAGCATGCCGTAGCGCACTGCTATGTGCTTCATGAACCAAACGGCTGTTGGCCTGTCTAGTTTCTTGATTGGCCGTGCCTTGATCCACTTGGTAAACTTGTCCACTGCCACCAGCAGGTGCGTCATGCCGCCTCTAGCAGGGCCCACCATGTCGAGTCCCCAAACCACGAAGGGCCAGGTGATCAGAATGGTGCGGAGTGCTGACGACAGCTGGTGGCTGCGTTTGCTGAAGGGCCGGCACCCCTCACACTTGAGAACGAGCGACTCGGCATCCTGGAGAGTAGTGGTCCAGTAGAAACCGTGGCGGAACACCTTGGCCACTAGGGATTGCGACGCGGCATGGTGCCCTCATTCGCCCTGGTGTATGTCGATGAGGATGTCGATGCCCTGTTCCTGCTCGACGAAGCGCTGGAACACGCTGGTGCAGCTGCGCTTGACGAGCTCGTTGTTGATGATGCTGTAGGCGGACGCCCGGTGCTGCACTTGCTGGGATTCGGTCTTGTCCATGGGGAGAACCCCGTTCTCCAGGAATTCTGATATTGGGAGGGCCCAAGACGGAGCCGTAACAACGGCGAAGACGGCCACCAGGGTGGGTTCCGAGTCGGCAGCCCCCGAGCCGGGTTGAGCAGCCCTCGAGTCGGGGATGGCGACGGCCGGGTCCGGGGCGATGGTGGCCGGGTCGATCTAAGCAGCCCCAGGCCGGGTTCAGCAGCCTCGGAGCTGGGTTTACGTGCGGCCGGGTCGTCTAGAACAAGGATGGACTCGGAGTCCGATGATGGCGTGACGTACGGCTTGCGCAGGTCATCGAGGGAGACGCCGGACGGGATGGACTGTCGGGTCGAGGCGATCTTGGCGAGCGTGTCGGCCGCTTTGTTCTTTGCACGCGGAACATGGAGGAACTCGCAGCCCTCAAAGGATCCGGACAGCTTCTGGACGAGGAAGCGGTAGCTTGCCATGTTGGAGTCGCGGGCGTCCCACTCGCCGGAGCACTGCTGCACCACCAGGTCCGAGTCGCCGTAGCACAGGATGCGCCGGATGCGGAGTTCCTTGGTGAGCCGGAGGCCGTGCACAAGGGCTTCATACTCGGCGACATTGTTGGAGGCGGCGAAGTGGATCTAGAGCGCGTAGCGGAGCCGGTCGCCCTTCGGGGATGATAGTACGATGCCGGCCCCCAGGCCGAGTCGCATCTTGGATCCGTCGAAATGCATGTGCCAATGCGTCGAGTCGGGGGGCAGCGGCAAGTACTGGGTCTCGTTCCAGTCGATGAGGAAGTCGGTCAGGGCTTGAGACTTGATCGCATTGTAGGGTCGTAGAGGATGGTGTGGCCGGCTAGTTGGATCGCCCACATGGTGACCCGGCCAGAGGCATCGCGGCACCCGATTATTTCTCCGGTAGGCGCCGTGCTGACCACGGTGACGACATGCTCTTGGAAGTACTGCTTCGGCTTCTTGGCGGTAAAGTACACGCCGAAACACATCTTCTGGTAGTGCGGGTAGTTCTTCTTGGAGATGGAGAGCACCTCGCTCAGGTAGTATACTGGGCGCTGGACGGATAGGATCTTGCCCTTCTGTGGTTGCTCGACCACCAACACCGTGCTAACCGCTCGCGAGGTCGCGACTATGTAGAGCAACAGCGGCTCCTTGTCGGTCGGCGCGGCCAGGACTGGTGCGGTGGAGAGCATGCGCTTGAGGTCTTGGAAGGCCTCGTCTGCCATGTCGTTCAATTCGAACGGGTTCGTCTTCTTCATCAGCTGGTACAGGGGTAGCGCCCTCTCGCCCAGCCGGCTTAGAAACCGGCTGACCGAGGCCAAGCATCCGGTGAACTTCTGGACATCACGCAGCCAAGATGGCTTGCGCATGTGCTCGATGGCCTTGATCTTCTCCGGTTTCGCCTTAATGCCGCGTTTCGAGACGAGGAAGCCGAGTAGGTTTCCGGTCGGGATGCCGAAAACGCACTTTACTGGGTTAAGCATGACCTTGTATTCGCGGAGGTTGGCGAATGTCTCCTTCAAGTCGTCGAGTAGCGTGAGGTGCTGCTTGGTCTTCACCATGATGTCGTCCACGTAAACGTGGATATTGCGGCCGAGTTGCGGCAGTAGGAATTTCTGCATGCAGCGCGGGAAGGTGGCGCCGACGTTCTTCAAGCCGAATGACATGGTGATGTAGCAATACGCCCCAAAGGGCGTGATGAAGGACGTCTTTAGGGCATCGGCTGGGTCCAGCTTGATCTGGTGGTAGCCGGAGTAAGCGTCCAGGAAGGACAGGAGCTCGCACCCAGCAGTCGAGTCGATGACTTGGTCGATCCGCGGGAGAGCAAACGGATCCTTGGGACATGCCTTGTTGAGGTGGTGTAGTCGATACACATGCGCCAGTCCTTGTTCTTCTTCACGACGAGGACCGGATTGGCCAGCCACTTGGGGTGAAACACTTCCATTATGAAGCCGGCCGCCAAAAGCTTGGAGACCTCTTCACCAATGGTTCTTCTCTTCTCTTCGGAAAAACGTCGTAGGGGCTGACGGATAGGCTTGGCGTCCTTGCGGACGTGAAGTTTGTGCTCAGCGTACTTCCTCAGGGTACCCGACATGTCCTTGGGCGTCCATGCGAAGATATCCCAATTCTCACAGAGGAAGTCGACGAGCTCGCCTTCCTATTTGCTATCGATGTGGGCGCCTACGACAATGTACTAGCTGTAGCTGGGGTCTTCCGGGTTCAGCTTCACTTTCTTGGTCTCCTTGGAGAGTTTGAAGGCGGCCTTGGCGGCCGGGTCCTTGGTCAGGATCGACGCAGTGGAGGCCTCGCCTACCGGGGCGATGATCCGGTCGAGCTGGCGGCGCTCCTCGGCAATGACCAGTGACTCAGCTAACTTGGCACCGTCTCGGGCGCACTCCAGGGACATGCGGTAATCGCCGGTGATGGTGATGAGGACCTTGGGACCAGGCATCTTCATCTTCAGATACACGTAATGGAGAACCACCATGAACTTGGCGAGCGCGGGCCGGCCCAACAAAGCGTGGTACACGCTGGATAGGTCCACCACTTCGAACCAGATTGGTTCGCGTCGGAAGTGGCCACTGTCACCGAACAGGACATCGAGCCGGAGCCGGTCAATGGGAGAGCAGGAGAGGCCGGGCACGATGCCGTGGAAGATCGTCCGAGTCGGCTCCAGGTCCTCGGCCTTGAGGCCGACCTTGGTCATCGTGTCACGGTAGAGGATGTTGATGCTGCTGCCGCCGTCGATTAGGACTCGGGAGAACTTGCACGTGTGCCGCGCGACGATGGTGGGGTTGAGGACAAAGGCGTAACCACCCGGACTCAGCATGACCGTCGGGTGATCCTCCCGGGTCCAGGTGATCGGGCGATCCGACCAGTGCATGAACTCTGGCTTGGCCGGGACGACGGTGTTCACCTCCTGCCGAAGGAGGTGCTCGCTGCGCTTGTCATCGCCGACGCTGGTGAAGACGATGTAGGCCGAGTTCTGGTCCGGGTAGGCGTCATCGCGCATCGCGCCGCCAGCTGGAGGCGGCTGTGGAAGTGGAGATGGCTGCCCCGCACCTGGAGCCGGAGCCGGAGGATGCGAGACGTCGCCCCTCATGATGCGCTTGGTGATGGCGCACTGCTGAAGCGTGTGCATGGAGGGTCTTGCGCCACTGTGGTGCTTGCAGGGGGCGTCGAGCATCTGTTCGAAACTCATGGCGGGTTGCCACACCGTCTTGCCGGTCTGCCGGCGCTTTGCCGCCGGGTCTGCCGTAGGCTCGGTGGCCACGACGAGTCGGTTGTCGTGGCGCCGCGCCGGCTGGTCGGCCCTACGCTTGTTGTTCTGGTGATGCTGCTGCCGACTGCTTTCGCTGGCCGGCTTCAGGGGGGGGACCGGGTTTGCCTTGCCGGCTTCATCCAGCGCCACCTGGATCTTCATGGCGGAGTCGGCGTTGGCGTATTTTTCCGCCGTCACCATGAGCGCAGCCATGGTGGCCGGCTTGGAGCGTAAGAGCTTGTGCTTGAGGAGGGTGTCGTCTCGGCACCTGCTCACGAAGTACTGGATCGCCTGGACTTCATGGACGCCCTCGCAGCTGTTCCAGAGCTTGGTCTAGCATGCGAGGTACTCGCGACCGGTTACCGCAGGCACTTGCACGCACATGACAAGTTGGCTAGGGCGGCCGGGTCGCTTGTAGGTCCCCGTGAAGTTGCGAACGAAGGCTTGCTCGAAATCGACCCACGTGTTGATGCTACCCATCGGCAGGCTGTTCAACCACGTGAGGGCCGACCCCTGGAGCATGAGCGGTGCGTAGCGCACGGCGAGACGAAGATTGCCACCGGTGATGCCAATGGCCGTGGTGTAGTCGGTAAGCCAGTCTTCTGGGTTCACGGTCCCGTTGTACTTTGGGGTGTCGCGGGGGAGCATGAACCCTTTGGAAAAGGGCTCTTCCCGGATGCGTGGGCCGAAGCATGCCGGTCCGATAGCACCGCTCTCCTCCACCTCCAGGGAGCGAGCGAGCTGATCGAGGCGGTGGCGAGCGTTGGCGTCGTTGATGGAGCGCGGGCCAAGTCGACTGGCGGCCAGGCCACGGGGGGCCGGGTCGGTTGGAGCCGGATGCCAGCCATGCTGGCTGGGTCCGCGCAGGATCTCTAGGATGGGCTCGTCACCCAATCCGCCGGTGGCTGTGGCAGCCGGGTCGCGCCGAGTCCGGGCACGGCCGGAGTGCGCCTCGCCGGGTGGCGAGGAAGCTGTGTGCAGAAGTTCGCCAGGTCCGCCAAGGCGGGCGGAGCCGGATCCCGCCGGCTTGGTGAGCTAGTTGAGGCGGTCTTGCTAGGCGTTGGCCGCGTTGAGGAGTTCGCCCATCCGCCCGATGCGCTTCTTCAGCTCCTCACCCATGAGCTGGTCCAGGCCGACTGCGGCTGCATATGCAGTGCACATGTTCTTTGCTGGGGTCTCGTAGACGGTCGGGACGGTGCCAAGAGCCCGGCCGATCGCTCCTTCCCGGGCACGCACATCAGTGACCCGGCTTGGCTCGTCCGCGGAGGGCGTGGATCCGTAGGTGGCATTGCGCTCCAGCTGAGTGGCGACGAGCGTCTCGGACAGGTCCAGCATCTGCTGGCGCCTTTCCTCGAGCTGGTTTTGGGCCTCAGCGGCGTTGGTGGCGTCGACGTCGATGCCGCTGGGGATGCGGAGGCTCTGCATCGGGGAGCGCAACGGATCGGACGGCTCGGTCCGTTCTGCTATGGCCCTAGCTTCGGCAGCCTTCCTCGTCTTGCTCGACGAGGAGGAGCCGCCATCGCCGGTGACGAAGACCTCCACATGGACGTCCATGGCCCCGGCGGAAATGCCGCCGAGGGAGGGGGGGGAGTTAGACTAGCTGAGCACTTCGCTGGGGTACTCGTCGGCCGTGAACGTATCGGAGATGCACATCGCGGTGAAGGAGGTGGCGAGCGTGCCGACGATGTCGTCCGCCAGCGCGACGGACTCGTCGGAGTAGGAGAAGGGCCCCATCTGAAGCATGCTCCCAGCCAGCTCCTCGAGTTGCCCCACGGTGGGCGCCAACTGTCGTGGTGGGCGCACGGTAGATGCCAATGGATGGCTAAAGAGAGGAGGAGGCTCGAGGGTGCTATTGGGCTCCAGAGGCGAAGTTGGTATGAGCGGGCGCGGGACGCCGGACATACCCAGGTTCGGGGCTCTCCGGAGAGATAACACCCCTAGTCCTGCCGAGTGTGGTTTGATGTTTGATAGTACAATGTTGCTCCTGGAGCTGTATGGGAGAGGCAGGAAGCTAGCCAAGGCTTAGGATGCTCCTTCTCTCTAGTGTTGCTGTCTTGGTGGCTAGTTTTGCACTTACTATCTTTTCTCTCTCCTTTTGTTCTCTCGTGCACGTGAGGGCTCTAGGGGGCTTTTATAGACCAACCCCTCAGCGGAACAATGGTAATGTTACAAGTCGGTTGGTCCGGGTTCTCAGCGTCCAGGCACCCGGGCTGGGACCCGCAGAGGGCCTGTGGTTCATTGGGTTCCCCTAGGTGCGGGCCCTTCGTGCCTAGGGGGAGTGTGCGTCGTCTTGTTGATCGTCAAGGCATGGCCGAGTAGAGTCGTGTACACTGGCTCTCCGTCAGGTCGCCGCTTGTTGTCGTCAACAGTGAGGGCGGGGGCACTGTAGCCACGCCAGCCCTGGTCAGCAGGTAGGTGTGGGGCACTGTTGCCACGCTCTGGTTGACCAGAGACATGGGCGGGGCACTGTTGCCTTGGTCATCTATGAGTGAAGATTCGTCCCATCGCATGGCCTGGATGGGACGGGAGCTGACCCGCGGCTGGATTGCGGAGCACGCCACGGGTGGAGCTGGCATGTCGAGGAAGCCTTGGTTGTGCCGGGTTCGGCTGTCTTGCGCTAGTTGTTGAGGCCGAGTCGTCACGTCTTGCCGGGTCGGAGATCTCGGCCGGGTTGCGGGGATCAGCCGGGTCGAGCGACCCGGCAAAGGGCATGCCGGCTTGAGGGGCGATTCCGGCCCCGTTGGTTTTGGAAAGGACCCAGGTTCCGTTGCCTGCCAGGGTTCATCCCTCGACACCAGGATACTTCCTTCCTTCCTCTGCTCGGGCACATCTGTCAGCCAGAACATACAGTTCGACAACATCTACGACTTTGTTCATGGCCAACTCTTCACGCATCTTTCGATTGCGCACGTTCTGGTGGAACATGCTAATAACGGCAGTAGGATGCACATCGAGGGTGTTGTACTGTACACGGCTAAACCTTTGTATGTACTTGTGCAAGGATTCCTCGTCTCTCTGAAGGATCACGTGCAAGTCACTTGCCTTCCCAGGAGCTACGTGGCCGCCCATGAAGGCACCAACAAACTCGTGGCACATGTCGGACCAAGAGGCAATGTAATCTATCGACAGATGCATCAACCATGACCTGACATTGGGCTTAAGTGCCAATGGGAAATAGTTGGCAAGTATCTTATTGTCTCGTGCTCCTGCAGCTTGCATCGCAATAGTGTAAACACTCAAGAACTCAGACGGGTGAGTCTTGCCATCATACTTATCTGGGACCTCTAGTTTGAACGTGTGGGTGTTGGGCCACTCGAACTGCCGCAGCTCGTGGGTGAATGCTAGAGAAGTGATTGCATATGGCAATTCAGTAGCATCCCCCGGCGCAGACCTGTACTCAGCAGGCCCAGCACGCATATCGGACTGGTGACATGCTTCCCGTCGCGGCTCGATGGTAGTCCAGGTGTACTCCTTGAGGCGCTTTTGAAGAACTTGGCTTTGGTCATGGCGCGTCCGTGGATCTGATGACACCGTGGACACGTTGTCTCGGGCGTCACCCCAACGGGCCGACCGTGGCGGAGGGGAGTGCACCGTGGTTGGGGCGCCCTCGACTCTTCCACTGCCTGCACGCGCCGGCTCATCATATCGGCGCCGCGAGGGGCTTGCTCTCCAGCGGTCATCGCCATTGGCGTGGCCAATAAGGCTTTGGATAGCAGCCCTCCACTCTTCTTGTTTGTCCAAGGCAGGAGGAAAGTCGAGGAGCAGCTGCACTCGCGACAACGCTTCTGCTTGCGTGGGTGGCAGCGACAGGCGCGAGGAATGGGAGGAACTCGGACTTCTAACAATGTTAGAAGGAGTCCATTCTCGATTCTGCGGCCGCGCGCTCTTTTCGCCTGCATCATGGCGTGCATGTCGGGCCTGCGTGTCTTGAGAGTGACGCTGAGGGCTCTTGCCGTGGCGATGCCCGGGGTCCTCAACATCACCACGCGGTTCATCGTGCACGAGCTGAGGAGATTGCAACACGCGCGTTGGTGAGGCCGATCTACTGCACTTGGAGGTCCCCGCACCACCCGCAGGTGGCACAGCTCCACCCTTGGGCACGGCGGCGCGCCGACCTCCATCGCCGCTGCGGAGGATGCCGGCGGCCTACTTCTTGTATTCGGATGGTGTGGACGATCTCGATCTCCTCCACCACTGGCGCCCGCCCCGTCGCCTGCTCGCGCGGGTGCGGGCAGAGCGGCCCCGGACGGGCCGACCGCCACGGTAGTCTTCTTCTCGGAGCCATAACGATGAAGGGGCTACTGTACTAACTATGAACCAGATTCTCACAACTAATGCCTCCTACCTGGCGTGCCAAAGATGTCGGGGAAACCGATCACCTATGGGGTCACAAGGATCCCTTCTACGTTTAGCGGGGGATTAGTTGCATGAAGAGCAGGTCGAGCCTTTAGCACACAGAGGATTTTTATCCAGGTTCGGGCCGCAAGGATGCGTAATAGCCTACTCCTGCTTTGTATGGTTATATGTGTGTTCTTGAGCTTTTGAACTAACTACGATGCATGCTTTGTCCAAAAGTCCCAATCCTCTCTCTGTGCACCTTGGGCCTCCTTTTATACACAAAGGGGTTGCCACAGTGGCACACAGGAGGTGGCAAGCTACAGTGCTACAAGCTTATCGCTCAATCAATGTAGGACAATCACATTTAATGCGTTGCTTACCTGTCCTCTTGCTTTATTGGGGACGACAGCTGAGGCCATCTCGTCCTTCTCCGCTCCTCCTCACCTTGCCACGCGTCCGGGCCGACGAGGCATGCAGAGCCATGCTGGCCAACCAGCTGCTGTGTTGGAAAAATGGCAGGCTTCCACAAAGATCTGCATGCCACCATGTAGGTGCCTCCTTAGCTGGCATGCTTATCGTTGCACTGAAGTGATGGTGAAGTGGTGAAACCTTGCCGACAGTGGGCCTGGCCGCGGCTCGGCCTTGGAGTTGTCCCCGGCAAGGGTCTTGCTGGGGGTCTTTGTCTTCTGATCCCACGTGGACTCGTGGGTTGCCAATCTTCGTGAGGGCCTGCATGCTACCAGGCATGTGCTCTCCAAATCTAGGTCTTAACATTGTCGATCGTATCAGAGCTCTCAACCCCGAGGGTGGTGGCCTTGCTAGTCTCTTCGCAAGCTGCCCCGGCAAGGAGCTTGCCGGGGGGGCTTCGCAGGACGCCTCGGAAAGGCTTGTTGCCGGGCGTGGCCCAGCTTGCCTCTTGTTGCTCGTTGCCTTGAGTGTCTGTCTTGATATCCTTTTTACATGTCCTGCCTCCTGCCGTCCTCCTCTGCTTCACCAAGCCCTGCTGTAGGTGTGGCTACGATCGTCCGTGCACAATTAAGGGGTACAGAAGTACCCACACTTTTCTACACCGACACAGTCCTTAAAAATTCCTCTCTTTCCCAGGTTGCCTCTTCCTCGGTATGGTGCTCCCATTGAACCTTGAAAAACCTTATTACTTTGCTGCGAGTGACTCCTTATGTCTCATCCAATATTCTAACTAGTCTTTCCTGATATGTCAGATCCTTAGCCATTTATATATCTGCCATTTCAGGCCTTTTCTCCGGTGGCGAGATACATCTTCTTAGCTGGGAGACATGAAACACATTGTGTACCTCTGACAGTTCTAGTGGCAATTCCAACTGATAAGCAACTGTTCCAACTCTGGTCATGACTGGGAATGGGCCAATATATTTGGGTGCCAACTTGCCTCGGGTCTGAAACCTCTTAACTCCTTTCATAGGGGTGACTCGGAGATACACGTGTTCTCTCGGTTCAAAACTGACTTGTCGGTGTTTTGCATCATAGTAACTTTTCTGCCGTGACTTGGCCAGCTGCAGTTTGTCTCGGATCTTCTTGACTTGCTTCACAGCTTCCATCATTAGATCAGTTCCGAAGATACGAGTGTCTCCGGTTTGGGACTAGTTTAGTGGAGTACGGCACTTACGGTCATACAGAGCTTCATAGGGTGACAATTTCAAACTAGTCTGGAAATTGTTGTTGTAGGAAAACTCGGCATACGGCAGACAGTCTTCCCACTTAGGTCCTTGGGCCAATGCGCATGCTCGGAGCACATCCTTGAGTATTTGATTTATTCGCTCAGTCTGTCCATCTGTCTGTGGATGATAAGTTGTGCTGTATTTCAAGACAGTCCCCAAGGCTAGATGTAGACAGAACAAGAAGGCTGAAGTGAAGAGAGATCCTCTGTCGGAGGTGATGGTCTTTGGCACTCCATGCAAACTGATGATCTTGGACACATATAATTGTGCAAGTTGATCGTCACGGTAAGTGGTCCGGATAGGCAGAAAGTGAGCTACCTTGGTTAAGGTATCCACTATGACTCGTATTGCGTCATTCCCTCGGTGTGTCTTTGGTAAGCCGGTGATGAAGTCCATGCAGACATCGTCCCATTTCCATTGTCATACTGGTAAGTGTTGAAGGAGTCCGGCAGGATTCTGATGTTCCGCCTTTACCTTATTGCATATATCACAACAAGCTACAAAGTAAGCGATGTCTTTCTTAATTCCATCCCACCAGAATACCTGACGAAGATCTTTGTACATTTTGGTGCCACCTGGGTTAATCGAGTACGAAGATTCGTGTGCCTCTGACAATATCTTATTTTCCAGACTTTCTTGGTTGGGTACGCAAATCCTTCCTTGAAACCATAGCGTACCGTGTTGATCCTTAGAGAAATCCTTCGTCTGCTTGGCATATAATTGCAGTGATTCTTCATTTGCTTGATCGCTGCAAATTTCTTCCTCGAGAGTAGGAGCCATTTCCAGTATGCTGGCCATACTGGCATCCACTATTACCAAATTTAGCTGAGCCATTTCTTCATAGAGTTCGGAAGGCAAAGAATCCATTAGAGCATTCAGGCTGACGGGTTTGTGGCTGAGGGCATCGGCCACCACATTAGCTTTACCCGAGTGATAATTTATCCCGAGGTCATAATCCTTAACCAACTCAAGCCATCTTTGCTGACGGAGGTTTAAATCCGGTTAACTAATATATACTTGAGACTCTTGTGGTCCGTAAATATTTGACACCTCTTTACACTAAGATAGTGTCTCCAAATCTTCAAGGCATGCACCACCGCGGCCAATTCCAAGTCACGAATTGGATAATTTCCTTCATGAGGTCGTAGTTGTCGAGATGCATAGGCCACAACCTTGCCATCTTGCATGAGTACACATCCGAGTCCTTTCTTGGATGTGTCGTAGTAGACATCAAAACTGCAGTAGATGTCAGGAAGAGTCAATACTGGCACGGATGTCAGTCTGGTTTTTAACTCATTGAAGCTCCTTTCGCAGTCCTCAGTCCATTCAAACTTCTTATCCTTCTTTAGGAGTTCTGTCATTGGCTTGATAACCTTAGAGAATCCTTCGAGAAAGCAGCGATAATACTCGGCTAATCCAAGGAAACTCCAGATTTCTAAGACAGTCGTGGGTGTGGCCCAATCAAGCACATCTTTCACTTTACTTGGATCCACGGCTATACCTTCAGCTGAGAGAACATGCCCTAAGAATCCAACTTGGTAGAGCCAAAATTCACATTTGCTGAACTTTGCAGAAAGTTGATGGTCATAGAGCCTTTGCAACACTGCTCGGAGGTGGTCCTTGTGCTCTTCTTTGCTTTTTGAGTAAATGAGGATGTCATCGATGAACACGACCACAAACTTGTCTAAGAAATCCATAAACACCTTATTCATCATGTGCATGAAAAAGGTTGGGGCATTGGTGAGACCGAATGACATAACAGTATACTCATAAAGACCGTACCGAGTGGTGAACGCGGTCTTGGGAATATCTTCCTTCTTGATTTTGAGTTGATGATATCCGGTCCTTAAATCAATCTTGGAGAATACTTTGGCCCCAGTGAGTTGATCAAACAAATCACAATTCTCGGTAGTGGATACTTGTTCTTGATTGTGACGTCATTCAGCTGTCAGTAGTCCACACACATCCGAAGACCACTGTCCTTTTTATCCACGAATATAGCGGGTGATCCCCAAGGTGAAGAGCTTGGATGGATGTATCCTTTCTGCAACATCTCTTCGAGCTATTTCTTTAACTCCACCAATTCTGACGAAGGCAGTCTCGGGCACCAGGTCAATTGCAAACTCCAGTTCTCTGTTTGGTAGCATCCCTGACAATTCCTTAAGAAATACATCTGGATACTCACTGACCACAGGAATTGATTCCACTTCTTCGGCCACAGCTGAGAAAACCATATCCTTCTTGGGTATACTTCTGCGGGCATAAAAACTTGTGATGCGACCTTCCTGATTTGCCATGGTGACTTCTCTGGTCGCATAGTTGATGCATACTTGGTATTGGGTCAACCAATTCATTCCCAAAATAATGTCCAATTTATCAGATTCAATGACTATCAAGGCTGTTGGAAACTTGACTCCCTTTATCTCAATCTCCAAATTTCAGCAGACCAGATTACTTTGGAGCACCGATCCCGGGGATTGTACCATCATACTTTTTCCCATAATCGAGCAAGGAAATTTGTTTTGGGAAACAAAACTCCGCGAAATAAAAGAGTGGGAAGCCCCAGAATCAAATAAAATTACTGCAGATATGGTATTAACAGGGAACATACCAATGGCGACTTATAGGTCTTCTTGGGTGTCGTCGGCGGAGATATGATGGATTTGGCCTTGGATGGCCCTCGGGTCGGAATATGACTCCAGGTGGTTGACTTGTGGACGGTAGGAAGCTATTGGTTTGTCGTTCTTGGGACATTGTATGGCGTAATATTCGGTTTGTCCATAGCTGAAGCAGGAATTGTTGCACTGGCAATATTCACGTACCGGACTGGTTACAACATTCTTGACTTGAGTAGTGGTCTTGTTGACATTCTGCTGCCATTTGGGTTTGTACTCAACCTGAGTCTGTTGCCATGTACGAGCCTTCTGCACTGGTTGCATATCCTTCCTAGGCTTGAATTTGTGCTTGTGGTCATTATTTGTGGGCCTGCTGTCGTGCATGAGCTTGTGTTCCCTTTCTGTGATGAGGGCCTTGTTCACAAAAGTTTGGAAGTCCTGAAAATCAAACATGCTGAGAGTGCATCTGAGGTGCTGGTTCAGTCTGTCAAGGAATCTGGCGACCTTCCTTTCCTCGGTGGCCACATCATCGAGAGAATAATGGGCCAAATGGTTGAATTTATTCAGGTACTCACTTAATGACATGGTTCCTTGAATAAGGGTGAGAAATTTGCGTTGCTTGATCTTCATAATTCTGGTGAGAATATGATACTTGTGGAAATGATCCTTGAATTTGGTCCACGTAATTTCCTCGTCCGCAGGCCACATAGCTTTAGCATTGTCACAGCCCTAGAATTTGTCTGTCATTAGTTGCATCAAGGCATTCATGCATCATGTTTGAAGTTCATGAAATTTGAAATGGGGAGGACCAAGCCCTAGCACCAAAGCAATGCAAATAGGTTCAACTTCAAAATATTTTTCAAAGAACCCAATTTGGTTTGCAAAAATGTTCATGATTAATGGAAAAGGGTGAAAACCATTTCCAGAGATGATGGATATTTTTCCAAGACATTTTTGAATTTTTGAGTAAACCATATTGTATTTGACTTTGGGCATTTAAATACTATAAATAATTTAAATGTTCAAATAAATGTTGGAAATTGTTAAGGGTCACTGAAATAATTCAGAAAGCACCCATAATTGTTTCTAGGATTTTATTAAATGATTTGATATTTTAAATCAAATCAAAAACAAATTGCAGAAAATAGAAAAGAGGAAACAGAGAGAGAGAGAGAGTACTTACCTGGCGCCTACCTGTGCGGCCTGCTGCAGAAGCCGGCCCAGCCCACCACTGCAGCCCTCCGTCGTCTTCCTCCCCTCGCCCCGAAGCAGCTGCGTGCTCGCACGCGCACGGCCGCGCGGCCACCTCCTGCTTGCCGACGAGCCCCTGGACGCGTGGACGACTCCCGCAGGCCGTCCCGATCCCGCTGACCGTTTCGCTCACTCTCCCCCCTCGACCCTCCCTCCTCTGCTCCCTCTCTCCCGCCCGGACCGAACGGAGCCGCCGCCACCGACGAGCTCCCTCGCGGCCACCGCCACCCCCACGCCTCACCGACGCCCCAGGGAGCTCCGCCTCGATCCCCTCTTCCTCCCCACCGAGCCAAGCCCCTCGGGAAGCCCTGCATCGCCTCCACGCCATCGTCTTCGTCCTCGACCGCCGCCGATGGTCGCCGTCGATTCGCCGCCGTTCGTGCTTCCCCGAGCTCGCTGACCCTCCCTGCATGATCCCCGTGAGCCCCTGCTTCGTTTCCCCCTAACCCCATGTCCGATTTCGAGCTCTAGCCGCCCCCTCTACCGGAGCCGAGACGCTCCGCCGCACGGGCTCGTCGCCGGCGAAACCCCGGTGACCATTTGGTCACGGGCGTGCACCCGTTGTGCTTGCCGCGACCCGTAGAGCCCCTCCAGCGCCTCAGCTCCCTCGTTTGTGAGCAGCAGCGTCGAAATGCCCGACGCCCGAACTCCGGCCGCCGCCAGGAGCCCGTTTCCGGCGAACCCCGGCCTCCCTGTGCCCAGCTGCGTGCGCCACTAGATGCGCGGGAGCACGGGCTCCCTCTTGGTGCCCTCAGCGCGACCAGCCGCGGGCTGTAGCGCCATCCCGAGCAACTCCGGCGAGGTCCCGCCGTCGCCATGGTCGCCGGCGTCACTAGCTGACGTGGCCGCGTGATAGCACTAATCACGGCCAGCTAACCCTCCCCAGAGCCGCTGACGTATGGGCCCCACGCCCTTATTTAATCCTTATCATTTTCTGTTAAGTCTTAACCTAACCACCGTGGGCCCACACGTCAGCTTTGACCAAGCTGACGTGGCTGTTGACCTGGTCCCACCTGTCAGTGAGCTAAGCAGCCCTGTGACACTGACGTTTGTGGCCCCCACACGTCAGGTTTGACTGGACCAGCCCAGTTGACTCTGCTGACGTCACAGTGACGTGGTGCTGACGCCATAAATCATTTCTGGATTTATTATTATTCAGGAAATTCCAGAAATAGCTAAAACTTCAATAAATCATAGAAAATTAACCGTAACTCCAAATCAAATAATTTATATATGAAAAATTATCAGAAAAATTCAAGGAATCCATTTGTACCATTTTCATGCATGTTTGAACAATGTTTGTCCTCTGTTTTGGACAAAACAAATAAAGGGCATTTAAATAATCACATATGGGGTTTGAATTGGAATATTGTATTCAAACCAACCCCATTTAACTTGTTGCTAGATGCATTAGCCCAAAACACATTCATTTTGCCATGTCATGATCATGCATCATATTGTGCATTGCATTGATTGTGTTCCTTCTGTGTTGCCGGTATTTGTCCCCTCTCGATAGACGTGATACCGACGATGTGATCGATGACACTGATGAAGAGCTATATTATCTTCAGAAGTGCCAGGCAAGCAAAACCCCCTTGTTCATTCCGATAAAATCCCACTCTCTCGCTCCTGCTCTCTTTTACTGCATTAGGACAACAACGATCATTGTTACTTGCTGCGGTAGCTGAACCCCTTTATCCTTTGCATGACCTGTCATTGCCACAGTAAATAGATGAAACCCACTAGCATGAGTAGGAGTTGTTTGAGCCCTGATGTGCCTACTCATTCATGCTTGTTTGTCATGCCTGCTACTGCTTAGAGTTGAGTCAGGTCTGATTCATCGGGGATGAATCAGAGGCGTGTGAACATGTCCTACTGTGTGTGAGCTAAGTGTGTGAACACGATTTGGTAAAGGTAGCGGTGAGAGGCCATGTAGGAGTACATGGTGGGTTGTCTCATTGCAGCCGTCCTCAGGAACTGAGTTCTGTGTTTGTGATCCATGACCAGTTACTACCACACATTGGGTTCCGGTAACTCGACCCCTCTCGACTTATTAATCAACATGATCTCTGTCCAGGAGTTGCAACTAGTTTCTGGTGTTTGTAGGTAGTGTTAGTAGTCTACCAAGTGGCACCCGGTACAGGTGGGCTTGGGACAGACTAGGCACAGTGGCACGGTGTACCAAGTGGCACCCGGATGGTGGGCTTGGGAACCCTGCTCACATCGTTTGGGGCCGTGAGCGACACCCCGGCCGGATCTCCTTGCGGATGGAACCCGAATAGGCGATAAACCTGGACTAGAGACTTGTTCGGTTAGTCAGGTCGTGGCCGACTCCCTCGCCCGGCTTCCGCTTGAAGGTTGCCGAGGTACATGACGTGTACAGGGCGATAAGTGGCGAAAGCGTGTGTGAAGAAGTACACCCCTGCAGGGTTAACATTATCTATTCGAATAGCCGGATTCCTCGGATATGGAAACTTGGACCCCTTGCATAGTTCATAGACAAGTGAAAGTGGATACTCTAAAATACGCAAGATAAGCGTGAGTGCTATGGATGGCGTTCTCGTAGGGAGACGGGAGCGGATCCATAGTGGTGTATTGATATGGTGAATATGTGGACTCGTGTGCGCCACCTCAAAAGAGTTACTTGCAGTCGTAGTTCAGGTTAGCCACCGAGTCAAAGCTGGCTTGCTGCAGTTAAACTCCACCACCCCCCTTTGTTGATAATGATGCATAAGTAGATAGATCTGATGTAAGTCTTGCTGGGTACATTTGTACTCACGTTTGCCTATTTTATGTTTTGCAGAGAGACTTCAGTCTCACTAGTAGTTCCGCTTGGACTTCGACGTTTAGCTTGTTACCTCAGCTACGATCTTGTGCCCTCGGCAGGATCTGGTAGATAGTCAGGCTTCTCAGCCTTTTTCATTTATAGATGTCTGTACTCAGACATGATAGCTTCCGCTTGTGCTTGATTTGTATGCTCTGAGTGTTGGGTCATGAGACCCCTGTTTGTAACATCTCGCTCCTCGGAGCCTATTGAATAAATATTTGAGTTGTAGAGTCATGTTGTGATGCCATGTTGTGTTTGCACATATCGAGCATATTGTGTGTATGTTATTGAAATGCTTGGTATGTGTGGGATCTGACAACCGGGAAATGTCTCCTAGTGTTTCCACTGAGCCATGGTTGCTTGCTACTGCTCCGGAACACTTAGGCTGGCCGGCACGTGTCCTTCTTCGTTCCTGTGTCTGTCACGCGATGAATACCGGAGTCCTGTTAGCCCGCTACAGCCCGGTTCACCGGAGTCCTGCTGGCCTAGTGCTACAGCCTGGATTCACTCGCTGATGACCGACACGTTCGATGCTGGGTCATGGATGCCTGTCCCTGTAAGTTTGTGCCACTTTGGGTTTACGACTAGCCATATCAGCCCGGGCTCCTTATCATATAGATGCTAGCGACACTATCATATACGTGTGCCAAAAGGCGCAAACGGTCCCGGGAAAAGGTAAGGCGACACCCGTGGGAATACCGTGCGTGAGGCCGCAAAGTGATATGAGGTGTTACATGCTAGATCGATGTGGCATTGAGTCGGGGTCCTGACAGCGTTGGTATCAGAGCTTGATTGCCTGTAGGATTACCAAGCCAAACTGGTCGAAGTTGAGTCTAGAAATTCTTTAGTTATATAAGGGAATTGATTGTGGGATGGAACGTAAGGCTCTTTTTACTCCTTATACCTCATGCCCTTCTGATCTGAGTCATCTTATCTTTCCTACGGGGATTAAGAACTAGGCTATCTCTTCTTTCTATCAGGATCACGTGTTACTAATCCGTAGACTTATAAGATTGTTGGATTAAGCCTCAGTTCAGTTCCTACTACTTCCGTATGTTAATTGTTGATCTCGAAACCTTGATATTGTGCTTCTGAGTGGTTATGCCACCATTTTGTGAATGTCTCAAATCTTTTCTGAGCATTTACAGCCGTTATGCTGTCCGAGTCATCCCAGGTTTCTAAATAGTCTGATGCATTTGCAAAATCCTTTCCTCTGGTTTCGATGTTCCTTTATGCCAGCTCAATCACACTAATTGTTGAGTTGAGGTATTCTATCGCTTTGACATTTATGTTGGAATTAATATTATGACCCTAGGTGTCTTAGGGGATCATCTAGTAATTTAGCCATGATTTGTGTCCCAGTGTGATGATTCTGGCCATCATTCTCGTAAGCATCCCGTGATGCTACTTAGTAGTAGGTATTCTATTCCTGGGTTTTGAACCCAAGATTCACTCTACTTACTTCATGTTGATAGTGTTTGCTAGTTCCTTTAGGATATTAGTAACCTTTGCGATAGTCCTCGAGGTTCGCGGTACATCCTTCTTCCAATTACCATGAACCATCCTTGGCAGGAGTTCCTTTGAACCAAAAGATGACAACAAGAGTGCTCTCGATGAGTTCTCCATGCTATATTGTGACGCTGCCAGCTCAACCGTTCTGCATGGGTTATCCGGAAGAAATATGTTGAACTTCGTTCGACATGCTAAACCATGCATCCACAACTCAGAAAATCGTATGTTCCTTTGAGTTGTCCCTCTTTAGTTGTCTTCTGACCCTCGTCTATCAATTGATAGTCAAGAGTATGTGTGCAATCATTCATCGATGCCTATTATTCTTGTGGTCCGTCAAGCCATTCTATTCCAGAATGACTAGGAGAAACAAACTCCAGTACCTTATCCATTTCCAGGATTGGGTCAAAGAAGTTGTGCTCCGCAGATCAAATTGTAATCCAACTTTTGTTCTGTTCTACCTTGGAGTATTGCCATCTTTTATATCAGGATTGTTATAGGAATTGCACACCATCCTATGAACTCTTGGTACAGTGATACTTTTTTCCATCGTTGTTCATTCCTCGGTTCCTGTGTTATTGTAACCGGAATGCCGACAAATGAATCATGGCGTGTGAAATCAATACTGGTAGCAACTCCGTTGCTTGGTAGTTAAATGGACGATAACCTCATTCTTAACGTGTTGATTATCGCATCGTCACCCTAAGGTTGATTGTGCTACCTAGTCTCTATTTCCGGTGCACTCCTTCGGTCATTGAGTTAGGATTTTTTTTCAATCCCTCGCTCATTTGATCATATCGTCTTGCCCTGAAAGGCAAGATTGTTCTCGAGCTTAGTAACATACCGGTGGTTCGTGACTTTCCAAATATCTTCTTGGAAGTGTTACCGGGTTATTTCCTGACTGTTATGTTGAGCTCGTAATCAAGTTGGTTTCTTGTGAACCACTCTTTCTCCAACAATCTGTGTTGGATACTCCTGAGCTAGTTGGTTAAGCTAGACAACAACTTGAAGAGTTGGAAGATAAAATCTTGCCTAACTTAGTTCGTTCCAAAGGGATATTCTTGTGTATTGTGTGTTGAAGAAAGATGATATCTTCATCGATTGGTCCCTGTGATCAGTTGTTGGACCTATTGTCTCATCAATCCTTTGATTTGAGTGTGGGCTATCATCAAATCAAATCAGAACCAACGATGTTCGTAATGCTGTCTTATTCGTGGATTTTCCTCGAGCATACACCATTATATATTTTGGTCTGACCAATGCTATCACCGTGTTCACTTAACTATGGAATTCCTTTTAAAAGGGAACCTGGATGAATTGTTGTTGAGCCCATCGACAACATCCTTACCTTCTCCATGATTCTGTTGGACATTAAGCTAGTGTTGGAAACTTTGTAAACAATGCCTTCGAGTTCCGTCTCTGAGGTATATGTTTGGATGAAAGAAGTGACTTCCTTTGATTCACGTGCATTTGATGAAAGTTGCCGTCGTGAATTCGAGAAAGATTGTTTTTGTTTCCTTTGGAATCATCCCAAGTCAGTCATGCATGTGCGAAGTATACACTGGACTGTGAGATTAGCTACCTCCATTCCATATGTGTCCCTAGCACGCCAAGCCACTGATTGACTTGCTCAAGGATAAGAAGTTCATCGATAAGTGCACAAGGACTTCGATATCCTCGATGCTGGTTCCCCACCGGAACCCGGTAGTGTTTTATTGTAAGACTACCATGTGATCATGTTTTGTCTGGGACAACATGTTCACATGTGTGTAGCAGAACCAGCTCATGTTTTGGAGCTTGCTATCGTAGTTCGTCCCCCGAGATTCTCGCAACGTCATCTCGTCGAATTGTGTTGCAAACTTTCATTTTTCTTCCTAGACTCGATGGGTCTGGAATATCCTGACACCAACCAGATCTGAATCTCAGGCAGATATGATGGTTGGAACATTTCCCCAAGAACTATAATATTGGTCCCTCGATAACTGGTAAAGTGGATGTCGTGGCCAGCACCACCCAGCCGAAAGACCTATTATTGTAGTATCTTGATTGAAGAAGTTGGCCACCTCCCCATAAGGATTTCGTAGGATTTACTCCCTAATTGTTCATTATGGATTTTCGTTTATGCTCCCGAAGTCCGATCTCTTACTTGATGTTCTAGATACCAAACCATGTAAATGGGTTACGCTAGCACATCAAGGAGAACATTAGAGGCGGAGTGCTAAATGTCTCTCGGTCGATCATCCAACTTTTATTTCCTTGGCCCCGCCAAGGGTGAAATCTGAGAAAGTGTTATCTTCCTTTGCATCTGCATCATCCATCATCATTCATCATGGTAGTAAGTTGTGTTGCCAGGATCCTTGACACGGATGTTGGTAAAACCTTGATGATTATGGAAATGCTCAAGTTCTTGAGAGCACGCGCAAGTGCTAGGTTTGATCGTCGGCATTAACTGTTAGTGCTCTCAGTTTCCTCGGCAATGCTATGACCTTTTCAAACAGTGAATTCACTCTCTATTGTTGGGTTCTTCCCCAGTTACCAGAATCATTCCCAGCATTTGCATTTTGTTCCCAGCTTGCACCGTCAATGTGCCATTCTACCATGGGTCTCTTCCATTTCCGGTGATAAGCAAATTCATCCATTACGTTGTCTTCAACAAGGTAATCCACATCATCCAAGTCCGAGTATGCCATTCTACCGACCCCCTCCAAATCGATTGCTGTGATTTGCCTTAGGCTGATATAGAGAGTTTCAATGATCTCTAAATCAAAGGTAATTCTTTTTGCCACTTAAGGGAATATTCTACGAATCACCCTTCCTCCAGGATGTTTCGTCGTGGTATCATGGCAACTCAACTCCTCGCTACATTGACAACCGTTCACCACCTTCTTAAGTGTGGAATTATTGTCCACCTAGTGAACCTTCGTCATCCGTTTCTTTCCACCCCTCTTGATGTGCATCTCGTGTCTCAGCTCGAGAGATGCTGCTATGTCTCATCCCATGAGTTGATCCTGAGTTGTTCGGTCTTCTCGAAGATCGATTGTTCTAGAGTTTTCCTTTCTTCTCGTTGTCATGTTGGCTGGAGTTCTCAAAGCAAGACGTCGAGACAAAGATGAGGATCAAATCAACACTCTTGTGATGTGCAACCTGGATCGTGAAGATTATGTTAATTTGCGTTCCCCCTTCATCCTACCCTACGCTTGAATCTCGGGTCGAGATTCTTGTTTAGTGGGGGTGAGTTGTCACAGCCCTAGAATTTGTCTGTCATTAGTTGCATCAAGGCATTCATGCATCATGTTTGAAGTTCATGAAATTTGAAATGGGGAGGACCAAGCCCTAGCACCAAAGCAATGCAAATAGGTTCAACTTCAAAATATTTTTCAAAGAACCCAAATTGGTTTGCAAAAATGTTCATGATTAATGGAAAAGGGTGAAAACCATTTCCAGAGATGATGGATATTTTTCCAAGACATTTTTGGATTTTTGAGTAAACCATATTGTATTTGACTTTGGGCATTTAAATACTATAAATAATTTAAATGTTCAAATAAATGTTGGAAATTGTTAAGGGTCACTGAAATAATTCAGAAAGCACCCATAATTGTTTCTAGGATTTTATTAAATGATTTGATATTTTAAATCAAATCAAAAACAAATTGCAGAAAATAGAAAAGAGGAAACAGAGAGAGAGAGAGAGTACTTACCTGGCGCCTACCTGTGCGGCCTGCTGCAGAAGCCGGCCCAGCCCACCACTGCAGCCCTCCGTCGTCTTCCTCCCCTCGCCCCGAAGCAGCTGCGTGCTCGCACGCGCACGGCCGCGCGGCCACCTCCTGCTTGCCGACGAGCCCCTGGACGCGTGGACGACTCCCGCAGGCCGTCCCGATCCCGCTGACCGTTTCGCTCACTCTCCCCCCTCGACCCTCCCTCCTCTGCTCCCTCTCTCCCGCCCGGACCGAACGGAGCCGCCGCCACCGACGAGCTCCCTCGCGGCCACCGCCACCCCCACGCCTCACCGACGCCCCAGGGAGCTCCGCCTCGATCCCCTCTTCCTCCCCACCGAGCCAAGCCCCTCGGGAAGCCCTGCATCGCCTCCACGCCATCGTCTTCGTCCTCGACCGCCGCCGATGGTCGCCGTCGATTCGCCGCCGTTCGTGCTTCCCCGAGCTCGCTGACCCTCCCTGCATGATCCCCGTGAGCCCCTGCTTCGTTTCCCCCTAACCCCATGTCCGATTTCGAGCTCTAGCCGCCCCCTCTACCGGAGCCGAGACGCTCCGCCGCACGGGCTCGTCGCCGGCGAAACCCCGGTGACCATTTGGTCACGGGCGTGCACCCGTTGTGCTTGCCGCGACCCGTAGAGCCCCTCCAGCGCCTCAGCTCCCTCGTTTGTGAGCAGCAGCGTCGAAATGCCCGACGCCCGAACTCCGGCCGCCGCCAGGAGCCCGTTTCCGGCGAACCCCGGCCTCCCTGTGCCCAGCTGCGTGCGCCACTAGATGCGCGGGAGCACGGGCTCCCTCTTGGTGCCCTCAGCGCGACCAGCCGCGGGCTGTAGCGCCATCCTGAGCAACTCCGGCGAGGTCCCGCCGTCGCCATGGTCGCCGGCGTCACTAGCCGACGTGGCCGCGTGATTAGCACTAATCACGGCCAGCTAACCCTCCCCAGAGCCGCTGACGTATGGGCCCCACGCCCTTATTTAATCCTTATCATTTTCTGTTAAGTCTTAACCTAACCACCGTGGGCCCACACGTCAGCTTTGACCAAGCTGACGTGGCTGTTGACCTGGTCCCACCTGTCAGTGAGCTAAGCAGCCCTGTGACACTGACGTGTGGCCCCCACACGTCAGGTTTGACCGGACCAGCCCAGTTGACTCTGCTGACGTCACAGTGACGTGGTGCTGACGCCATAAATCATTTCTAGATTTATTATTATTCAGGAAATTCCAGAAATAGCTAAAACTTCAATAAATCATAGAAAATTAACCGTAACTCCAAATCAAATAATTTATATATGAAAAATTATGAGAAAAATTCAAGGAATCTATCTGTACCATTTTCATGCATGTTTGAACAATGATTGTCCTCTGTTTTGGACAAAACAAATAAAGGGCATTTAAATAATCACATATGGGGTTTGAATTGGAATCTTGTATTCAAACCAACCCCATTTAACTTGTTGCTAGATGCATTAGCCCAAAACACATTCTTTTTGCCATGTCATGATCATGCATCATATTGTGCATTGCATTGATTGTGTTTCCTTCTGTGTTGCCGGTAATTGTCCCCTCTCGATAGACGTGATACCGACGATGTGATCGATGACACCGATGAAGAGCTATATTATCTTCAGAAGTGCCAGGCAAGCAAAACCCCCTTGCTCATTCCGATAAAATCCCACTCTCTCGCTCTTGCTCTCTTTTACTGCATTAGGACAACAACGACATATTTGTTACTTGCTGCGGTAGCTGAACCCCTTTATCCTTTGCATGACCTGTCATTGCCACAGTAAATAGATGAAACCCACTAGCATGAGTAGGAGTTGTTTGAGCCCTGATGTGCCTACTCATTCATGCTTGTTTGTCATGCCTGCTACTGCTTAGAGTTGAGTCAGGTCTGATTCATCGGGGATGAATCAGAGGCGTGTGAACATGTCCTACTGTGTGTGAGCTAAGTGTGTGAACACGATTTGGTAAAGGTAGCGGTGAGAGGGCCATGTAGGAGTACATGGTGGGTTGTCTCATTGCAGCCGTCCTCAGGAACTGAGTTCTGTGTTTGTGATCCATGACCAGCTACTACCACACATTGGATGCTTAAGTGCCCCTCTCGACTTATTAATCAACTTGATCTCTGTCCAGGAGTTGCAACTAGTTTCTGGTGTTTGTAGGTAGTGTTAGTAGTCTACCAAGTGGCACCCGGTACAGGTGGGCTTGGGACAGACTAGGCACAGTGGCACGGTGTACCAAGTGGCACCCGGATGGTGGGCTTGGGAACCCTGCTCACATCGTTTGGGGCCGTGAGCGACACCCCGGCCGGATCTCCTTGCGGATGGAACCCGAATAGGCGATAAACCTGGACTAGAGACTTGTTCGGTTAGTCAGGTCGTGGCCGACTCCCTCGCCCGGCTTCCGCTTGAAGGTTGCCGAGGTACATGACGTGTACAGGGCGATAAGTGGCGAAGCGTGTGTGAAGAAGTACACCCCTGCAGGGTTAACATCATCTATTCGAATAGCCGGATTCCTCGGATATGGAAACTTGGACCCCTTGCATAGTTCATAGACAAGTGAAAGTGGATACTCTAAAATACGCAAGATAAGCGTGAGTGCTATGGATGGCGTTCTCGTAGGGAGACGGGAGCGGATCCATAGTGGTGTATTGATATGGTGAATATGTGGACTCGTGTGCGCCACCTCAAAAGAGTTACTTGCAGTCGT
Organism: Triticum aestivum; assembly: GCF_018294505.1. Lineage (NCBI taxonomy): Eukaryota > Viridiplantae > Streptophyta > Magnoliopsida > Poales > Poaceae > Triticum > Triticum aestivum. The sequence goes on from NC_057795.1 coordinate 253,794,513, forward strand.
AGTTCAGGTTAGCCACCGAGTCAAAGCTGGCTTGCTGCAGTTAAACTCCACCACCCCCTTTGTTGATAATGATGCATATGTAGATAGATCTGATGTAAGTCTTGCTGGGTACATTTGTACTCACGTTTGCCTATTTTATGTTTTTGCAGAGAGACTTCAGTCTCACTAGTAGTTCCGCTTGGACTTCGACGTTTAGCTTGTTACCTCAGCTACGATCTTGTGCCCTCGGCAGGATCTGGTAGATAGTCAGGCTTCTCAGCCTTTTTCATTTATAGATGTCTGTACTCAGACATGATAGCTTCCGCTTGTGCTTTGACTTGTATGCTCTGAGTGTTGGGTCATGAGACCCCTGTTTGTAATATCTCGCTCCTCGGAGCCTATTGAATAAATACTTGAGTTGTAGAGTCATGTTGTGATGCCATGTTGTATTTGCACATATCGAGCATATTGTGTGTATGTTATTGAAATGCTTGGTATGTGTGGGATCTGACAACCTAGTTGTTTATCCTTGGTAGCCTCTCTTACCGGGAAATGTCTCCTAGTGTTTCCACTGAGCCATGGTAGCTTGCTACTGCTCCGGAACACTTAGGCTGGCCGGCATGTGTCCTTCTTCGTTCCTGTGTCTGTCCCTTCGGGGAAATGTCACGCGATGAATACCGGAGTCTTGTTAGCCCGCTACAGCCCGGTTCATCGGAGTCCTGCTAGCCCAGTGCTACAGCCTGGATTCACTCGCTGATGACCGACACGTTCGATGCTGGGTCATGGATGCCTGTCCCTGTAAGTTTGTGCCACTTTGGGTTTATGACTAGCCATGTCAGCCCGGGCTCCTTATCATATGGATGCTAGCGACACTATCATATATGTGTGCCAAAAGGCGCAAACGGTCCCGGGAAAAGGTAAGGCGACACCCGTGGGAATACCGTGCGTGAGGCCGCAAAGTGATATGAGGTGTTACATGCTAGATCGATGTGGCATTGAGTCGGGGTCCTGACAAGCATTATCCCACCATATAGCGGCAGCTCCTTCGAGATAATGCGTTGCGAACAGAACCTTGTCTCCTTCTTCAGTGCGAGCAATTTCCAACTTCTTCTCAATGGTCCTAACCAATGATCGACTTCCAATGGATCAATAGCTTGATTGAAACTGGGAGGCTTGGTCCTTTGAAAATCTGACAACTTGGAGTAATGACCATTCTGATTTCCATTTTGTCCAACCATAACTTGCACACTTTTCAACATCTCCATCAGATTGTTGTTTCTTCTTTCTTCAAACATTCGCACGATTTGCTCAGTGGAGGGCGGATGTGGCGGTCAAGGTGGTGGTGGCTGGTATGTCTCGGGGGAATGTCCTGCTTGCCGTGTGGAGCGATGAACAGGGACATCCTCACAAGCTTGGCTGCTGCTACCTCCCCGCGTCATCCCATTATTTATTTTCCCAATACAAGGCAACCGTGATGAGAAATATCCAAGAATTGGAGGAAAAAGCCAGCGACAGACCTAGAAAAACACAGCGAGAAGAAACTAAGGCGAATAAAAAGGTTCCAACATAATTATACATAGACTCAGCATAAAAGATAACATCATGACGGGTTTGCTATCCTTATACATGAAACTAAACATCATTACTAGTACGACTACACCCATAGATCATACTCATGATGAAGATAAACTCTAGCGATCTACTGCTCGGTTGGTGCTGCTGCGGGTTCCTCTCCTGAGCCGGACTCAGACCCTGAACTAATAGAGGAGACCTCCGTATTAAAAGAAACTCGACGATGCTGCCTCGAGGACTCCCCCTCAAGGGCAGGTGCGGGACGGGATCTAAGCATAGGAGCTGCAGGAGTAGCGACAAGGGAAGCCCACGTAGTAGGAGCACTGCGAGGGTTCACTGCCAAAGGGTTGGTGGTACCCTGAGTGGTCACCGGGGTAATAGAGGCAGAGGAACGTATGGAGTGAAACCGACAGTGGGTGGAGAGTTCCTATTCCGAGAGGTGGCAAGGGCTATTCGGGCTTGGGTTAGCTCTCAGGCTAACTCATAGATCAAGAGATAAGTGGCAGTGATATAGCGAGAAAGCTGGCTAGAAGGACGATCGCATGCCGGATCAATAAGATGGAAGCGAATACGCCCATTCTCGTGCAGATATGGGTAGTAGTAAAAACCTGGGTGGGTGTGCATGCGAACCTCGTTGTAGAGCAAGTCTACAAGAGCCTCGATAGCAGCAAACTGGACCGCCTGCGATGGTGTAGAAGTGAAACCAACCTTAGAGGAACGAGTGTAAGCGCCGAAAGGGGAACTGTGGTGTAGAGTGACCACAGTATAATACTCATACAGCGAACCGGCCAGCTGCTCTCAATAGACCTGATACACTGGATCAGCACCCTCTAGGTAGAGTCGTCGCCACACATTCTGAAGCAGGTGCGGCGATGTGTACGGAGCTGGCTCAGGATGGTACAAGATCGGAACTGGTGCCATCTACACTCACAATCACCAGATGATTAGTAATAACGACAAGTAAACATGCATGCAATGCAGCATTCAATTTCTATGACTACCGACACTCAGACACAACTATCTACCATTCCACCAATGCACTAACGGTCTAGCGTGTCCTACAATCAGCGCGGCTCTGATACCAAGTGTTGTGGCACCCCGGCTCAGAGCAACCGGTTTACCTTGCACTGCCAGCCCAAAGATCAAGTCTTCTGGCAACACACAACAACATGGTACAGAAACAACTGCTTTATTGATGCTAGCGGAAACATGAATTTGATATTACATCGAGATAAGAGGCCGAACGGCACACACGGTGCGGCTAAACAATATGCACATTATTTAATGAACATGAAGGGCCTCGATCACATAAACTACATGGCAGCGGAATAACGACGAAGTGGAGCTCTATAGTACAAGGACACCTATGTGGACATGATTCTAGACGCGGGAAGCTCTCCAATCCGATACGCCTTGCCTGAAAGCTGGCATGACATGCCAGGTCAGTAAATTGAAGGTACTTGCAAGCTCACAACAAACATAAGCATAATGGCAAACAATATCATGACAATTATTCAGATTGATGCAATGCAAGAATACTACTGATGCGATGAAACCAACATGTGCACCGAGTCCCTCGGACTTGCTTACCAGATGGGTTATCATTGTAACCAAACGGTGATCATACCCGGATCACCGCAGAAGCCAACCACTTACGATCATCACATGATCCATCAATCATCATAAAAGCAGTACCAACAATAAATACTTAGTGTGCAAGATTACTTATAGTTGTTGATCCATGGTATGACTTACTACCGAGTTGTGTCCATAACCGAGGACGCGACTATCGATAGATTAAAATACACTCTGCAGAGGTAGCGCACTTTACCCACACCATAGAACTCATGGCCTCGCATTCCAGTTCGTGTGGACCAACGGAGTTCCGACGAAACCCTTCCCTTGCCATGACACTCTTCTGGCCACTCCGACCCACTCCCTCTTAGGGCTAAGTCATGGGTGGCCCCATGCCTACCAAAGGCATCTTCGGCCACCGTCGTGGAAAAACATTTCCAAACGGGGACAAGGTACCATATAAACAATGGGCACACAAGGTTATGTCTGCTTACCGGGCCAGGGTACCGCACGCCCATAACCTTCCCTCGTTGGAGGCACCGGCAAGAGGCATGACAAAGGACTGAATTAAGACCCCCCATAAAGGTAAATGTGGTCGTACTGAGAAGAACCTGATTTAGTGGCACCATGACTTGATCAACGTTATATTCAAGTTGGATTATTATTAGGTTTAACTTGAAAATAAACTCACTCCAAGTCATACGGTGCCATGATCATGCAACTATTCGATATGCTCAGCATGGAACTCATAAGAATGGTTCAACATCACAGAAATAACTTTCTTGCACCACTCATCAATAAACCTTACTGAAGTTACTACACTGGTTATTATCAAGCATCATTTTGAGTAACTTATCTTTTATATGAAAATCCAATTATCAAAAAGAAACTACCATTATTTATCAAAGCACTTTCATTAAGCAAAAAACTTTACTCTACTTGATTAAACTAGTTCATGCAATCAACCGGTAACTAAAACAAGCATATCAAGCATGAGTGTTGCGTGTTCGTGGAGGTCGGGTGGTGTGGTGTGTGGCTTCGGAACGGAGAGGAGGGCTAAATTTATAGCCGGAGGGGGAAGGGGTTAACATGTTGCCGCCGGAGCTCTCTGGAAGCCGGCGAGACGTGACAAGGGGCGTCAGCGACGGGTTGGGAGGCTCAGCGATCACCCGGAGGCTGTCCACACTCGCGGACGAGCACAGGGAGGAGGGGGAGAAGAAGACAGGGGCATAGGTGCATTGTGGCTTTTGGCCATGATGCGCCCGTGCTCATTGTGGCGTCTTCGGCGTTGGTGAGCGCCAGGGAGGGGTCAAGGGTGAAGAGACAAGGGTGGTGGTGCGGTGCGGCAGTCATCGGCGAGCTCTGGCTCGAGCACGCACCGAACAGAGGCCTGGTGCGCAGAGCGTGTCGAACGCATGCCAGGCCCTGTGTCCACACACGGTCACCACTCTGGCATGGCCAAAACGATGCCCACATGTGACCAAACCTTGTCTGGGCTAAAGTCCATGTCTAGGAAAGGTGAACACCGAAGCCAGGCCGACCAGATGTGACTCTAGCTTGCTGGCAAGTTTCTGGACAGAAACTTGGTCGCCAAGTTTGGGGAGCTTCTAGAAGTCCATTAGGGCTGATCTCCTGGGTTAAGGGTTACCTAGGAGGGTGAGTAGGCTCAAGAAAGATCAGCTCCAAAAGATCAAGGAAAAATACACTTGTTGTACAAAGTGCATTTTTGGGCCAGAAGAGAAATGATTTTCTATAGCAAAAATATTACAAAAAGTCATGCAATATTTTTGCTCAGGGAGGTGGGCCAAGGTTCAAAGAAAATTCAGGAATTATCTCAAGATTTTTGGATTAATAAAAATTGGGGTTGCTTTGGAGCTCTAGTTTCTGAAATGAATTTTCAGAAGGAAAATGAATATTTTTCCTTTATGAAAAATATTCAGTGGGCCATTCTAGGGTTTTAGAGAGAAATGAGGTTTGATGAGAGGCAGTGGGGTCACTTGGGTGGAAGTTAAGGGCAGTCCCAAGTGACAAGTCCATTTGAATTGATTCCAAAAGCTCAAATCCAAGGCAAAGGCAAATCAAGTTCGGAAAAAGAGCAAACCAGGCTGTCACACGCAGGGTTTTTTATTTATATACACAGGTCGAGACCCCGGGCTTACAAGAGTCCAGGTCGAGTTATACAATGCAACCGACCCTGGTTCTAAGTCGCCTCGCCTTGCTAGGCAAGTCACCATTGGGCGGCTTACACCTCTGGGTCACGCTCCGCCTCCGAATCTTGGGCCTTCAATTGGCCCGCCTCGTAAGCTGCCTCCAGGTTGTTAGCTCTTGGCTTCTTGGGTTTGCTCAATGCTTCATTATTAAGTCGCCAACAGCGTAAACCGGCCCCTCCTGGGCGGGTCACACCATGGGGTCATATCCCCAACAAATATAAAGGAAAAATTGTCTTGAAGATCAAAGACAGAGAAGAAGCCATCTAGTTACAAGCTATGGATCCGTAGGTCTGTGGTAAACTACTCAAGCATCATCAAAAGGCAACAAGGATGATGTAAAAGCCTCCCCATGATTGATTCCCCCTCCGGCTGAGTAGCAGAAAGGGCCTCCAGATGGGAGCATAGAAGAACATAAACTTGCGATGGTGGAAAAAGTGTTTCGGTTGGCACACTTTTGGTTTCCCAATATTTGAGAATCTATAGAAGTGGAATTAGGTCATACGGAGTCTCAAGGGGCTCACAAGGAATCAGGGCGCGACCCCCCTAGGTGTGCCATGTTGCCTTGTCGTCTCCTCTTACATCCTCCGGTCTCCTCCAGAAGCTTCTAGGGTCTCTTATGTCCAACATCATAATGTTTCATAGCGCTTGGACTCCGTTTGGTACTGATTTTCTGGAAAACCAAAAATAGGCAAAAAAAATAGCAATTGGCACTAGCACTAGGTTAATAGGTTAGTTCCAAAAAATGATATAAAATGCATATAATTGCAGATAAAACATCCAAGATTCATACTACAATAGCATGGAACAATAAAAATGATAGATACGTTGGAGACGTATCAGCATCCCCAAGCTTAATTCCGGCTCGTCCTCGAGTAGGTAAATGATAAAAACAGAATTTTTGATGTGTAATGGTACCTAACATGTTCCTCATGTAATATTTGTTTTAGGGTATGAATATTAAGATCCGTATGATTCAAAGCAATAGTCTATAATTTGATATAAAGACATCAATACTCAGGCATACCAAGAAACAATCATGCCTTTCAAAATAAAAATGCTAAAGAATGCATCATTGGCATCCAACATCTCCATTGCTAACTCATAACTCTCAATCCAACCTTATGGAGGGAGATCAGCTGTATAATTAGGCACCTTACGAGGGCCCTTGAAATCCTTGGGCAAACGCTCATTACACAAAGACAGTATTAAACACGGCACTCCAACTATCCTAGAAATCGTCCCAGCCCCTACTAAGGCCGTAAGGGTCATCAGAGGCGGCTGATAAGCCCCCAGCTGGGCCACCGCTTCCGCTTCATGACGAGCTCTGACTTCATCCACAATTGCCTGAGCATTAACCAGTAGGTTATCGTGATGGGGCGGGTTACCACCATTGGGCCGGTTACGACACCGTTCGCTGCTAGAAACTGTAGGCGACTCAACACATCGACTATAGCTTTGACTTGGGTCAGGAGTAGAGTGAACACAATCACGACCGTATGAGTAAGCCGCCTATTGTGCAACAAACGTTTAAAGGAGCTAAACAATGTTCCGGATCTCCACCGCAGCTGGTGACTCTCCCTCGATTGGAGTAGCCGCCAGCCGGCTTGCCGCTGCTAACATGTTGTCCACTGGGTTAGAAAAGTGTCCTGGCAGTGGAGTCAGAAAACGATGTGGCGGTGTCTGATTGAGGGCGGGTTAGGGCCCGGCTCCTCCCTCCGCACCATCTCAGGCTAGTGAGATTGAGCCACCACCCAGCTTCCAAGCATGTCCGGGTTTAATTGGGGGTTTACCCGGGCATCCAGAGTACTTGGACCCGCTCTAGTAGTATTAAACAAATGCCTCGGGTCAAGCAACGGTGGCAGGCGACTCTGATACCTTCTCTGGAATATTGCATTGGACGCCTTCTGATCCAGACTCAAACAAAAAGCCTCCGCCCTTAGGCACTCTGACTCGGCATACATCTGAGCCCGTTCCATTGCCATTCTGGCATTCTCTACGTTAAGATCCTCCTGGGCCTTGGCTACCTTAGCTCGCACCTTTGCAATCTCTACATTATGCTCTTCTTGATTTGCTGTAGTAACCTCTGTTGCTAACAAGGTTATCAAAGTGCCCAAGAGATCTGAGAAAGCTTGAGCCGGCGGCCTGACCGAGCCGTCACCCCTAGCTGTTTTAGTAGTAGTCGATCTAGACTTCATAGCTGCAGTTGTTGATGAATTTAGTGTCAGCCATAAAAATAGAAGCCCGAAGCGGTGAGTCATAGGGGTCTGGAATAATGTCACCATCGGAATAGCCCCCAAGCCCGCCATATTGACGCTGGTAGATTGACTCCATCTCTCCCGTCGAGACTCATCACCTGAGTAAATTAGAATCTCTCCTCCAGATACAGAATCCTCTGTAAGATCCGCGCCATGCACGAAACTGACGAATATATGCTTTCGGCCAGGTTGAACCCATGCAGGTTGCGCGCGCCAAGCCAACTCGATGAGGTTGGTGGAGGTGTCCGGCTCAGGCTCTGATCGACCGACCTTGCCTATGATGACGTGAATCCCGCTGAAGGGGACCCGATACCCGTACTCGATTTAGTCGGCCTCGAAGCCCCAGCCAGTGCCACCGATGTTGTGCTCGCCGCGATGACTCTTGGTCATCCTGCCAATGGCGTATCCCTTGATCCCTGGGAAAGAGCCCTTTAAGAACTTTAAACCACTGTGCGCTGGCCCCACGGTGGGCGCCAACTGTCGTGGTTTTGTCGTGGCAGATGCCCTTGTGAAAGTACTTAGGTGCGAGGCCATGGCTATGGTGATTAGCTTAAAGGGTTTGAGCAGGACGAGAGACATGAGTTTACCCATGTTCAGCCCCTCACCAACGAGGTAAAAGCCTACGCCCTACTTTGTGTTGTATTGATTTACTTGAGTTTACGCGCCGCAGGGCTCACCTTTATATACACAGGTTGAGGCCATGGGCTTACAAGAGTCCAGTCCGGGTCATACAACGTAATCGACCCTGGTTCTAAGTCGCCTCGCCTTGCTAGGCAAGTCACCATTGGGCGGCTTACACCTCCGGGTCATGCTACGCCTCGGTCTTGGGCCTTCAATTGGCCTGCCTCGTAAGCCGCCTCCACGCTCTCAGGTCTTGGCTTCTTGGGCCTGCTCAATGCTTCATTATTAAGTCGCCAACAGTGTAACCCGGCCCCTCCTGGGTGGCTCACACCACGGGGTTATATCACCAAAAAATATCAAGGAGAAAATTGTCTCTAAGATCAAAGAGAGAAAAGAAGGCATCTAGTTACTAGCTATGGGCCCGTAGGTCTGCGGTAAACTACTCAAGCATCATCGAAAGGCAACAAGTATGATGTAGAAGCCCCCCATGATTGATTCCCTCTCATGTTGTGTAGCAGAAAAGACCTCCAGATGGGATCATAGAAGAACATAAACTTGCGGTGGCGAAAAAAGTTGTTTCGGGTGGCTCTCTTTTGGTTTCCCAATATTTGAGAATTTATCGAACTGGAATTAGGTCATACGGAGCATCAAGGGGCTCACAAGGAATTAGGGTGCAACCCCCTAGGTGCGCCATGTTGCCTTGTCATATCCTCTGGTCTCCTCTAGAAGCTTCCAGGGTCTCTTATGGCCAAAAAAATCATCAAAAAATTTCGTAGCATTTGCGCTCCATTTGGTACCGATTTCCAAGAAAATCAAAAATAGGCAAAAAAACAACAACAATTGGCACTAGCACTAGGTTAATAGGTAAGTCCCCAAAAATGATATAAAATGCATATAATTGTAGATAAAACATCCAAGAATAATACTACAATAGCATGGAACAATAAAAATGATAGATACGTTGGAGACGTATTAGCATCCCCAAGCTAAATTCCTGCTCGTCCTCGAGTAGGTAAATGATAAAAACAGAATTTTTGATGTGTAATGCTACCTAACATGTTCATCATGTAATATTTGTTTTACGATATGAATATTAAGATCTGAATGATTCAAAGCAATAGTCTATAATTTGATATACTGACATCATACTCGGGCATACCAAGAAACAATCACGCGTTCCAAAATAAAAATGCTAAAGAATGCTATACCTACAAAATCATATAATCCTATCATGCTTGATATTCCTAAGAAAAAGTTTTAATCATGCACAGCCCCGATGACAAGCCAAGCAATTGGTTCATACTTTTTAATGCGCTTTAGCTTTTTCAACTCCCATGCAATACATGAGCGTGAGCCATGGATATAGCACTGTGGGTGGAATAGAATGCAGTGATAGAGATTAATAAGGGGAAGTCAAACAGGAAGATAGTCTCACATCGACACGGATGTCAATGTGAGGAGTAGGGATTGCCATGCAACGGATGCACTTAGAGCTATAAGTGTATGAAAGCTCAAACTAAAAACTAATTGGGTGTGCATCCAATTTGCTTGCTCATGAAGACCTCGGGAATTTGAGGAAGCACGTCATCGGAATATACAAGCCAAGTTCTATAATGAAAAATTACCACTAGTATATGAAAGTGACAACATACGAGACTCTGTATATGAAAAACATGGTGCTACTTTGAAGCACAAGTGTTGAATCTAATAGTAACATTGCCCCTTCTCTCTTTTGCTCTCAGCTTTTCTGTTAGGCTCTTTTTGGCCTCTCTCTCTCTTTATTTCTTTATTTTTTTCTCACTGGGACAATGCTCTAATAATGATGATCATCACACTTTTTATTTACTTACTACCCAATATTAGAGCTCGATACTAGAACAATGTGACTCTATATGAAGGCCTCTAGCAGTGTACCAGGATGTGCAATGATCTAGAGTAACATGTATAAAAAATGATGAACGGTGGCTGAGCCACAAATACTATGTCTGCTATATGATCATGCAAAGCAATATGACAATGAAGGTGTATGTCATAGTAGTGGAACGGTGGAAGTTGCATGGCAATATATCTCAGAATGGATATGTAAATGCCATAATAGGTAGGTATGGTGGCTGTTTTGAGGAAGATATAAGGAGTCTTATGTGTGATAGAGGGTATCATATCATGTGGTTTGGATGCACTGGCGAAGTTTGCACTGACTCTCGAGGTGAGAAAGGGCAATGCACGGTACCGAAGAGGCTAGCAAATTGCAGAAAGGTAAGAAGTCACATACTTATTGTGAAGGCCTATTAGCCCTTGAAACTATGTACTACTATGCATGTGTGGGACCCCGGCTCAGAGAAACAGGAACGCCCCGTATTCCAGCCCAGAGATCAAGATGAAGTCTTCTGGAATACAGAACTGCTTGTCATAGAACAAATCAGGTCTTGTTACAAAGGATAATAATACAAGTGTCTGATGTTACAGATGATCACATCAGCACGGCGATACCACACCTGCGATACTACACTTGCTCTATGCTAGCAGCAGAATAACTAGTAGCAGCGGAAATCTTCTAGCAACGGAACAACAACGAAGGTGGTAAACTCCACTCTGCAGGGACTCTGGCTGGGACACGATCTAGCTCGCATGTACGGTAACCTTGACAAGTAATCAATCAATCATGGCATCGCCTACAATCTGGCATGACACGCTAAGTCAGTACATTGAATGTACTTGCAAGCTCACAACAACCAAAAGCATCAAGGCAAAACAACAACATAGTATTAAGCATGTTAATTAAATGAACCTCTACCATGATACAAAAGCAACTACTAAGCATGATATGAAACTACTACAATACTGATAAACCACCATCTCAGATCTCAATAACCATCTCACGCTTGGTTAACCGACCAAGCAATATACCATCTCGATTACCTCCTGATCTATACCTCCACGTGATCACTGTGTGACCACATCACCAACTGAATGATCATCCTCAAGATCATCCCAAAAACATCATCATCATCCTGCCAAACTCTCATAGCTCATCATATCAACATATTAGTCCTATAGAAGTCATTCCATCACGTGAGTGTTGATCGAATAGTGTGACCTAGTACGAACTTGTGGCCATGACCGAGGACGCGGCTATCGATAGATTAAATACAAACTCTATAGAGGTAGCATAGTGTACCCACACCACGGAACCTATGGCCTCGTACTCCCATTTGGGTGGACCAACGACGTTCCGACAAAACCAATCTGCTGCCATGACACTCTCCCGGCCACTCCGACCAACTCCTCTCTAGGGTAAGTCATGGGTGTCCTCGTGCCTACCAAAGGCATCAAACGACCACCATCGTGGCAAAACAAAAACGGTCTCAAATGGGGACAAAAAGAGCCCTATCCAACTATGGGCACACAAGGCTTATGTCTGCCTACCTGATCAGGGTAGCGCGCACCCATAACCTTCCCTTGTTGGAGGCACCAGCGAGAGACATGACAATAGACCGCATTAGGGCCCTTCCCATAAAAGGCAAATGTGGTTGCACTGGAAAAGCCCGGTTCGGTGGCACCTGACCAACTTAATGATGGAATTTATACCCAAAGCATATATGCGATAGCTGATACTCTGATATTATCTATCAACCTATAATCCAAGTCATAGAAATATCCAACCAATAATTCAAAGCATGACCTAGCCATAACATAATACTCCGAGGGCAACATGACACTACTACCATGATGAATCCAAGAACGATAATGCTACTACCACAAAAGCAAGAACAAGCTATCCAGCTAAGATCCACATGCAAGCAACATCTCCGAAAATAATACTACAAAGCAACATACCAACTATCACCCCGAAAATAATCATACTAGCCATTAATAATCCAAAGGCAACACGACATCCAATGTAATGCTCCGAGATATACTATCAGATACCAACATGAGAATAATCTTAACATAAGCCACTAATAATCCATAGGCAACATGTCATCCACATAAGCTGCAAAATATTAGTCCTAGAACTCCAAGCAACATCATGGCAATAACTAGTTCAAAACCAACTCCGAGAAAATGCCATGAACAAATCACCAGTAGCTAAGACCATATTTTAAACAAGTTCAAATAATTTAAACCATGTCACTACATTACACTGATGCAAATGGAGGGTGTGGCTTGCCTGGGGTGGAAGGATTCATCGGGAGAAAGTGCGAGCAACTCGCGGAAATAATCGCCGGAACTGTTCTCTCTCGGAGGGGTTGAATAAGGGAAGGAGCAAAATGGTCAATTTCATAATGTCAAAACATGGTGAAACTGGTTCCATTGGAGCGGACTCGACGAAACAAAGAAGTGGGCTTTGGAATCACCTCATTTGGAGTTAGGATAAAAAAGATATGAGCGTTCGTTCGTTAGGCAAGAAACAAATAAAAACTTATTCATGTCTGCTCTTAACCGATGAATGTTCACAATATAGAAGATTCAGCACGCGGCTCAGAACTGAAAGCACATTTTTAGCTATGCTCTTCCTCACAGAGAAAACATTATCCCCTTTAGTACAGAGGCAGAATATGCTTCCCCTAGGCGAAGACGTATTTCACCGTATGCCTCTCCACTTAACCGCGCAGGCCCGGGGCTTAGGACAATGACAGGCGGGGCCTGCCACTTATCCACATCAGCACCCGACCGAGTCAACACGGAGTGGCTGATGCACGGGGTCGAGGCAAAGTGGGGACCGCCTAGCCAGGTCCGCGCCTCCAACCTCCAGCCCACGCGCGGCCGAGGCAGGGGCTCACCCCGACGGCGATTGCTGGTGCTACGGGGCAGCTCCGGTGATGCTCAGGCTATGAATGGATTCAACGCTCAACAGCGCTACCAAAGAACCCGTCCACAACCGGTGGGATGACCCAAGATGACGATGGGCTCGGTGCCAGACAGGGGCTTCGGCCGTTGAAGAACTCCTAGCAAGAGGCCATCGGAGGAGGACGGGGAGTGCTGGGGTGGAGCTAGGGTGGATGCCGAGGCCTCTGGTGGTGGTGGAAGTGAGGGAGAGGCTCGGTCTCGCTCGGATTTGAGAAGAGGCCGTTGTCGTGGTTCTAAGACTGACACTAGAAAGGGGGTAGGTATGGAGAGGCAACATCCTAGCTATGGTGAAGGTGTACACATAGGTTTTACGAGTTCATGCCCTTCGCAGAGGAAGTAATAGCCCTACGTCTCGGTGTCCGGAGGCGGTCGACTGGATTATATGTGTGTGATGTTATAGGGGGTGCAAACCCTTGTCTCAGAGGAGGGGGTGGCTTATATAGAGTGCGCCAGGACCCCAGCCATCCTCCATTACAAGGGACTTAATGTACACAAAGTAGGGGCGTTACTGATAACGCCAGCCTTAAGTGTTATTAATGATCTTAAAGACTACAGAGTGAATGTCCGACCGTTGCAGTGTTGAGTGACTCCTGGCCTTCAGTAGGTCGAGTGATTCCTCATATGGTCGAGTGACAACAGGTAGGGGGACGTCCGAGTGATATGACTGGTCAAGTGGATTGCACTCGACATCTTTGACTAGGGGTTCAACGTTGCCTCTCGGGCTTCTTATCTTCTAGGGTAGTGACCTTGGGTAGGACGCATAGGTCAGGCCTATGACCCTACCCCAGGTCTGTATCCTCATCAGTAGCCCCTGAATGGATTGAGGTTCGAATGGAAAGTAGGCTGAAGTTAAACTTGTTCCGAGCTTCACCTCTCGTGAGTGTTTGATGCAGGACGGAAAGCTCACGTTGGTACTTCAGCATTGATTCAGCCGCCTTGATCCATTCAGAGATTTGCCGACTGAACTTGTAGCATCATCTGCCGAGTGCTGCCTTGGGGTGTAGAATCTTTGGCGCGATTGATTGCAGTGTATCCCGGATTCCACGGGATACGAAATTTCGGGGAAGCGCGCGGGACGGGGCGCGCCGAAGTAAGCGGGGCGGATAAATAGTAGTGCCTTCATTTCTGTGCCACCTTTTACGCCATGTATGTTGCGCGCGACTGTTGCGGGATTTGACAAGATTGCCTGGTCCCACGCGTCAGCCACTCGGAAGCAGCCCTTTATAAGGTGACAGGGCCAAGGCGTCTGCACTGTGCACGCCCATTTCACTTTCTTCTTCCTCTGCTTCTTCACCGCATCTAGTTCTTCTGCTCTCGACGCTCCTACTCTGCCGCCATGGTGAAGGACAATACGGCAGCGCTGGACCACGCGAAGAAGGCGGTGGGGGCGGCGAAAGGCAAGAAGCAGAACCGCGGGTCGTCATCGCGCGCGGGGCTGCCGCCAGGCTGGATCCAGGGCAATTGGATCCGGTCTTTGATCCGGCAAGAAGATCTGGATGAGCTGGCGGAGTCCTGGCTGATCGCCAAGGGTGCAGCAAGGCTACCTTAGGGGTAGACAGAGCCGCAACCTCGACCGGGTGAGTGCGTACTGCTCGCCACCCACGTCGACCGGGGTTTTTCGCTCCCTCCGCACCCCTTCTTCCGGGGCTACCTGAATTTCTTCGGTGCCCAAGTCCACCATTTTTCTCCCAATACCATCACGTACCTTGCCGCGTTCGTGTCGATGTGTGTAAACTTTTTGGGGTGTCGACCGCACCGGGGCCTTTTCAAACATATTTTCACCATCCGTTCCCAGTCGGTGAAGAAAGCGAAAACGAGTGACTCGAAGACCCATGTCATCCAGATGTGTGGGGGTTTGGGTATCCAAAATAGGCAGAGGAGTTCTTTCCCTTCCATGACTCTCCCTGAATCGGTTAGAGGTTGGCAGTCGACCTGGTTCTACTACCAGGACCTCCCAACTCCAGGTCAGTCGATTGGCCTTCCCCACTTCACGTTTGACCGTGTCCAGACTCCTTCTCCACTAAAAGTGACTGCTGCTGAGAACGTGGAGACGAAGATGTTGGTTGGGAAAGTGGTCCAACTAATTAATGAGGGTGTCACTGGCATGGACCTACTGGAAGTATTCCTCAGTCGACGCATCCAGCCTCTTCAGGCCCGTGACCATCCCATGTGGCTGTACTCTAGGTCCGATGACACCGCTCACGTTCATCCAGAGGAAATGCCAGCCAAGACCGTGGCCATGTGGTTGAAGAGCATTACAGGCAACCAGGACAACCCAGAGGAGCCAGGCGAGTCATCCCCTTCAGTGACGACAATCAGCCTGACAAGGTATGTTCTTTATTCCAACTGTCTTTGCATACACATTCCGACTGTACTTGATCTTGACTGACTTTTACTCGACTTTTTGTCTTGTAGGTTTTTACTGACATGTATTCGATGCCCAACGTGAACAAGCTCTGGAGCAGGACCTGGAGGGAGAGGCCAGCACGGAGGAGAGTGGTGAATGGGAATCTTTGGATGAAGACGAGGAGGAGGAGAGCGAGCAGTCAGACAACAAGGAACAAGTCGACTCGCTGCCGCGCTCCGAACGCCGATCCAAGCAACACCATGACACGGCGGGCGGGCGCGGAAAGAACGTGGCTCTAAGTACCCACACGCAGAAGCGCACTCGGACGTCGACTCCGGAGCCAACAAAGAAGGTCACCAAGCAGCCCAAGGTTGCTCCTTCAAAGACTCGAAAGACTTTGCCGCGGATCAAGATGGGTGTCCCTATTGCTTCAGGATGAGTATCTTGCCTGCATTTATCTAGGCCAACTAAAGTTTTTGTTCTGACCAAACGGATCATGTATCTTTCTAGCCCACCCTCTACTGCAACTGACATGGATATCAACAAAGCTCCAGGAGACGAGGAGACCGACGATGCGGCCACTTCCCGAGTTGGTAAGTCCGTTCGACCAGGCTTCATTTAGTCAAGTGGGTTGTCAGTCGGCTAAATTTCCAATGTTTCTCTCTCTCTCTCTGCAGTTCCGCGAGAGGTCGTCGTGCTTCCTGATGACGAAGAAGAAGAAGTACCTCTACAGGAGAGGAGGAGGAGAGGTGGGGGCTCGAGCAAGAGAAAGCTTGAAGTTCAAGTCCCTCAGTCGATGCCAGCGCTTGAGACGGTGGTCAAGCGTTCCGGAGATACGGTTCAGACCAACGTCACATTTGCCAGCCCGTTGACGACTGATCGTTCGTCGGGGTCGACTTCTCCGGTTACTGCTACTCTAGTGCAACTCCACTCGTCTGACCCAGTAGCTGCTTCGGCCGCCTTGGAGCCATCACTCTTCACTGCATATCAAACCCCAAACGATTTGCCAAGTGCTGCTAGGGAGGCTCTTCGCCA
Organism: Triticum aestivum; assembly: GCF_018294505.1. Taxonomy (NCBI): domain Eukaryota; kingdom Viridiplantae; phylum Streptophyta; class Magnoliopsida; order Poales; family Poaceae; genus Triticum; species Triticum aestivum. The sequence continues at coordinate 253,810,958 of NC_057795.1, forward strand.
GGTGAACCTTGTCATGGAGCAGGTGAAGGTGATGCACGAGGCCAGCCAGGTGTCTTATAACACTAGCACCACCCTACAGACCAATGTTAAGGTCAATGAACTTCGACTGAACTTTTGAATGCTGTTTTATATCTGACCACCCACTGGGTGTGCCTGTGTTTAGAGTTTAGGAAATCTTCCACTTCACTCGACTCGTGCTGAGTCTTAGTAATCTGTCCGAACCAGTGGGGGCACGCCGAGTGCACCCACTGGGTGTAGTCCCCGAGACCACAGTCGACTGCTGGCAGTCGGCTGAGGTCTTAGAATCTTTTTTTGGACTCACGCTGGGCAGACCATGCTGAGTGTTGATTTGAACCAGTGGGGGCACGCTAAGTGCACCCACTGGGTGTAGTCCCCGAGACTACTGTTGAATATTTGATTCGGCAGTAGGCTTAGAGTAACTTTTCACTGCCATTGTCTCTTATTTCTGTCGACAGATATATCTCTCTCGCTGACTATAGAGGTCTTGTGATCTTGGAGCTCGGCTTTCCGAGTTAAAGAAGAAGCATATCAGCATTGAACTTGATCTTGAACTCGCAAAGAAGAACCTCAAGACTACTCAAGATGAAACGGCCATCATGGGAGGTAACCAATCGACTCTTGCCCACCTAGTAGCTCGCGTCTTTCACTGTTTTTTCTTTCAGTCTCTTTGAACCGAGTGACTTCACATAAGCATATGTGCATAGTGTAAACCGTAAACTTCAGGCTCGTCTGAAGAGTGTTGTTTCTTTAGAGAGAATGAAGGAAGCTTTGGAGAAGAAGGACCAGGACCTTGCTGCTGCTCAGAAGGAAGCTCGTGACAAGAGAGCGCTTGCGGACAAGAAGCTGGCTTCAGTCGGCAAGTTGGAAGAGGAGAACGCGAAGCTGAAGACCGCCATCTCGGAAGCCAATCGGGAAGTCGAGCAACTGGAGAAGGACAAGGAGAACCTGACCAATGAAGTTGGAGGCCTCAGAGCCAAGACAGGCAAGCTAGAGTCCTATCTGGGACAACTTGCCGCGAAACTACTTCTGAAGCTTGAAGGTACAGCTGCTCGACTGGTTAATTGTTGTCGATTGAAGTATGTTGTAATATGGTCGACTCACTATTTTTCAAGATGGAACAGAACTTTGTCAGGATTTTGGAGCTGAAACCGGGCGGGTCGGGACAGGTCTCAACCACATCAATTGCCCTATGAAAGATGATGTTGAGATGAACTTGCTGCGGTTGGAATCACATTTGGACGGCGCCGTCGCTTATCTGGCTCGACTGAAGGCGGCGATGACCCGTGTGGACGCCGAACACTGGCCTCAGGCAGAACTTTCTCAAGACCTCGAGTCGCTGATGACTCGACTCAGTTAGATTCCTGGTCGAGTGCAGGAGTGGAAGAATGTGGCACCCTGTCTCAGAGCGACCGGTTTACCCTACATTGCCAGCCCAGAGACCTTGTCTTCTGGAAACACACAACAACTTGGTACAGAAAAACAACCGCTTTATTCATGCTAGCGGAGCATAGTTCATATTACAACAGTTAGTGAGGCCAAGCGGCACACACGGTGCGGCTGAACAATATGTACATTATTTAGTAAACATAAAGGGGTATTGATCATGACAACTACACGACAGCGGAACAACGTCGTAGAGGGACTCCATAGCACAGGGACACCGATGTGGACACGATCTAGACTCGGACAGCTCTCCTTTCCAACGAGACATTCCTGAAATCTGGCATGACACGCCAGGTCAGTACATTGAATGTACTTGCAAGCTGACAACAAGCATAAACATAATGACAAACAATATCATGATATTTAACCAATTAATAACAATGCAACAATATATCCAACATGTTGTGATTATGCTCAAGTGATACTCGTCCCATGGACTGGCTTACTGAACGTGATCATTCCCGGATCACAAACATGAAGAACTCAAAGACAATCTCGTGATCCTTACGGCGATCACAACCACGACCAACACTTGGTCTCAAACCGTGATCCTTACGGCGATCACTACCCGACCACACCTGGTCCAACTCAACACGATGGCCTTACTGCCATTACCTCAGTGCAATCTTAGTGTGCAAATTTATTAAGTGTTGACCCATGGTGTACCCTACTTTCGAGTGTGTCCGTAACCGTGGACTCGGCTATCGATAGATTAATACACTCTGCAGAGGTAGCGCACTGGACCCACACTACAGAACCCATGGCCTCACACTCCCATTCGGGTGGACCAACGGCATTCCGACGAAACCACTTCATGGTCATGACATTCTCCTGGCCACTCCGACTCAATCCCCATCGGGCTAGTCCTGGGTGGCCCCGTGTCTACCTCAAGACACCTCAAACCACCGCCGTGGCAATGGTCCACTCTGGGACCCAAAAACTTAACTCCTCAATGGGCTCACAAGGTTATGCCTGCTTACCGGGCCAGGGTACAGCACGTCCATAACTTTCCCTAGATGGAGGCACCGACCAGAGGCACGACAATGAAATGCATTAAGGCCGTCCCATACCGGCAAATGTGGTTGCACTGGGAAAAACTCGTTTCAGCGGCACCATGACCCGGTCAACAACATATTCAAGTTGAGGTATTTATCAGGTTCAACTTAAATTGAAAGTAACCGGTGTCATAATGCCATGCTATGCATCACCAACATATGCATCACATATCCATAAAAATAACTAAGTCAACTACGCTCCCACGGAGCCATCATCAACTCATGATACTTCTCTGGTTAAGATCCAACCTCACTTAAACCACATTCATTTCTAGCAATCTCATCATTTTTCATCATGCAAGAATAATAATTTAACTGATTATTAATCTCCATGACCATATCATTTTATCATTACCCATAACTAAATTCTGGTTAGCTTATCAACAAGATTTACTTCAAACTTTCTATAAATCAAGCATATTTAACATGACAAGCATTTAACAGAATATAATTATCATAACCATTATTTGAATGCATGAATAATCAGAAGTTCAAGTAGGAAAATCACAAATATTGAAGTGGCACTATGAAAATGTTGCTGCGGCTTGCCTTAGTGCTGATGAGGTTCACAAACCTCTTGGTGATCCTCAAGACAAGCTTGCTCTTCTGAAAATAAAAAAACTACAAAAAGAAAACATCAAGAAACCTTCTGAAAATTACCAGAGAATCTAGACAGCAAGGAAAACTCCCATCTTTTGGGTGTTGTTAGATTTTTGGACAAAGAACACAATGCAAAAAGAATCAATGCATTTGGACTTATAGATAAAAGTTATGACTGTTTGAAGTTTCCTGGATTTAAATGAATTTGAATTAAAAATAAAACAAAATGGGGGGGGGGGTGACGTCGAAGGCGTAAAAGCCCAGGGCGCCACTACTCGTACCGCTTCACGCGTGTATTGAGTGGCTGAGTAGCGGGCCCCACTAGTCAAGTCAGAAGGAGGGGGAGGGAAACAGAGGGAGGCGGAGCTTCGCCGGAGCGCATGCCGGCGGCGAGGGATCTTGGGGCCAAACGAGAGGGGGGATCGAAGGAGAAGAAGACGGCGCACCTGCCCGTACCCGTAGCGTGGCTAGAGGTGACCAGACGACATAGGAAACGGCCTCTCTAGCGGAGGCAGAGGGCAGAGGTCGCCGGAGACGAAGACGACGGCAGCTCCGGGCTGCTCCAGGGGCTCCAACAGGGCGGATTGGCTTCACCGAAGAGTGGCGGAGGACCTGGCAGGGTTGCCCTGGCCTGGGAGGGGTTGGAGCTGCAGGTACGATCCGGAGGGGATCTCCAGCGAGCTCGGGCTCGGGGACGGCAGCCCGCGGCCTGCCCGGCCAGGCTGCAGCTTCTACTAGCTTGTGGAGGGTGTGGGAGTAGCTGCGGGTGCTCAAGGAGGCTGGGGGTGGCGGCATTTATAGGCGATCGGTGAGAGGGGTTCGGGCTCCACCAGAGGACACCTGTCCATGGCGTCCGGCGAAGAACGGCACGAGTGAGAGAGGGGGGGAAGAGGACGGAGGTCACGTGGGAACTATTGGCAGGCACGGACGAGCATAGGGGCGAGGGGGAAGACGACGAGCACAGTGCACAGTGCACTGTGTTTTTTGCCGGACCGTGCCCGTGCCCGCTGAGGCGAGCTCCGGCGTTGGCGAGTGCCAGGGTGGAGTTAAGGGAGTGGAGACGGGGATGGTGGCGAGGTTTGGCATGCTCGGGCAGGCTGGGCAGCGAGCACGCGCTCAACAGAGCGCTAGGCGGCATGCAGAGCGCGTGTTTTGCATGCCAGCACGCTCGGACAAACACGGTCACCACGTGAACTATGACATCAGGCCACCCTAAGCGCTCACTTGATGTCTGGCGTGTAGTTCATGGTAGGTTGGAGTGTTACCACGGTTGGGCTTGGATCCAGGTGCAGTAGAAATGGATTTGTACTGCAAGCAAGTTTCTGGATAGTAACTTTGGAGGTTTACTGAGGTCAAACCACTGGGAGTTAGGGGCTGAGCTTTAGAGGCTTGCTTACACTTACTAAGGTAAATAGGCACAAGAAAAACCAGCTACAATGGAGCTAGTAAAATAGTAGTTGATGTAGAAACTACCATTTTTGTCCAGAAATGAAATTGTTTTCTGTAGCCAAAACATTCCAAAGAGTGATGAAATATTTTTGCTCAGAAAGGTGCCCTAGGTTTAAAGAATAATTGGGATTTTTCTCATGATTTTTGGGGCAAGAAAAATTAGGGTTGCTTTGGAGCACAAAGGGCTAGCCAGGGTTTTGGAGGGAAAAATGAATATTTTTCATTTAAGAAAAAATATTCCAAGCAATATTTTGAGTTGATCCAGAGGTGAAATGATGGTTTTAGGAGGAGAAGAAGCACTTGGGTGAAAGTCAAGGGGAACCCAAGTGGTTTAGTCCGAATGAAATGATTCAAAAACTCTAAACTCAAAACCAACTCAACTGGAAACTAGGCAAAGAAAAAGAGGGCAAAAACCAGGCTGTCACAAACCTCCCCCACATAGAATGAATCTCGTCCTCGAGATTCGGTTGCTTGGCAAAACCATTCTGGATAACATGCCCTTAGAAATTCTTCTGATTCCTATGTTGATTCCGACTCTGTGTGATGCTCCCATTGAACTTTGTAAAACATCCATGCTTTACTTCGAGTGACTCTTTCCATCTGATCCAAAAAAATTACCAGCCTCTCTTCATATATTAATTCCTTTGCCAGCTCTATTTCTATCAAATCAGTCTTTTTCTCGGGCGGCGATATGCACCGTCGCAATTGTGAAACATGGAACACGTTGTGCACGTCTGACAATTCAGGGGGCAACTCCAACTGATATGCCACAGCACCTACTCGCGTTATAACAGGAAATGGACCAATGAATCTGAGTGCCAATTTTCCACGAGTCTGAAACCTCTTAATACCTTTCGTAGGCGTGACTCGAGGATAGACATGTTCTCCGGGTTCAAAGCTGATCTGTCGGTGCTTTGCATCATAATAACTTTTCTGTCATGATTTGGCCAACTACAGTCTATCTCTAATTTCCTTGACTTGCTTCTCGCTTCCAGCATGAGATCCGTTCCAAAAATATGGCTATCTCTGCTTTGAGACCAATTCAATGGAGTGCGGCACTTACGACCATACAAAGCTTCATACGGTGACATCTTTAAACTAATATGGAAGCTATTGTTATACGAGAACTCGATGTACGGCAAGCAATCTTCCCATTTTGGGCCTTGGGCCAAAACACAGGCTCGCAGCATATCCTCGAGTATTTGGTTTACTCATTCTGTCTGTCCATCAGTCTGAGGATGATAAGCGGTACTGTACTTCAACTCCGTCCCTAAGGCAGAGGTAAAAAGTGAACCTCGGTCAGAAGTAATGGTTCGGGGGACTCCATGCATACTGACTATTCTGGACACATACAATTGTGCAAGCTCATCTGCTCGATATGAGGTACTGATCGGGAGGAAGTGGGCTACCTTGGTTAATGTGTCCACTATGACCCAGATCGCATCATTGCCCCGTCGGGTCTTAGGTAGTCCTCTGATGAAATCCATACAGACATCATCCCATTTCCATTGTGACACTGGCAGCGGTTGGAGAAGTCCGGCTGGCTTCTGATGTTCTGCCTTTACTTTGTTGCATATGTCGCAACAGGCCACGAAATAAGCAATGTCTTTCTTCATTCCATCCCACCAGAATATTTTTTGAAGGTCTTCATACATTTTTGTACCTCCAGGGTGAATGAAATATGAGGATGCTTGGGCTTCTGACATGATCTTCTGCTTTATATCCACTTGATTGGGCACACAAATCCTTTTCCTAAATCGGAGGGTACCGTACTGATCCTTCGAGAAATCAGAATGCTTGGCATGTTTTTGCAGATCGGCATCGCCTGGCTGGGCCTTGCGGATTTCTTCCTCAAGAGTAGGGGTAACTTCCATAATATTGGCAAGGCCAGCCTCAACTATGACCAGGTTGAGCTGAGCAATCTCTTCTTTAAGTTCAGGAGGCAAGGATTCCAATAGGACATTTAAACTGACGGGCTTTCGAGTGAGCGCATCGGCAACCACATTGGCCTTACCCGGATGGTAATTTATTCCAAGGTCATAATCCTTGACCAACTCAAGCCATCTTCGTTGACGGAGATTTAAATACGGCTGAATAAATATATATTTGACGCTTTTGTGATCGGTATAAATTTGGCACCTTTTTCCGATGAGGTAGTGTCCCCAAATTTTTAAAGCATGAACCACCGCGGCCATTTCCAAATCATGAGTAGGGTAATTCCCCTCGTGGGGTCGTAGCTGTCGTGAGGCGTAAGCTACTACCTTGCCATCTTGCATAAGTACGCATCCCAGTCCTTGCCTGGAAGCGTCGCAGTACACATCAAAGCTGCGGTAGATGTCTGGAAGTGTTAATACTGGTGCAGTTGTCAATCGTTTCTTTAACTCAGTGAAACTTTTCTCACAGTCCTCAGTCCATTCAAACTTCTTATCCTTTTTGAGAAGCTCTGTCATGGGTTTAGCAATCTTGGAAAACCCTTCAATGAAACGACGGTAGTATCCAGCTAATCCAAGAAAACTCCGGATCTGGGATACGGTTGCGGGTGGCAACCAGTCGAGCACATCCTTTACCATGCTTGGGTCCACGACTATACCTTTAGCGGATAGCACATGTCCGAGGAATCCAACTTGCTTGAGCCAAAACTCATATTTACTGAATTTGGCGTATAACTGATGCTCACGGAGTCATTGTAACACTCCTTGGAGGTGTTCCTTATGCTCTTCTTCATTTCTTGAGTAAATGAGTATATCATCGATGAAAACAACCACGAACTTATCGAGGAAGTCCATGAATACTTTATTCATCATGTACATGAAGAAAGCAGGGACGTTGGTGGGGCCAAAAGACATAACTGTATATTCATAGAGACCGTAGTGAGTGGTGAATGCGGTCTTGGGAATATCCTCCTTTTTAATTTTGAGCTGATAATACTAGTCTGTAAATCGATCTTGGAGAACACCTTGGCCCCATTAAGATGATCAAACAAATCATCAATTCTTGGTAGAGGGTATTTGTTTTTGATTGTGACATCATTCAGCTGACGGTAATCCACACACATGTGGAGGCTGCCATCTTTCTTATCCATGAAAATAGCAGGTGATCCCCATGGCGAGGAGCTGGGCGGATATACCCTTTCTGGAGCATTTCATCAAGCTGTTTCTTTAGCTGCACTAATTCTGATGACGGCATTCGATAATACTTCTTGTGTATTGGTGTTGTTCCGGGCACAAGATCTATTGCAAACTCAAGCTCTCGATCAGGTGGCATGCCTGGCAGTTCTTTTGGGAATACATCAGGAAACTCGCTGACCACCGGAATTACTTCCATTTCAGCCATTGCTGTAAAGACCATTTCCTTGGAGGGTATGCTTCTACAAGCAATAAATTGTGTAGTTTGTCCCTCTTGGACGGTCAAGTGGACTTCTCAGGTCGCACAATTTATGCACACTTGATACTGAGTCAGCCAATTCATACCCAAGATAACATCCAACTTATCGGATTCAATAAGTATCAAAGAAGTTGGAAAATAGACTCCGTTGATATTGACTTCCAGATTACGGTAGACTATATTGCTTCTGATTAGAGATCACGGGGTTTGTACCAGCATATTATTACCCAAAAGCGAACAAGGAAATTTTTTTTGGGGAACAAAACTCCGAGAAATAAAACAGTGGGAAGCCCCAGAGTCAAATAAAATTACTGCAGGTATGTTATTAACAGGGAACATACCAATGACGACTTTGGGGTTCTCTTGGGCTTCGTCGGTGGAAATGTGATGAACGTATCCCGTGAGGTCGTGCTGATTTGGGCATGCCTCCATATAATGGACTTGTGGCTTGAATGTAGTATTTGTCTGATTGTTCGTGGGACACTGTTTGGATAATGTCCGGTTTGCCCACAATTGAAACAGGAATTGCTGCGCAGACGATTCTCTAGAATTGGGTTGAGCACGCCATTCTTGACTTGGGTGGTGGTCTTGTTTACATTTTGTTGCCAATTGGGCTTGTATGCTACCTGAGGCAGCTGCCAGGTACGAACCTTCTGCACTGGTTGCATTTCTTTTCTTGGTTCAAACTTGCGCTTGTGATCATTGTTGGCAGGCTTAGTATCTGATACAAGCTTGTGTTCCCTTTCAGCAATGAAAGCCTTGTTCACTAGGGTTTGGAAGTCTGGGAAATCGAACATACTGAGAGTACAATGGAGTTGCCGGTTTAACCCACCAAGAAATCTGTCCATCTTTCTTTCCTCAGTGGCCACGTCATATGGAGAGTAACATGACAAATGATTGTATTTCTGCAAATATTCTCCCATAGACTGACTTCCTTGGAGGAGCGCGAGAAATTCACGCTGCTTAGCCTGCATAATCCCCGCAGGGATGTGATATTTTCGGAATCGTTCCTTGAATCTTGACCAGGTAATTTCTTCATCAGCACTCCACATGGCTTTTTCATTTTCCCACCATATGGCAGCAGCGCCTTCAAGATAATGTGTTACAAATGGAACCCTATCCCCTTCATCAGTTCGAGCAACCTCAAGCTTCTTTTCCATAGTTCTCAACCAAGCATCTGCATCCAAGGGATCAATGGCCTGACTGAAACTGGGAGGCTTAGTCCTTTGAAAATCAGATAGCTTGGAGTGATGACAGGGATGATTTCCATTCTGTCCAACCACAGCTTGTATACTTGTGAGTATTTCCGTTAGATCATTATTTCGTCTTTCCTCAAACATACACAGAATTTGCTCGGTGGAGGGCGGATTTGGCGGTGGAGGCGGTGGTGGAACATACGGTTGGGGTGAGTGTCCTGCCTATCGTGCTTAACGACGAACAGGAGAATCCTTGCGAACGTTGCTACTACAGCCTCCCCGCGTCATCCTAATATGATTTTTCCCAAGTCAACGCAACCGCGATGAGAAGCATTCAAAATAAACTGGGGAGAAGCCATCAACAAAAGTCCGAGAGAAACCGAAATGGCGAAGAAAATACGGCGAATAAAATAAAGTTCCAACATAATTATACATAGACTCATACATGAAAGATGACAACATGCCAGGTCCAACTACCCTCATACATGAAACGAAATATCATGACTCGTACGACTACATCCATACTCCATCATGATGACTGCGAATACTCGGAAGCTCTACTGCCCTGCTGGTGCTGCGGGGTCCTCTCCTGAAGCGGACTCGGATCCTGAACTGATGGGGTTAACTGAGACCTTCGGGTTAAAAGTGACACGACGACGCTTCCTCGAGGGCTCTCCCTCCAGGGCAGGTGGAGGGTGAATCATTGGGGCTACAGGAGTGGCGAGGAGTGAAACCCACTCAGCAGGAGCACTAAGTGGACTCACAGTCGCGGTGCCCGAGCTACTCGGAGGAGTAACCGAGGAAACATGGGATCTAGAACTGGCAGGAATATAGGGAGTAAATCCTACAAATGTTGGAGTAGTGGCTGAGCTAGCAGAGACTAGAGCAGAGGCTAAAGCTGTATAGGCATGACCCAGCTCACGAGCCAGCTCGTAGATCAGAAGATAGTTTGCAGTGATATAGCGAGAAAGGTGGCTAGCTACACTATCATACTCCGGATCAATGACAGGGAAACGGACACGACCATTATCGTGGAGAGAAGGATAGTAGAGTAAACCTGGGTGGTTCTGCATCCAGACCTCGTTGTAATGGAGCTCAACGAGTACCTCGAATGCAGCAAACTGGACATCCTGAGAAGCGGTAGAAGCGTAGCTGCTGTCGGTGTCAAAACCGGTTGATCTCAGGTAGGGGGTTCCGATCTGTGTGTCTAAGGCTAATGGTAATACGAGGCAAGGGACATGATGTTTTACCCAGGTTCGGGCCCTCTTGATGGAGGTAAAACCCTACTTCCTGCTTGATTGATATTGATGATATGAGTATTACAAGAGTTGATCTACCACGAGATCGTAGAGGCTAAACCCTAGAAGCTAGCCTATGATGATTATGATTGTGTCTATAAGGACTAAACCCTCCGATTTATATAGACACCGGAGGGGGCTAGGGTTTACAAAGAGTTGGTTACAAAGAAGGAAATCTATTATCCGGATCGCCAAGCTTGTCTTCCACGCAAAGGAGAGTCCCATCCGGACACGGGATGAAGTCTTGAGTCTTGTATCTTCACGGTCCAACAGTCCGGCTGTCCGTATACCCCCTAATCTAGGACTCCCTCAGTAGCCCCTGAACTAGGCTTCAAGGACGATGAGTCCGGTGCGCAGTTTGTCTTCGGCATTGCAAGGCGGCTTCCATCTCTGAGTACTCCAATGCAGATTGAGGATCGTGTCCAGCTTTGCGGGACAATTTCCACACACCACCATAGAGAGCATAGCACTTCATAAATCTGATCTGCTGGCAATTTTTGTATGGTGTGCTCTTACACCATGGCCTGGACCAACACGAACCGCTTTTTCTTGGTCTGCCTCGATACGCGTCGCGAGGCTGTTTTATTGGCACACCCTGCCAAAGCAGAAATCGTGTTCCCCTTATCGCGGGATCTTCCATCAATACGGGCGCGTGCAACCCCACGATGCCTATTGGTATGACTCCGTGTTTTTAGGTAAGCCCCAAGTGGTCACGCTGAGGACGCTTGATATTCACCCCCTTTATAGAGGGGTCGAGGCCTATCCCTCTTTTCTACCACACTTGCGCCTTTTCGCATCTTGAGTTCCAACACCCGGAGCCCAAGCTCGAGCCCTCCGGATCTTCAATCATGTCTGAATCCAACCTTCAAGGCCGGTGGGTGGCTTCCTCTGTTATAGGGGAGGATATTACGAAGCTTAGGGAGGTCGGATACCTGACCGCCGACATCAAGCACAGGCTCCCCGCTCCAGGGCAGATCATCCCTACTCCCGAGTCCAATGAGAATGTCGTATTTGTTTCTTACTTCCTCCGCGGCTTAGGATTCACTCTTGATCCCTTCGTGAGAGGGCTCATGTTCTAGTACGGGCTAGACTTTCATGATCTAGCTCTGGACGCCATCCTTCATATCTTGTCGTTCATCGTTGTGTGCAAAGCTTTTTTCCATGTCACCCCGCACATCGGCTTATGGCTCAAGACCTTCAATGTGAAGCCAAAGATGATTGAGGGGCGACACGTGGAGTGCAGGGGTGCTGTAATAAGCAGGAACGCCGACGCCCCATGGCCGGAGGGCTCCTTCCCAAAAGTGTCTGATCTATGGCAGCGGCGGTGGTTTTACGTCACGGCTCCTAGAGGCACAAAGTGAGTGGCTGCCCCGACTTCCGTTTGGGCCCTCCGCCTCAACTGGCGTCATGGGCCAATGTAGGATGGGATTGGGGGCCTGCTAATGATGTATTGACCATGCAGAGCCACATCCGGGAGCTTCATAAGAGGGACATTAGCCTTATCAGCATAATTCAGGTAATGCTAGTCCGACGGATGTTGCCGTGCAAGCGCCGACCTCTCCGGATGTGGGAGTTCAATCCGGAAGGTCCGCGGACTATTCTGCACTTCTTCGGCGTGACGCTCGAAGGGATGTGTAAGTTATTCTTCGGACCACAAGTAAAGTGTCCAGACACCACCGAGGATGCGGGCCTGAGCTGCAATCGCCCAGATACCCAAGTAAGTAACCCATAAACCGAACACTTTGTTCATAGTAATCATAACATTATTCTGAAAATCCTCCGTGGCCAGGAATGGCTCAACAAGGCGGAGAGAATCAGGTGTCCGGCGCCACTTCCCGAAGGCTCGCCTAGTCCCGCCATAGCCAAGATGCTTGGTCGTGTACTAAGTAAAGTGCCCTCGGGGAAAGACAAAGGGAAGAACAGAGAAGTAGAACTTCACACGTTGCACATCCAAACCGGGGGAATTGCTACCTCCCCAAAGGAGGATAGTCGGGGAGGGGAATCTAAGGTCTCCTCCCCTTGCGGGAAGAAAAGGACCGCCTCCAAAGACTTGGAGACAAAGGTGCCCAAACAAGGGAAGAAAACTTCACCAGGGGGCCCTGCCCCGAAGAGGGTCCTTACCGCGCCATGCCCACAAACAGGCCAACCCTTAGCTGATCTCTAAGTTAATCGTAAATACAAAGCTGCTGCTTCCTCCTCCGAGAACAACAACCAGGATCTCTCTTTTGCAGTCCGGCTAGCAGCTCTTCTCGACAGAGCTCGTCTTCGGGGGATCTCCTTCCGGAGATGATGGAGAGTGAAACCCCACCCACCTCTCCACCTCATGGGGCGGGCGACCTCGAGGTGTCGTCACGGAGGAGTCTGGATTTGCCGAGGCCAGAAGCTAGTGCTTTGACCGCCCTAAGCCCGGAGCATTCGGCTCCCATGGGGGCGATAAGAAAGGTCCAGCACAGTTCGGCGAACGGCCGGATACGTTGAAGGGTCGTCTGGAGCGAGCTGATCTCTCAGAGGATCACCGTTCTTTAATGAGCACGGTGCTGGAGAAGATTTCATCCGCCACAAGTGGGTTGAATGAAGCTTTTACGAGCCTGCTCAGAGGCTTTGAGGTATGTAACGAGATACGTAATTCTTGATTGTGGTGCACATGCTAGGTGTGCTCCATATGGATAGTAGCCCCTGAGACTCTAGTTGCCAGACCAAGGTGGCAGACGGAGGATCACATCGTTGAGTAATGATCATACTGTGTTTATGCACATGTGGCTAGGAGTCCGGCAGTCGACTGGTCCGCTGAAGTCTCCGAACTGAGGAGGCAGATTCGAGTTATTGATGCTGATATCACACTTGTGAACGAGCAGCTTAACGAGTCACAAGGTATGTGCTCTGCTTTCCTTATTTTTGATAGGAAAAATTGAGAGAGGCATAATGTTAATGTGATATGCTTGGACTGTAGACGGAGCTGCTGCCGTGGAATCCCTGAGGGTGGAGCTTGCCCTGGCCAAGGAACAAGCCCGGGCTAGCAATGCGGCTGCCCTAAAGGCAGCCGAAGAGTTGAGAGCCGAACAGGCTGCTCATCGCCGAAGCGAAGACAAAATAGCCGAGATGGCTGTGGAGCTGAAAAATGCCGCCGACCGGTACGAGCTCCTTAACAAAGAGAATCAGGCTAATTCGACTGACCTGAAGAAGGCACTTGATGCAGCCAAGGAGACGCGGTCCGAGATTAGGGATGCTCAGGAGGAGCTTCGACAGGCCAGAGAAATCACGGCTGGAAACCCCTATTGATTGCAGATGAAGTTTTTAGATCCAAAGTACGTTCCTCTGGGTCGATGCTGGAGCCCTGTAGACGCGTATGCGGATTTGGCAAAGAGTACGGCTGACGCGGCCAAGTTTTTCGAGGATCAAAAGGATAGTGAAGTGGAAAAGCTGTTCTGGTCGCAATTTAGTGCTCCAACGCGCCCATTGCCGTTAAGTGAGAGGATGGCCGTTGTGGCCGAGCTCCATAGGCTATCCGGTCTTGCAATGCGGTCTGTAATAGACCATCTATGGCCGAAGGGGCCTAAGCCGGACAGTTATTTTGGTTTAGTCCAACAATTCCTTAGTGTCGTATCGCAGATCGATGCCATGAAGAGGTCGGCGTGCATAGAGGGTGCACGGATGGCTCTTGCCCACGTGAAAGCATATTGGACAGATATGGAGGCCACCATCATTGCGACCCAGAATCCGGTAGGAGGCCAGGATCCAGCCGAGCACTACTTGGAGCAGGTAGCAGAAGGTGCTCGCTTAATAGAGGCTCAATGCTCGAAGAATGTCATGTTCGAGTGACAAATCGTTTCATTGTAAAAACAATGTTATTTTAATTATAGAGGCTATGTTTATACTTTTTGCCCGAAAGTGCTATTGTGCCTCCTCTGCTGCTGTTTTATGTATATATGTAATCTGAAAGTTAGCAGTCGTTGGCTTCAGCCCCCACGCATGCAATGCGGGGGTGTTCGCGAAAATGTGCATAATCACACTTGATCCAACGTCCTGGTCCATTAAGGAGGTGATTACACGTCGAACTAGGCAACCGGACTATATAGCTTTAACACTTTCACTTAGCCATAGGAGTTTGACGATGGGGTTACTATGTAGCCCCTGGTACCTTCGCGTGCATCCGAATACGGGCGTGTGTGTACGTGACCGGGAAACGGCCCTTCATTAATGCGGAGGAATCCTAAGGATTTCGATAAGTCTTCGAGTGGTTGAATAGTCTCTCGCTATATCATGACAGTCAGTTTTCGGCTTTCTCTACTGAGGTGCTCATCCGGAATAACCAGGGCACAATCGCAGTAGTTCTCCTTTGGCCGCCTTAGCCGATAAGAACAGAACGTAAGGCGGTAAACCCAGGAGCCGGGAGAACCCAACATTTGACCAAAGACATTATTCGGAGCTGATGCATATAAGGCCAAACTCGCGACGCCGAACACTCCCGAAGGTATTCGGACTTGATAACATATATTGGGCTGAGTAACGCCCTTTATTATGAACCCTATATTTCCAGGTACATGCATTAGTCTGTCATGGCGAAATGCCAATAACGGTAGAATCCTCTGTGGGTTTAGTACCCATGGGATGTGTAAGCAACAAAATACAATAAAGAAGTTTACACAGGGGCTTAATCTAAAGAGAAACCTTTAAGCGGGGCCCTGCTGCATGTCCACGCCTTTATCTCCATTGTGCCATGTCCTGGGAGGGTATCGCACAAATGATGTCTGTAAAAAAGGAAAACTCATGTAGAAGAGTATGACGTAAGCGTGCGAAGAGTTGACTATTATCAATGAATAGCAGAAGTGTAAGACATTGGCCTGTTAATGGGGTCAAGCAAAAAGGTGGGCCATATTGAATATTAGAAGCCCCCGGTGTCCTCTATGGGATTACATGTGTGGCGCCCAGCTCAGGTTTATCCGAGCTTCCGGACTCGTCTAACCGTGCCCTTGGTCTTGACGACCAATCATGCGTTCATATATTAGAGGCTTCTTAGAGTCTGGCTGCTAGAGCCGTCGCATACTCTTCGGCGCATAAGGAACACTCTATACTTCCATTAACGGTGATGACGCCACATGGACCGGGCATCTTGAGTTTAAGGTAGGCGTAGTGCGGTACTGCGTTGAAGCGGGCGAAGGCTGTTCTCCCGAGCAATGTGTGATAACCACTTTGGAGGGGGGCGATCGCGAAGAGTAGTTCTTCGCTTCTAAAGTTGCTTTGGGGGCGAATATCACCTCTATTACAAGGGAGCCCCTACAGTGGGCTTCGACGCCTGGTATCACCCCTTCAAAGGTGGTGTTGCTTTGGCTGATTCTGGATGGGTCTATCCCCATCCTGGTATATTAGGTTAAGACTACTGTCGCCGTCCATGAGGAGGCGAGTGAGATGGTATCTGTCGATTATTGGGTCGAGCACCAAGGCAGCTCATCCTCCGTGCTGCATACTAGTCGGGTAGTCCTTGTGATCGAAGGTGATCGGGCAGGCCGACCAGTGGTTAAGTTTGGGGGTGACGGGCTCTACAGCGTATGCGTCCCTGAGCGCATCTTCGCGCCTTCTCATGGGTATGTGAGTCGCGTGGATCATGTTTACTGTTTTTACCTCTGGTGGGAATTTTTTCTGTCCCCCAGTGTTCGGCTGGCGAGGCTCATCCTCGTCTTCACTTGTTGTTTCCCTTCCCTTGTGTTTGGCATTTAATTTGCCGGCCTGCTTAAATACCCAGCATTCCCTGTGAGTGTGGTTCACAGGTTTTTCGGGGGTGCCATGAATTTGGCACAGTCTGTCCAGGACTTTGTTTAGGCCGGACAATCCCTCTTTGTTGCCTTTAAATGGCTTCTGTTGTTGACCGGGTTGAGATCCCCTATATCCGGCATTGACCGTTGTGTTGTCCGGATTTTCTTCCTTGTTTTGACATTTGTTTTTATTGCGCCGTGGCTTCCCGTTGCCGTCCCTGATTTCGGATGTACTTGGGTCGCTGGTGCCTCTACGGGCCAACCAGCTATCTTCACCCATGCAAAAGTGGGTCATAAGGCTTGTTAAGGCTGCCATTTTCCTCGGCTTTTCTTGGCTGAGGTGTCTATCGAGCCACTTGTCCCGGATACTGTGTTTGAAGGCCGCTAAGGCTTCGGCATCCGGACAATCGACAATTTGATTCTTCTTCGTGAGGAATTATGTGACTTAAATTGTCCACGTCTGGAGGTCGGACATATGTCCCCTGAAAATTGGCCCTGAAAGCATCCTCGAGTTCCTCCCAACTTCCGATTGAATTTTCGGGGAGGCTTTTCAACCAGTGTCGAGCTGGTTCCTTCAACTTGAGGGGAAGGCATTTGATGGTGTGGAGGTCGTCCCCACGAGCCATGTGGATATGTAGGACAAAATCCTCAATCCAGACCCCGGGGTCTGTCATTCCGTCATATGCCTCCATGTTCACAGGTTTAAAACCCTATGGAAATTTGTGGTCCAGTACCTCTTTGGTGAAGCACAGAGGGTGAGTAGCCCATCTGTATCTAGACGTGTTGTGGCATGCCGTCGGCTATTGTTGTGTCCGGTGTTGATTCCGAACTGGTACTCGATCAGTCTGATCGTTTTGGTGACCATAGTCCTGTGCTGGGGCGTGTCCTCTAGATCCATAGATGGACCTGGTCGCGCCGGCCTTTTTATCCAGGAGCTCACGTAAATCATTTGTGGCGTCGGTAACTGCTCTGATGCGGTTACGAAGTGGTTGGTCTGGCCTGCTGGCCGTATTGTTCTTCGGTGGAACAGCCTCATCGTCAAATTCTAGCAGCAGCTTGCGTTTTGGATAGCTCTTTGTGTGGCGATCGTCACCGTACTTTTCTTCAGTGTCTAGCACTTTATTCCATCTGCGATTGAAAGTTTCCTATGCAGCCTTAAGCCTTTGCTTATACTTCTTTAGACTTCCCACAGTGGCCTCTGTGGAGGTTATCTTGCTCCAAACGTGTTTCCGAAATGATGAATGCATCATCGTCCGAACTGTGCTCCTGTCGCGGGGCACTTTGATGAGTTCGTCCATCGGGATCACTGTGATCGGGCGTCTGCTCCGGGCTGTGTTCGGCGTGACCTGGCTCATCCTGCTCCATTGCTCGGTCCATATGGTCATTGTTGCCTTCAGAGTTGACTGGGGTGTCGATCTTTCTAGCGTTGTTGTCGCTATTTTTACTGTTGCTGGACTTGGAGCGGCGTCTACGCTGTCGTTTTGGCTTTTGTCCGGGGGCTTTATCCTCCGCTTTGTCATCGTCGTCCTCCTTAGGCGTATCCAGCATGTATATATCGTATGATGAGGTGGCTGTCCAGCGCCCCGTTGGTGGTGGTTCTGAATCATCTCCTGCACCGACGTCCATACCGTCGGTATCATCGGAGTCAAAGTCAAGCATGTCTGATATATCATCGACAGTGGCTATGAAGTGGGTGGTGGGTGGGCGGCGAATTCCCTCATCGCCTGCTTTCCACTCGAGCCGGACATAGTTCGGCCAAGAGTCTCCTGACAAAGAGAGAGACTTTAACGAGTTCAGCATGTCGCCAAAGGGCGAGTGCTGGAAGATATCCGCAGTGGTGAACTCCCTTACCGGAGCCCAACGAGATTCGGATGGCTCGGGGGTGCGTGGACTGGAACCTACAGCCGGACACCAGTCCAGGGGTCCAGTGTCACAGGCTTCCTTGGGGGTGAAGTCTGTGTTCGGCTCTAACGCCCTTGAGTGTGCGGCCTCCAGGGCGGGGTCCATCCACCCATCCTCGGACGATGCAATTTGCCCCGGATTTAGGTCCGAGGCTCCTGCAGGTGCGATATCCCGAATATTGTCCGACAGCAGGTCTAAGTCATGCTCATCGTGACTGTTCGACGCTCCTGGTGCAGGCCCGAATCCATTGAAGATCAAGTCTCCGCGGATATCGGCCGTGTAGTTCAAGTTTCCGAACCTGACCTGATGGCCAGGGGCGTAGCTGTCGATCTTCTCCAGATGGCCAAGCGAATTGGCCCGCAGTGCGAAGCCGCCGAACACGAAGATCTGTCCGGGGAGAAAAGTATCACCCTGGACCATGTTGTTGTTGATGATTGAAGGAGCCATCAAGCCTTGCAGCGACGACATAGAGGAACTCTCAATGAAAGCACTAATGTCGGTGTCAAAACCGGCGAATCTCGGGTAGGGGGTTCCGATCTGTGTGTCTAAGGCTAATGGTATCAGGAGGCAAGGGACACGATGTTTTACCCAGGTTCGGGCCCTCTTGATGGAGGTAAAACCCTACTTCCTGCTTGATTGATATTGATGATATGAGCATTACAAGAGTTGATCTACCACGAGATCGTAGAGGCTAAACCCTAGAAGCTAGCCTATGATGATTATGATTGTGTCTCTAAGGACTAAACCCCCCGGTTTATATAGACACTGGAGGGGGCTAGGGTTTACACAGAGTCGGTTGCAAAGAAGGAAATCTATTATCCGGATCGCCAAGCTTGTCTTCCACGCAAAGGAGAGTCCCATCTGGACACGGGACGAAGTCTTGAGTCTTGTATCTTCACGGTCCAACAGTCCGACCAAAGTATATAGTCCGGCTGTTCGGATACCCCCTAATCCTGGACTCCCTCAGCCGCTTCGAGAGATACAAGTGTAACTGCTGGAATCGGAACTAGTGCGCAGAGTAACCACGGCGTGATACTCATACACTGAATCAGCTAGACGCTCCCGGTACACACGATAGACAGGATCGTCACCGTGGGGGTACAGCCAATGCCACATGTTACGAAGGAGATGCGGCGATGTGTACGACATCAGATGCAACTAGCACAGTTACAGCACCGGAGCCATCTACACTCACAACCATTAGCAAGTTAGCATAAAAATAAAAATCAGTGCATGCAGTGCAACAACCAGCTACAATATGCTACCGACACCCAACTACATCTCCTAGTTAACTTGGCGTAGTCTAGTGTGGCCTACAGTCAGTGCGGCTGTGATACCAAGCATTGTGGCACCCCGGCTCAGAGCGACCAGTTTACCCTATATTGCCAGCCGAGAGAACTTGTCTTCTGGCAACACACAACAACTTGGTACAGAAAAACAACCACATTATTCATGCTAGCGGAGCATAGTTCATATTACAACAGTTAGCGAGGCTAAGCGGCACACACGGTGCGGCTGAACAATATGTACATTTTTTAGTAAACATAAAGGGGCGTCGATCATGACAACTACGCGGCAGTGGAACAACGTCGTAGCGGGACTCCATAGCATAGGGACACCGATGTGGACACGATCTAGACTCGAACAGCTCTCCTTTCCAACGAGACTTTCCTAAAATCTGGCATGACACGCCAGGTTAGTACATTGAATGTACTTGCAAGCTCACAACAAAAATAAACATAATAACAAACAATATCATGTTATTTAACCAATTAATAACAATGCAACAATATATCCAACATGCTGTGATTATGCTCAAGTGTTACTCGTCCCATGGACTGGCTTGCCGAACGTGATCATTCCCGGACCACAAACGTGAAGAACTCAAAGACAATCTTGTTATCCTTACGGCGATCACAACCACGACCAACACTTGGTCTCAAACCGTGATCCTTACGGCGATCACTACCCGACCACACCTGGTCCAACTCAACACGATGGCCTTACTGCCATTACCTCAGTGCAATCTTAGTGTGCAAATTTATTAAGTGTTGACCCATGGTGTACCCTACTTTCGAGTGTGTCCGTAACCGTGGACTCAGCTATTGATAGATTAATACACTCTGCAGAGGTAACGCACTGGACCCACGCTACGGAACCCGTGGCCTCGCACTCCCATTCGGGTGGACCAATGGCATTCCGATGAAACCACTTCATTGTCATGACACTCTCCTGGCCACTCCGACTCAATCCCCATCGGGCTAGTCCTGGGTGGCCCCGTGTCTACCTCAAGAGACCTCAAACCACCGTCGGGGCAACGATCCACTCAGGGACCCAAAAACTTAACTCCTGAACGGGCTCACAAGGTTATGCCTGCTTACCGGGCAAGGGTACAGCACGCCCACAACCTTCCCTAGATGGAGGCACCGACCAGAGGCACGGCAATGAAATGCATTAAGGTCGTCCCATACCGGCAAATGTGGTTGCACTGGGAAAAACTCGTTTCAGCGGCACCATGACCTAGTCAACAACATATTTAAGTTGAGTTATTTATCAGGTTCAACTTAAAGTGAAAGTAACCGGTGTCATAATGCCATGCTATGCATCACCAACATATGCATCACATATCCATAAAAATAACTAAGTCAACTACACTCCCACGGAGCCATCATCAACTCATGATACTTCTCTAGTTAAGATCCAACCTCACTTAAACCAGAGTCATTTCTAGCAATCTCATCATTTTTCATCATGCAAGAACAATAATTTAACTGATTATTAATCTCCATGACCATATCATTTTATCATTACCCATTACTAAATTCTGGTTAGCTTATCAACAAGATTTACTTCAAACTTTCTGTAAATCAAGCATATTTAACATGACAAGCATTTAACAGAATATAATTATCATAACAATTATTTAAATGCATGAATAATCATAAGTTCAAGTAGGAAAATCACAAATATTGAAGTGGCACTATGAAAATGTTGTTGTGGCTTGCTTTAGTGCTGATGAGGTTCACAAACCTCCTGGTGATCCTCAAGACAAGCTAGCTCTTCTGAAAATAAATAAAACAACAAAAAGGAAACATCAAGAAACCTTCTGAAAATTACCAGAAAATCTAGATAGCAAGGAAAAATCCCATCTTTCGGGTTCTGTTAGATTTTTGGACAAATAACACAACGCAAAAAGAATCAATGCATTTGGACTTATAGATAAAAAGTTATGGATGTTTGAAGTTTCATGGATTAAATGAATTTGAATTAAAAATAAAACAGACTGGGGGGTGACGTCGAAGGCGTAAAAGCCCAGGGCGCCAGCACTCGTACTGCTTCACGCGCGTACTGAGTTGCTGACTAGCGGGCCCCGCTAGTCAGGTCGGAAGGAGGGGGAGAGGGAAACAGAGGGAGGCGGAGCTTCGCCGGAGCGCACGTCGGCGGCATGGGATCTTGGGGCCAAACAAGAGGTGGGACCGAAGGAGAAGAAGACGGCGCACCTGGCCATACCCGTAGTGTGGCTAGAGGTGAACGGACGGCGTCGGAAACGGCCTCTCCAGCGGAGGCAGAGGGCAGAGGTCGCCGAAGACGAAGACGATGGTGGCTCGGGGCGGCTCCAGGGGCTCCAACAGGGCGGATTGGCTTCACCGAAGAGTGGCGGAGGCCCTGGAAGGGTTGCCCTGGCCTGGGAGGGGTTGGAGCTGCGGGGACAGTTTGGGACCCCCTACCCGAGATCCGCCGGTTTTGACACCAACAGCGGGGGACACGATGTTTAGCCAGGTTCGGGCCCTCTCGATGGAGGTAATACCCTACTTCCTGCTTGATTGATCTTGATGATATGAGTATTGCAAGAGTAGATCTACCACGAGATCATAGAGGCTAAACCCTAGAAGCTAGCCTATGGTTATGATTGTTGTTGTCCTACGGACTAAACCCTCCGGTTTATATAGACACCGGAGGGGGCTAGGGTTACACAAAGTCGGTTATAGAGAATGGAATCTTCACATCCGAATCGCCAAGCTTGCCTTCCACGCAAAGGAGAGTCCCATCCGGACATGGGATGAAGTCTTCTATCCTGTATCTTCATAGTCCAACAATCCAACATTCGCATATAGTCCGACTGTCCGAGGACCCCTTAATCTGGGACGCCCTCAGTAGCCCCTGAACCAGGCTTCAATGACGACGAGTCGGGCGTGCAAAGTCTTCGGCATTGCAAGGCGGGTTCCTTCTCCGAATACTTCAAAGTAGATCTTGAACATAAGAATTGTGTCCGACTCTGCAAAAAAAATCCCACATACCACTATAGAGAGTATAACATCCCTTGAGTCTAATCTGCTGACATATCATAGCGTGACATCACGCCATGGCCCGGTCTTTATTTGAACCGTTTTTATCCTGCCTCTCCGTATTTCGAGGCGTGGCTTCATTGGCACGTCTTGTCGAAGCACAGATCGTGTCCCCTTATCACGGGATTCTCATCAATACGGGCATGGTTAACCCAACCGTGCCATCAGCACGACGCCTGGGAAATAAGCGAGTTTTAGGGAGAACGGGGAGGCGCACGATTTTTACTGCCTTCATAAAGGGATAAGGATTCCCCTCTTTCACCGACACCCTCTTCTTCCTCTGCTCATTCATCCTCGAGCTCCAGCGCCCAAGCCCCCATCTCTTCCGCCCAAAAAAGCACTCCAACCATGTCTGGATCCGGAGTTGGAGGCAAGTGGATGGCTTCCTCCGTCAAGAAGGAGGACATCAAGAAGCTCCAGGAGGCCGAGTACTTGTCCCAAGACATCGCTCATCGTCTTCCGGCCAAGGGGCAGATCATCACCACCCCGGAGCCCCAAGAAAGGGTGGTATTTCTCTCCCACTTCGTCCGCGGGCTGGGGTCCCCCCTCCACCCGTTCATACGTGGACTAATGTTTTACTACGGGCTGGATTTCCACGACTTGGCCCCTAACTCCATCCTCAATATTCTGGCATTCATTATTGTGTGTGAGGCCTTCCTTCGCATCCGACCTCACTTCGGCCTATGGCTGAAGACCTTCAATGTGAAGCCCAAGGTGGTGAGCCGAGAACAATCGGAGTGCGGAGGCGCTATGGTGGGCAAAATGCCCAATGTCACCTAGCCCGAAGGCTCCTTTGTGGGGACCGTAAAGGGGTGGTAATCGGGGTGGTTCTACATCACCGAGCTGCACAGCGCCAACTGGGCGGCGACCCCCAAATTCTGATCTGGAGTCCCCATGCGGCTCACCTCCTGGGGAGAGAAGGGTTTAGCCTGGGGCTCAGCGGAAGAAGTGACCAGGCTCCAGACATGCGTCCAGAACATGATTGACAAGAAAATCAAGCTTGTCAACATGGTCCAGGTCCTGTTCTTCCGCCGAATTCTTCCGTGCCAGATCCGGACTTGTAACCCGTGGGAGTTCGACCCAGCCAAGGACCAGACGCTGCTGGAGCTCTTTGATATAACACACGAAGGCATCTGGAAGGTGCTTTTTACGACCGGGGAGCTACCACCGCCCATGTCCGAAAATCACGGGCTCAGCCTAAAACGCCAGGCCAATCCAGTAAGTTCTTTTATGTTTTGCAAGGCATATTTGCGGGAGGAACCTAAGGCTCTATGCCAATCTTTTAGGCCTGGGTAGCGATAGCGGAGGAGATTTAATGTCCGGCTCCGTTACCTAAAGATCTAGAGATACCTCTTTTGACGAAGATGCTTTTTCCGGCACCTTATGAAGTGCCGGAGAAGAAAACCAAGAAGGCAGGCAAGGGGACCAGAGGTGGTCTCTGCTGCAAGGGTGCTTCGGACGTGATGTCCGAAGACGCCGAGACACACTCCTCTGCCAAAGACGAGGAGGGGGGGAGGAGCAGGAGAAGGAGGAGACCCTTTCCCCTCCCACTGGGGAGAAGAAGAAGAGGAAGGCCTCCACACATGGGGAGGCCGAGGCGCCCAAGAAGGGGAAAAATCTCACTTTCGGACTACTTCACCGCAGCCACCATCATCAGCGGGGAGTGGGGGCCTAGGGTCAAGCCCCTGGCCAAATCGTAAGTATCCGGATGTGGTAATATTTCCGGTTTTTCACTTTATCATTTTTTAATGCGTTAGAACATGTATCTGCTATCCGGCCCAATCCGACATTGAGCTCTCCTCCTCTTCGAAGGGGGCACTGGATCCCTCGGCGATGAACAGCGATTCCCTTCCAACGGCCACCTCCCATAAGGCCGCGGACAACATCAAGGTGTTTTCACGAAGGGTACTGGGCCAAGGGGAGGCCGTTCCGGTAATGCCAGAGGAAAGAAGTCCGGTTGCCGGGCACATGGGGGCAAGACCCTTACAGACCCCATCAATGAGGGCCGAGTCTAGTTCGACCCTTAGCCAGATACAGCTCCGGAGACCCAAGAGGCTCCGGACTCGGGCAGGTAGCCTCTCCCAAACGAGGGGGGCAAGGCGCCTCCGCCGGTGACCTCTGCCCATCCAGAGGCACCGGACAGATTGCTGGAAGCGCTACAAGGCGCTTCCATTGTGGAAGAACACCGTACTCTTATGAGTATGGTGATTGAGAAAGTCCAATCCACCTAAAGCGGATTGATTGAAACCTACATTAGCCTTCTAATAGGCTTTGAGGTGAATATAGTTGTAAAATAATATCACCTTGTAGACAGTAGCCCCTGATGCTTTCTTCAGTGTTCGGAAAGAAGAACCAAACAGAGGATCAAAATGTTTTTCGCAGGAGTCTAACATAAAATGTCTGTGTGAATAAGCAGGCATCGCTGCTAGCCGCTGTCGCACATACTGCCGAGGTCTCCGGCTTGACACAGAATCTGGAGCCGGACGAGGAAGAACTCGGCCTCGTGAAGAAGCAACTGGAGGACAGCCAAGGTATGCACTAAATTGTGCTTTATATTTAGGAAAGATGAAAAGTTCATACCGACTGAAGTGTCATGAACTTTATTAGGGGCCGCGACCGAAGGAGAGGTCCTCAAGAAGGCGTTGGCCGAGGCTGAGGACAAAGAGGCTAAGGAACACTCCGCGCGCGAGAAGCAGGAGGCCGGGTCAGCAAGGTCCAGCAAAAGCTCTAGGACGCCGTCAAAAAGTACAAGTCCTTGGAGCGTGATACGAAGACTCAAGAGTCCGAACTTGCCAAGGCCCACCAGAGCACGCAAGATGCCCTGGCCGAAGCCCAGAGCATCCTCCGAGAAATCCAGGTGGCCCAGGATACTGCGGCGGGTAAGGCTTTTATTATGCAAAAGCAAGTGTACAAAAGAAACGTTCCTTTTACTTACCCAAATTTGGATTTTTCCAGGAGCATTTGCGGATCTGCCGCGCAGTATATTAGATGCTGCAGAGTTCTTTTGAGCCAAAGAAGGGAGATCTATGGAGAAGCTGTTCTGGTCTCAATAACTTGGATCAAAACATCCGTTGCCCATTAGCGACCAGCTAAAGCAGTTGGTCGATCTGCACAAGGCAGCTGAACTGGCCATGAAGGACCTAATAGTCCGGCAATGTCCTGTCGAGCCCGTGCCTAGTAGCTACTTCAGACTCGTGAAGTGGCTGGTCGCTGCCTGCCCTCGGCTTGATGCTATCATGCGGTTGGTCTGCATTGAAGGTGTGCGGATGGCTTTTGCCCATGCCAAGACGCACTAGGCGAAGATGGATGCCACAAATTTGATGACCGAGGGTCTGCCCGAGGGCAAGGAGCATCACAGGCCCGAGATGTACTATGACAGTGTCATGAAGGGATCCCGCCTTGTGGCGGAGAAATGTTCTAAGGATATCATTTTCCCTTGAAAGCATTATTTTATCCTGTCATGTAGTATTGCACAAGGTCTTTGTGTAATGTAATGCTTGTTATTTAAAATTTTACCTCCTGTGCGGCCATTTATAAAATTTGAGAGTTCGCCAGTCGTCAGCTTCTGCCCCCACGTAGCTAGTACAGGGGTGTTCGGGATAAATCTAAACACTCTTTATCCAAATGTTTGGTCCTTTAAGGAGGTTTTTAGCGCCACAACAAGGCAATCCGACTATACGGCTTTATGACCCTCACTTAGCCATAGGAGTTCTATAATTTTAAATTTTGACGTAGCCCCTGGTATTCGAAAGGCCGAAGTTGGGGCACTATGCACGCCTAATCGGATAAAAACCGATTCCTCGGATAAAGCGGAGACAAATCTCTAATGATTTGAAGACTTCTCGAACAGCTGACCAACTCTCGCCGCATCATGACAGTCAGTTTTCGGCTTTCTCTACTGAGGTGCTCGTCCGGAAGAACCGTGACACAATCACAGTAGTTCTCCCTTTACTACCCTAGCCGATATAGCAGAACATAGGGTATCAAGCACAAGAGTCGGGCAACCCAACTATTGACCAAAGACATGATTCGGAGTCGATGCATATAATGCTATAATTTCGGGGTGCTGAACTATACTGTAAAAAGTGTTCGGACTTTCTTGCCGTGTTATGGGGTAGAATGAAGCCCCTGGTGAATTAAAGCGTACCAGAATGTACGGGTGCAATTGAAAATAAATGGACAAGAAAAAATTTAAGTAATGGGAAAAAGCTGCATATTATTTTTCATTGTAAGGTGATTGATACATCAAGGCATATTTGTACAAGGTAGTGCAATGAGAAAATGAGGCTATTTAACATGCCATGACCAAGAGCGAGCTGCGTACGGGTATTAAAAACAGGTATGACGATGTTAGCAAAGACTACCTGGGTATTCCATTGTACGTCTGAGCCCCTAGCTTTCTTGGCATATCTTTCCCACTACGGGTCCGATGAGCAGGTTTATCAGAAAAGGCCTTGAGAGGTAAAAAAAACCTGAAAGGGAGAGAAAAAGTGAGGGTATGCAGATCAGGAGCGGTTGAGCCGCATTGTGAGCCGCAGTCTAGCTGTGCCTCTGTCCATGCCCATGGTATTTTAAGTGCGTAGTTGTGTACGCGCGGCACGAATTTCGCCACTTTATTGGGGCTAGGGTGAAGGCCTTATTGCTAGCTGAGCTCTGGACGAGCCGGATGGTCCTGTTGCAGATTAGTGTGGACCCGCTTAACGGTGTCCGGGGGCCTTATTGCCGAATTGAGGTTTTGCCTAAGGAGGCTATTCTGTACTTCTACTACAAGGGCTGCGGTGTGCTCCCCGGTATGGAGGGAGCGCTCCATATTTCCATTGATTCTTATAACACCGTGAGGTCCGGGCATCTTGAGCTTGAGGTAGGCGTAGTGCGGCACCGCATCGAAACGGGAAAATGCTGTTCGTCCGAGCAGTGCGTGATAACCACTTTGGAAGGAGACGATGTCGAAGAGTAGCTCTTCGCTTCGGAAATTATCCGGGGATCCGAAGACCACTTCTAGTGTGATTGAGCCGATGCAGCGGGCCTCTACACCAGGTATGACACCATTTTGCGCATTGTATCTTGATAAAGCAGGTTCAGGCTGCTGCCACCGTCCATTAGGATGCGTGTGAGGTGAAATCCGTCAATAATAGGGTCAAGCACGAGTGCGACCGAACCACCGTGGCGGATACTGGTCAGATGGTCCCTTCGATCAAAGGTGATCGAACAAGAGTACCACGGGTTGTATTTTGGGGCGACTGGCTCCATCGCGTAGACGTCCCTTAGTGCGCGCTTCCGCTCCCTTTTGGGGATATGGGTAGCATATATCATATTCAACATTTTTACCTGGGGAGGGAACTTCTTTTGACCGCTAGTGTTCGGCGGTCGGGGTTCCTAGTCATCGTCACTTGGCGGTCCCTTTTCCTTGTTTTCAGCATTTAACTTGCCGGCCTGTTTAAAGACCCAACATTCTCTATTGGTGTGATTGGCTGGTTTATCAGGGGTGCCGTGGATTTGACATGGACGATCGAGTATGCGGTCCAGGCTAGATGGGCACGGATTGTTTCATTTAAATGACTTTTTCCGGTGACCGGACTTGGAGCCACTGAATCCGGCATTGACGGTCGTGTCTTCGTCGTTATCGCCATTATTTCGATGCTTGTGTCTGTTGCGTCGGGGCTTGCCGTTGCTATCTCTGGCTTCAGAAGTGCCAGGTTTACTTGAGGTGTTGTTGCTACGAGCTAGCCAGCTATCCTCGCCCGCACAAAAGCGAGTCATGAGCGTCGTGAGGGCTTCCATGGACTTCGGCTTCTCTTGGCCGAGGTGTTGGGCGAGCCATTCGTCGCGGATGTTGTGCTTAAAGGCCGCTAGGGCTTCGGCATCAGGACAATCGACGATTTGGTTCTTTTTAGTTAAGAACCGAGTCCAGAATTTCTCGGCTGACTCTCTGGGCTGTTGGATTATATGACTTAGGTCATCGGCATCCGGAGGTCGGACATAAGTGCCCTGGAAGTTTTCAAGGAATGCATCTTCCAGGTTCCCCCAACTGTAAATACTGTTTTCGGGTAGACTATCAAACCAGTGCCTGGCTGGTCCCTTGAGTTTTAGCGGGAGATACTTGATGGCATGGAGGTCATCATCGCGGGCCATATGTATGTGGAGAAGGAAGTCCTCGATCCATAACGCGTGATTTGTTGTTCCATCGTATGATTCAATGTTTACGGGTTTAAACCCTTCTAGGAATTCATGTTCCATTACTTCATCAGTGAAGCAGAGGGGGTGTGCGGCGCCTCTGTGTCGGGCCACGTCGCGACGCAGCTCGAATGGAGCCGGTCTACGGTAATTGGCCCGGACAGGTGTGTATTTGTTATATTCGGCATGGTGGTCGTCGTCGTTGCGCATTGGGGCGCACCCCTGTGATCCGTAGATCGATCTGGTCTGGCCTGCTTTGTTCTCCAAGTCATACCGCAGGTCATGTGTGTATCCCCGAGTTGTTGTGTTTCTATTTGTTCGACGACGTGGTGCCGGCTTGTGTTCAGGCTGAATTGCCACTTTGTCTCGACCACGAGGTGGCCGGTCAGCCGTATTATGCGCTCGTAGTGCTGGCTCTAGCGCCTCGTCATCGAATTGAGGTAGCAGTTTGCGCTTCAGGTAACTTTTTGTTGGGAGTTTGAGTCCGTATTCCTTGGTTGCCAGGACCTCAGTCCATCTATCAGTGAGCAGATCTTGATCAGCGTGAAGCTGTTGATGCTTCTTCTTCAGGCTCCTTGCCGTGGCTATAAGGCGGCGCTTAAAGCGCTCCTGCTCGACGGGATCCTCTGGCATGATAAATTCTTCGTTGCTGAGGCTTACCTTGTCTTCAGAGAGAGGCATGTAGTTGCTGTCCTTTGAGTCATCATTCACGGCTTGTTCATCGGGGCTGGCTCGCCCATCTTCCCGTTCAGCCTGTTCAAAACTTGGCTTGACGGGGTATTCATTGTCTTCAGCATCGTCTCGAGTGCTATTCTCTCTTGTGCCGGTATCGCTATTTTTACCATCGCGTGATTTAGAGCGGCGCCGCTGACGTCAGCGCTTAGACTGCTTCTCAGGAAGTTTGTCATCAACTGCATCATTTATGTTATCGCCATTGTCTTCTTTGGGTGTATCCACCATGTATATATCGTATGAGGAGGTGGCTGTCCAGCACCCTGTGGGTGGTGGTTCCTGTTCTTCTCCGGCATCGTCGTCCATACCGTCGATGTCTTCGGAGTCGAAATCAATCATGTCGGTTAAATCGTCGACAGTGGCTATTAAGTGGGTGGTGGGTGGACAATGAAGCTCTTCGTTGTCCACCTACCATTCAAGCTGGACATAGTTCGACCAAGAATCACCTGATAAGGAGAGGGACTTTAATGAATTTAACACGTCGCCCAAGGGTGTGTGTTGGAAGATGTCCGTGGAGCTGAACTCTAAGATTGACGCCTGGTCAGATTCGAGGGGTGCGGATACACACGGTTCAGAGCCTATGGCCGGAGATGAGTCCGAGGTTCCGATGACACAGGCCTCGTTGGAGGTCAGATCTGTGTTCAGCTCTAGTGCAGTTGAGTCCACGGCTTCCATGGCGGGGTTGAGCCTCCCGTCCTTGGATGGCGTGCTCCGCTCTAGATCTAGGGCCACTGCGGTTACAGGCGTAATCTCCCGCACACCATCTGATGACAGATTTAGGTCATGTTCATCGTGGCGGCTGGGCGCAACTATCATGGGTTCGAATCCGTCGAAGATCAAGTCTCCGCAGATGTTGGCGGTCTAGTTCAACCTTCCAAACCTGACCTGATGGCCAGAGGCATAGCTGTCGATCTGCTCCAGGTGGCCAAGCGAGTTGCCCCGCAGTGCGAAGCCGCCGAAAACAAAGATCTGTCCGGGGAGAAAAACTTCACCCTGGACTGTGTTGTTGTAGACGATCACAGGAGCCATCAAGCCTTACGATGACGACACAGTGGAACTCTCAATGAAAGCACCAATGTCGGTGTCAAAACTGGTGGATCTCGGCTTGGGGGTCCCGAACTGTGCGTCTAAGGCTAATGGTAACAGGAGGTGGGGGACACGATGTTCACCCATGTTTGGGCCCTCTCGATGGAGGTAATACCCTACTTCCTGCTTGATTGATCTTGATGATATGAGTATTACAAGAGTAGATCTACCACGAGATCATAGAGGCTAAACCCTAGAAGCTAGCCTATGGTTATGATTGTGGTTGTCGTATGGACTAAACCCTCCGGTTTATATAGACACTAGAGGGGGCTAGGGTTACACAGAGTCGGTTACAAAGAAAGGAATCTTCACATCTGAATCGCCAAGCTTGCCTTCCACGCAAAGTAGAGTCCCATCCAGACACGGGACGTAGTATTCTATCCTATATCTTCATAGTCCAACAGTCTGGCATTCGCAAATAGTCCGACTATCCGAGGACCCCTTAATCCAGGACTCCCTCAATGACCCACAAGTGTAGTGGATCTATCGTAGTCCTTTCGATAAGTAAGAGTGTCGAACCCAACGAGGAGCAGAAGGAAATGACAAGCGGTTTTCAGTAAGGTATTCTTTGCAAGCACTAAAATTATCGGTAATAGATAGTTCTATGATAAGGTAATTTGTAAGGGGTAACAAGTAACAAAAGTAAATAAGGGGCTAGGGTTACACAGAGTCGGTTACAAAGAAAGGAATCTTCACATCCGAATCGCCAAGCTTGCCTTCCACGCAAAGTAGAGTCCCATCCGGACACGGGACGAAGTCTTCTATCCTGTATCTTCATAGTCCAACAGTCCGGCATTCGCATATAGTCCGGCTATCCGAGGACCCCTTAATCCAGGACTCCCTCAATGACCCACAAGTGTAGTGTATCTATCGTAGTCCTTTCGATATGTAAGAGTGTCGAACCCAATGAGGAGCAGAAGGAAATGACAAGCGGTTTTCAGTAAGGTATTGTCTGCAAGCACTAAATTATCAGTAATAGATAGTTCTATAATAAGGTAATTCGTAACGGGTAACAAGTAACAAAAGTAAATAAGGTGCATCAAGGTGGCCCAATCCTTTTTGTAGCTAAGGACAATCCTGAACAAGTTCTTATATGAAGGAAAACGCCCCGAGGACACATGGGAATTATCGTCAAGCTAGTTTTCATCACGCTCATATGATCCACGTTCGTTACTTTGATAATTTGGTAGGTGGGTGGACCGGTGCTTGGGTACTGCCATTTCTTGGACAAGCATCCCACTTATGATTAACCCCTATTGCAAGCATCCACAACTACAAAAGAAGTATTAAGGTAACATAACCATAACATGAAACATATGGATCCAAATCAGCCCCTTACGAAGCAACTCATAAGCTAGAGTTTAATCTTCTGTCACTCTAGCAACCCATCATCTACTTATTACTTCCCAATTCCTTCCTCTAGGCCCAAACAATGGTGAAGTGTCATATAGTCGACGTTCACATAACACCACTAGAGGAGAGACAACATACATCTCCTCACAATATCGAACGAATACCAAATTCACATGACTACTTATAGCAAGACTTCTCCCATGTCCTCAGGAACAAACGTAACTACTCACAAATCATATTATTGTTCATAATCAGAGGGGTATTAATATTCATAAAGGATATGAACATATGATCTTCCACCGAATAAACCAACTAGCATCAACTAGTAATTAATACTACTAGCAACACACACGTACCAATCAAAGGCTTTGAGACAAAGATCGGATACAAGAGATTAACTAGGGTTTGAGAGGAGATGGTGATGGTGAAGATGTTGATGGGGATTGACCCCCTCCCGATGAGAGGATCGATGGTGATGACGATGGTGATGATTTCCCCCTCCCGAAGGGATGTTTCCCCGACAGAACAGCTCCGCCGGAGCCCTAGATTGGTTCCTCGAAGGTTCAGCCTCGTGGCGGCGGTGTCTCGTCCCGAAAGCTTGCTTATGATTTTTTCCAGGGCAAAATACTTCATATAGCAGAAGATGGGCACCGGAGGCCTGCCAGGGGGCCCACAAGGCAGGGGGCGCTCCCAGGGGGGTAGGACGCGCCCCCACCCTCATGGCCAGGGTTTGGGCCCCCTCTGGTACTTTCTTCGCTCAGTAGTTTTTATTAATTCCAAAAATAACTTTCGTGGAGTTTTAGGACTTTTTGTTATATGATTTCTTATAATCTCGGTCATTGAAGCAATTGCAATTTATCATAACATTAGAAAGAGTCAATATAAGAGCTTTTTCAGCAAGTCCACATACTCAACTATCATTTAGTCTTTCACAATTGCTAACACTCACTCAATACTTATGGGTATGAAGTTTTAATCGGACACAGAGAAAGATAGGAGCTTATAGTGTTGCCTCCCGACCTTTTACCTCAAGGTAATGTCAACAATAATAGTTCATGCTAACTTACATCCAATTGGATATATATATATATATATATATATATATATATATATATATATATATATATATATCAGGATCTTTCCAACACAAGGTGCTTGCCAAAGGATAAAATGTAAAAAGGAAAGGTGAATATCACCATGGCTCTAGTAAAAGGTATAAGACAAAAGTAAAAGATAGGCCCTTCGCAGAGGGAAGCAGAGGTTGTCATGTGCTTTTATGGTTGGATGCATGAAATCTTAATGCAAAAGAACGTCACGTAATATTGCCACTTGTGATATGGACCTTTATTATGCAGTCCGTCGCTTTTATTGCTTCCACATCACAAGATCGTATAAAGCTTATTTTCTCCACACTAATAAGTCATACATATTTAGAGGGAATTTTTACTGCATGTAACATGACAACTTACTTGAAGGATCTTACTCAATCCATAGGTAGATATGGTGGACTCTCATGGCAAAACTGGGTTTAAGGATATTTGGAAGCACAAGTAGTATCTCTACTTGGTGTAAGGAATTTGGATAGCATGAGAGGGAAATACAAGCTCAACATGTTGGATGATCCATGACAATATACTTTATTTCGGATATAAGAAACCATAACCCAACCACGATAGTATATTTATATGTGAAAACCTCTCTTTCTTTATTACTTCCTATTAATTGCAAGGATGACAAAAAATATGTTTGTCAACTCTCAACAACTTTTATTCATCATACTCTTTATATGTGATGTCATTACTCTCCATAAGATCCAAATGATCTTTTTATTTCTTTTTTTCTTTCTTTTATTCCCTCAAGATCAAAGTAAGATAATCAAGCCCTTGACTCAACACTAATCTTTATTATATAGCTCACGGACTCGATTACATAGAAGGATCATAAGGCAAAACTCAAAACTAAATCATACCAAAACTTTATTCTACTAGATCGAGACATTACTAAAAGGAACGAACTAAGAAAAACGGTAAAGATAGGAGTGTGATGGTGATACGATACCGGGGCACCTCCCCCAAGCTTGGCAGTTGCCAAGGGGAGTGCCCATACCCATGTGTTTAGTTCTCCTTTGCTGGTGGAGAAGATGGCGGTGATGATGGATTGTCGCACATTGAGCGTAGGAGAACCTCCAATTTGCGGATAATGCCCTTGAGTGCGGTGATATGCTCCTTCAACAAAATATTTTCATGTGTGAGATACTTGTTTTGTATGCGAGCTAATTCAATCATCTTAAAAGCTTCAATCTCGGTTGAGGTAAGAAGATTTTGATGAAGTTGAAGGATGTCTTCTTCTCTTGCTGCCGGAGCTTGAACCTCCATGGCCTTCTTGATCCTATCATCCTTGTTGATCTCTCCGGGTTCTTCTCTCTTCAGCTCTATCTTCATAAGCCAAGCATCGTTGCCCTTATTGTTGGAGGAGGGGGACGACATGATGCCTCGCCTTGACAACTCTAGTAGAAAATAGCTCGAAACAAAAACAGAGGATATTTGCGTGATACGAGGGTAAAAACCTTTGGGAGATTATATAATGAATTTTTACCGACTAAAATAAGTATCTTATAAGAAAATAGATTCCAGAGGGCACACGAGGTGCCCACGAGGTAGGGGGGCGTGCCCTCCACCCTCGTGGATGCCTCGTGTCCTTCTCGGACTACTTCTTATTTTCCTATTTTCTTAAATATTCCAAAACGGAGAAAAATTGCTATTAGAACTGTTTTGGACTCGGTTTACTTACCGTACCACATACCTATTCCTTTTCAGAGTCTGGAACATTCTGGAAAGTGTCCCTTATGTATTCCTCCGGGGTTACGGTTTCAATAACATTACTTTCAACATTTATAGGATTACCTGAGATATAATGTTTGATTCTTTGGTCGTTCACCACCTTCAGATTTGTGCCTTCGAAGTTGTTGATTTTTATGACACCAGAACGATAGACCTCCTCGATAACATAAGGTCCTTCCCATTTAGAGAGAAGTTTTCCTGCAAAAAATCTTAAACGAGAGTTGAATAGCAACACATAATCACCTACATTAAACTCACGCTTCTGTATCCTTTTGTCATGCCATCTTTTAACTTCTTCTTTAAATAGTTTGGCATTCTCATAGGCTTGAGTTCTCCATTCATCAAGTGAGATAATGTCAAATAACCTCTTCTCACCGGCAATTTTGAAATCATAATTGAGCTCTTTAATGCCCCAATATGCCTTATGTTCTAATTCGAGAGGTAAGTGACATGATTTTCCATAAACCATTTTATACGGAGACTTACCGATAGGATTTTTATATGCAGTTCTATAAGCCCATAATGCATCATCAAGTTTCTTGGACCAATTCTTTCTAGATCTATTAACAGTCTTTTGCAAAATAAATTTAAGATCTCTGTTACTCAATTCTACTTGGCCACTAGACTGTGGGTGATATGGAGATGCAATTCTATGATTAACATCATACTTAGCAAGCATTTTACGAAAAGCACCATGAATAAAATGTGAACCACCATCTATCATTAGGTATCTAGGGACTCCAAACCTCAGAAAAATAACTTATTTAAGCATCTTAATAGAGGTGTTATGATCAGCACTACTAGTTGGAATAGCTTCTACCCACTTAGTAACGCAATCAACAACAACTAAAATATGTGTATACCCATTAGAGGAAGGAAACAGTCCCATATAATCAAAGCCCCAAACATCAAATGGTTCAATAACAAGAGAATAATTCATAGGCATTTCTTGACGTCTACTAATATTACCAATTCTTTGACATTCATCGCAAGACAAGATAAACTTACGGGCATCCTTGAAGAGAGTAGGCCAATAAAAACCGGATTGAAATACCTTATGCACAGTTCTATCTCCAGCGTGGTGTCCTCCATAAGCCTCGGAGTGACACTTGCGTAGGATCTGTTCCTGTTCATGCTCAGGTACACAACGTCTAATAACACCATCTACTCCTTCTTTATAAAGGTGTGGGTCATCCCAGAAGTAATGTCTTAAATCATAGATTTTTTTCTTTTGGTTGTACATGAAACTAGGTGGTATAAATTTAGCAATAGTGTAATTAGCATAATTAGCATACCATGGAGCAGTACGAGAAGCATTTATGACAGCTAATTGTTCGTCAGGAAAGCTATCATCAATAGGTAGTGGGTCATCAAGAACATTCTCTAACCTAGACAAATTGTCTGCAATGGGGTTCTCAGCTCCCTTTCTATCAATAATATGCAAATCAAATTCTTGTAGCATGAGTACCCATCTAATAAGTCTAGGTTTAGCATCTTTCTTTTCCATAATATATTTAACAGCAACATGATCAGTGTGAACAGTTAATTTAGAATCAACAATATAGTGTCCGAACTTATCACAAGCAAATACAACTGCTTAAAATTCTTTTTCAGTAGTAGCATAATTTCTCTGGGCACTGTCTAGAGTTTTACTAGCATATTGAATAACATTTAGTTTCTTATCAACTCTTTGTCCTAGAACAGCACCTACGGCATAATCACTAGCATCGCACATAATTTCAAAGGGTAAATTCCAATCAGGTGGCTGAACAATAGGTGCAGAAATCAAAGCTTTCTTAAGTATTTCAAATGCTTCTACACAATCATCATCGAAGACAAAAGTAATATCTTTTTGTAAGAGATTAGTCAGAGGCCTAGAAATTTTAGAGAAGTCCTTAATGAACCTCCTATAAAAACCGGCATGACCAAGGAAACTTCTTATACCTTTAATGTCTTTAGGACATGGCATCTTTTCAATAGCATCAACTTTAGCTTTATCAACTTCAATACCTCTTTCAGAAATTTTATGCCCCAAGACAATGCCTTCATTAACCATAAAGTGGCACTTTTCCCAATTCAAGACAAGAGTAGTTTCTTCGCATCTCTACAAAACTCGATCAAGGTTGCTCAAGCAATCATCAAAAGAAGATCCATAAACGGAGAAATCATCCATGAAAGCCTCAACAATCTTTTCACAAAAGTCAGAGAAAATAGCCATCATGCATCTTTTAAAGGTAGAAGGTGCATTACATAAACCAAAAGGCATACATCTACAAGCAAAAGTACCGAAAGGGCAAGTAAAAGTGGTCTTTTCTTGATCCTCTTTTGACACAGGTATTTGAGAGAAACCAGAGTAACCATGTACAAAGCAAAAGTGTGTATGTTTGGATAATCTTTCTAGCATTTGATCAATAAAAGGCAAAGGGCAATGATCCTTTTTAGTGGCTTTAGTTAATTTGCGGAAATCAATTACCATCCTATAACCCGTAACAATTCTTTGTGGGATCAATTCATCTTTATCATTAGGAACAACAGTAATACCTCCCTTCTTAGGGACACAATGGACATGACTTACCCACTGACTATCAGCAATGGGATAAATTATACCTGCCTCCAGGAGCTTCAGTATTTCTTTTCTTACTACTTCTTTCATCTTAGGATTTAACCGTCGTTGGTGATCAACAACTGGTTTGGCATCTTTCTCCAATTTTATTTTGTGTTGGCATAAAGTGGGACTAATGCCCTTAAGATCATCAAGAGTATATCCAGTAGCAGCACGCTGCTTCTTCAGAGTTTTCAATAATTTCTCCTCCTCCTGCTCTGAGAGGTTAGCACTTATAATAACATGATATCTTCTTTTCATGAAGATAAGCATATTTAAGAGTATCGGGTAGTGGTTTAAGCTCAAACACGGGATCACCCTTGGGTGGTGGAGGATCCCATAGAATTTGAACAGGCAAGTTGTGTTTCAAAATAGGTCCCTGTTTAAAGAATACTTCATCTATCTCCCTTCTTTCATTCATAAACATATCATTATCATGGTCTAGCAAATATTGTTCTAAAGGATCATTAGGAGTCACGGAAATAGAAGCATGACCAATAATTTCATCCTTACTAGGCAATTCTTTATCATGCGGTTGTCTATGAAATTTAGCAAAATTAAACTCATGAGACATATCCCCCAAACCAATAGTAACAACATCCTTTTTGCAGTCTATCCTAGCATTAACAGTATTCAAGAAGGGTCTACCAAATATGACGGGACAAAAGCTATCTTGTGGGGAACCAAGAACAAGAAAATCAGTAGGATATTTAACTTTCCCACACAAGACTTCAACATCTCTAACAATCCCAACTAGTGAAATAGTATCTCTATTGTCAAGCTTAATTGTAACATCGATTTCTTCTATCTCAGCAGGTGCAGTATCATGCATAATTTCTTTGTATAAGGAATGAGGTATTGCACTTACACTAGCACCCATATCACATAAGCCATGATAACAATGATCTCCTATTTTAACAGAAATAACAAGCATGCCTACAACAGGTCTATGTTTATTCTTAGTATCGGGTCTAGCAATTCTAGCAGCTTCATCACAGAAGTAAATAACACTCTAGTAGGAACAATAGGATCATTATAAGTGATAGTCTTTTCTTTATCTTTAATAGGTGCAACTACTTTTACTTCAATGGGAGGATTATATTTAAACCACTTCTCCTGAGGGAGGCCAACATGAGTAGCAAACGATTCACAGAAAGAAGCTACTATCTCAGAGTCAAGTCCATATTTAGTGCTAAATTCATGAAAAGCATCGGTATCCATAAAAGATTTAACACAATCAAACTTAGGTGTTATACCTGACTCCTTACCTTCATCGAGATCCCAATCTTCCGAGTTGTGTTTAATTCTTTCCGATAAATCCCATTTGAATTCAATAGTCTTCATCACGAAAGAGCCAGTACAAGAAGTATCGAGCACTGAGCGATTATTCAGAAAAAGTCGAGCATAAAATTTTTTAATAATAATTTCTCTTGAGAGCTCATGATTGGGGCATTAAAATAACATTGACTTAAGCCTCCCCCAAGCTTGAGCAATGATTTCTCCTTCGCGATGCCAAAAATTATATATATAATTACGATCATGATGAACAAGATGCATAGGATAAAACTTCTGATGAAATTCCAATTTCAATCGGTTCTAGTTCCATGATCCCATATCATCACATAGCCTAAACCATGTCAATGCCTTTCCCTTCAAAGATAAAGGGAAGACCTTCTTCTTGATAACATCCTTGGGCATACTTGCAAGCTTAAATAATCCACAAACTTCATCCACATAGATTAGGTGCAAATCGGGATGCAATGTTCCATCTCCTCTAAAAGGATTAGCTAGCAGTTTCTCTACCATACCCGAAGGAATTTCAAAGTAAAGATTTTCAGTAGGTTCATTAGGTTGAGGAGAAACTCTTTGCTCTACTGGTCGGGGCGAAGATACCCCGTACAAGCCCCTCAAAGGATTATGTTCCATAGTAACAAGTGGCAGTAAATTTCAGCACACTATATAATTTTTTTCCTTACCAAGTTCCACTTACCAAAGGCGCTTCACTCCCCGGCAACGGCGCCAAAAAAGAGTCTTGATGGCCCACAAGTGTACGGGATCTATCATAGTCCTTTGGATAAGTAAGAGTGTCGAACCCAATGAGGAGCAGAAGGAAATGACAAGTGGTTTTCAGTAAGGTATTCTCTGCAAGCACTAAAATTATCGGTAACATGTAGTTCTGTGATAAGGTAATTTGTAATGGGTAACAAGTAACAAAAGTAAATAAGGTGCAGCAAGGTGGCCCAATCCTTTTTGTAGAAAAGGACAATCCTGGAAAAGTTCTTATATGAAGGAAAACGCTCCCGAGGACACATGGGAATTATTGTCAAGCTAGTTTTCATCATGCTCATATGATTCATGTTCGTTACTTTGCTAATTTGGTATGTGGGTGGACCGGTGCTTGGGTACTGCCCTTTATTGACAAGCATCCCACTTATGATTAACCCCTATTGCAAGCATCCGCAACTACAAAAGAAGTATTAAGGTAAACCTAACCATAGCATGAAACTTATGGATCCAAATCAGCCCCTTACGAAGCAACTCATAAACTAGGGTTTAAGCATCTGTCACTCCAGCAGCCCATCATCTAATTATTACTTCTCAATGTCAATGCCTTCCTCTAGGCCCAAACAATGGTGAAGTGTCATGTAGTCGACGTTCACATAACACCACTAGAGGAGAGACAACATACATCTCATCAAAATATCGAACGAATACCAAATTCACATGACTACTTATAGCAAGACTTCTCGCATGTCCTCAGGAACAAATGTAACTACTCACAAATCATATTCATGTTCATAATCAGAGGGGTATTAATATGCATAAAGGATCTGAACATATGATCTTCCAGTGAATAAACCAACTAGCATCAACTACAAGGAGTAATCAATACTACTAGTAACCCACAGGTACCAATCTGAGGCTTTGAGACAAAGATCGGATACAAGAGATGAACTAGGATTTGATAGGAGATGGTGCTGGTGAAGATGTTGATGGAGATTGTCCCCCTCCCGATGAGAGGATTGATGGTGATGACGATGGTGACGATTTCCCCCTCCCGCAGGGATGTTTCCCCGGCAGAACAGCTCTGTCGGAGCCCTAGATTGGTTCCGCCAAGGTTCCACCTCGTGGCGGCAGTGTCTCGTCCTGAAAGCTTTCTTATTATTTTTTCCAGGGTAAAATACTTCATATAGCAGAATATGGGCACAGGAGGCCTGCCAGGGGGCCCACGAGGCAGGGGGCGCACCCAGGGGGGTAGGGCGCGCCCCCCACCCTCGTGGCCACGGTGTGGGCCCCCTCTGGTATTTTTTATTAATTCCGAAAATAAATTTCGTGGAGTTTCAGGACCTTTGGAGTTGTGCAGAATAGGTCTCTAATATTTGCTCCTTTTCCAGCCCAGAATTCCAGCTGTCGACATTCTCCCACTTCGTGTAAACCTTGTAAAATAAGAGAGAATAGGCATAAGTATTGTGACATAACGTGTAATAATAGCCCATAATGCAATGAATATCGATATAAAAGCATGATCCAAAATGGACGTATCAATGCTCGACGAACACAGGTGTACTAGCTTAACCGTGTGTGATGCAAGTGCGCTACGAAATCACCATGACAGCGCAAGCGCAATCAAGGGTGTAGGTAGTGATTAAACGTGTGCGATGCTAGTGGGCTGTGCAAGCGTGAGCAGGGGTGGAGGTAGTGGCTTAATCGTGTGTGATGCAAGTGCTCTTTGAATCAACATGACTACGCAAGCGCGAGCAAAGGTGGAGGTATTGGCATAACCGTGTGCGATGCTAGTGCGCTGTAAAATCACCACCTGCGCAAGCTAAAGGCGGGTAGTTTATTTAGATTGAAATCCATTTGTGCATATGAAAATTAGGACAAACCATGTGTTATAGACCAGCTAGCTAGAAATCTAAAAACAAACTACCCGCCTTGGGCGTTGCAAAAATCGGCGGTTCCATCACTTTACCTTATTATCATACACATATATTCTTACTAGACCGTGTGCAATCTTGGGTACCCCTGCCCCGCATCAATTCCTTTACCCAAATTTTAGTAGCCGTCGTACTTCAACCGTCGCCCCGACTCCTCTCGCACCGACCTTATAGTAAAATTGTTGTAGCTGAGGCATTTGAACCGTCGCCCTCCATCGTCCACCACCATCTCCACCCACCATTACCAAGAATTTCAATAGCCGCAGCGTATCCTCAAACACCACCACCCCCTCCACAGGCCCCCCTCTCCCCCTCGAACCCTAGCTTGCCACCGCCGCCAACCCCTGCTGGTTTGCCCATTCCTCCTAGCTTAGATAATAAAGTTCAGGTTACCCAGCAATTCCCTTACCACGGCCCCACTCCCCTCAGTGTTTAGATGAGTCCTGCGGCGTCCCTCCCTACCAGATCCACATCCCCTGCTCCAGAATGTCGCAGCCTAACCCCGGCCACTTATCCCGGGGAGCCCGACGAGCGTTCGACCAAGAAGTGGTTTATCATGGCCTCTCTGGCGAACGTTGGCGAGGTGGCTGCCGTTTGCCCTCACCAGTCGATCCCAGAGCAACACCTTGCCGTGGAAGCTGGCAAAGAGGTTGATATGTTGCCATGCCACTTCACGTCAGTGGGCTAGTGTATTACTGTATCTTGGGAAAGCTGGCTATGACATAAAGCTCATCGACAGCGACGGCTTCACGTGGGCCATGTCATAGGTTAAGTGGTCCATCCCCAACCCCTTTGGTTCAACCGTCGTCGATCTCTTTGATGACCTTGCCACTAATATCCTCCCCCACGTGGTCAAGGATACGATCCTTGTATGCCATCGAGACCATTTTCTCATTTCTGAAGGAACGTTCTACAGCAGTGGATTGGGATCCTCAATTGCCAAGTCAAATCTCATCAACCACGACCATGACAAGGGCACCCACAAAGGTTCTTCCAAGGTGAAAGAGCCCATCTGTGACATTAGAGAGCGCACCATGGGTTTGTGCTCTTCCAACTAGGAGGATCCCGTCCATGACATGTGATGCAACATCCTATCAGCAAATCTTACCTTTTCTAGCTTGCCAACCCGTACCCTTTGTTGTAGTAGCTTTTTCCATGTGGTGTTTTAACCGTGTCGTGCTTAATTATTTCAGTTATGCAAAAATGTAATGTTCAATAGGGCTATGTGATGTTTAAGTATGAATTGTCCACTTCAGTTTCATGAATGGCTATATTTGGTTGTTTATAGTGAGTAGATGCCTTGTTTATCTGTATTTGGTTGTTAGGTTGGTTGCAGTGAGCATTTGTCCAGTTATCAATCAGATGCCTTGTTTATCTGTATTTGTTGTTAGGTTGGTTGTAGTGAGCATTTGTCCAATTATCAAGCAGATGCCTTGTTTATCTATATTTGGTTGTTAGGTTGGTTGCAGTGAGCATTTGTCCAGTTTTCAAGCAGCTGCCTTGTTTATCTATATTTGTTTGTTAGGTTGGTTGAAGTGAGCATTTGTCCAGTTTTCTAGCATATGGCCATATATTTGTATTTGCTTGTTAGGACGGTTAAAGTGAGACTCTGTCCAGTTTTCAGTGGCTATATTTGGTTGTATACTGATCATTTATGCCTTGTTTATTTCCTTCATTCACAATGTGATGTTCATTTTGTGCAAGTCGGGACGGTGTTGCTTGATTTCAATAATATCAGTTTGAACGGCTATATTTGGTTCCAGTTATGCCTGGTGTAGTTAACACATGCCCTTTATTTCAGTTTTACACATATCCAGTGTCATGTTTAAGCATGACCTACGTTCTATTCATTTTCAACAATACCAGTTTGAATTGCAATATTTGATGGTTGTTAAGCCTGTTGTAGGTAACATTCCCTTCCATTTCATATCTGTTTTAACAACGTGCTGAAACCAACACATTCAAGCTATCATTTGGAGATGATGTTGTTTACCTTTGCTATATTTGTTTGATGTTAAGGTTGCCGTGCTTATCATGCCTTTCCACTACTTATGCAGGACAACAATGGGAGTGGCCATCATTTTCCGCCAAGGTTAGTTTCATCCCTCGGCTTGTACTCCCCCCATCGTTCCATAATGTAGTGCATATAGATCCAGGCCTGGACACTTGTTAGCTTCTAATATTAACTTGTTGCTTGTAGGTACATATGCTGCCCTCGGCAAAAATCCACGCATTGACCCTTTTTGTGCATGGGGCAATGAGATATTCATGGACAAGCATCAAGTGAGGAAACCGAGAAAGGATTATTAGCAAAAATATACGAACGCCGGAAAGCAAATTATTTGTTTACGCTCTATCCAACACAACAGCGAGCTGTAGGATGGTAACTACAAACTCTACAGCCTTCTCTTTTTACTGCCCGTAATGAGTTGTTAGACAACAATGTCTGAATCTTTTTTGTTCGCAGTGGTTCTCGAAGAAGTTTACTCAAGATTACCTCACAAAGTACATAATTGGTGGACACGCAATGAAGGTTAAAGTATTTCATCCAGACTACAATGAGCATCGAGAAATCCTAATGAAGACAGTGAAGGATGGACGTGAAGCCGTCACAAGGGGTTGGGATAGAGTCGTGCGCGCATTATGCATGGAGGAGGCACAATATGGGCATTCTGGTTCTCCTTCTCCAGCAACCAGAATGTCTTTCGCCTCTCTCTTTATAATCTTTATTACAAATGTGGTTC
Source organism: Triticum aestivum (assembly GCF_018294505.1). Classification (NCBI taxonomy): domain Eukaryota; kingdom Viridiplantae; phylum Streptophyta; class Magnoliopsida; order Poales; family Poaceae; genus Triticum; species Triticum aestivum. The sequence continues at coordinate 253,854,871 of NC_057795.1, forward strand.
ATCATTCTTTACTTGGTGCTTCTATATCTTCAGTATATATGTACCTGTGCATTGAATTATGCATTCGTGGTTGAACCTATATTTGTAATAAACATGGTTTGATATGAAATAAGTGATTGCCTACTTTCAAATTCAAAATCTATGATTTTAAATTAGGGATTAATTTAGGGATAAATTTGGTATTACACTGCACACGGTTTGCGAAAGCGAAACGCCTGCGATAGACATGGAGATCAGACACATTTCTCAGATCCACTACGTGTGCGATCAATCTCTACTGCACAAAGAATCAACCATGAAAAAACATGTGTGATTAACAACAGCATCACACATATTTCCTTCTTATTAAATGTTTGCGGAAGTCACCTTATCACACACGCTTGGCAATTATGGATTGTTTATGATGTTGTGTGCATCGCAAATGTTTGGTCATAGAAGAACGTGTGTGATAGGTCCTCATCCGATGCAGGTACGATGAATGAATCGTGTGGGATGTATTGAAGCTCCGCATACAGCTTTATAGGGACAACTGTATGCGCTCTTACATCGAATTACATACAGTCGAGGAAAAATAAATGTGTGTGATTGTCTAGTTATCATACATGTTCTGAGAAGATTGATTTGAGCAACCCCTCTCTGACTGATTTGAGTTTAAGATCCACTGAGAGAAAAACCAAGAGCCCAAACATAGAAAGTGGTTTTGCATCATAGTAGTTCTGAGTGAGAGTTCTTGTGTCTATTACTCTTAACAGTTGCGCACTATCTAGACGGATAGGTTTCGGCTTCGAGTGTTGAAGAGTTGTTGTCTTCACGGAGCCTGATCTTTAGCAACCAAGAGTGATTGTGGTCCGCGGAGGTCGACCGAATGTTTGGAGATTGCCAACAAGGATCTACCACGAGTGAAATCAACCTGAGTCTGATCAGCTCTTAGTTGAAGGAGAATAGGGTGAAGAGAGTTTATCTTCCGTGTTAAGTTGCAGCTCCTCTAACCAATCATAGCCCTTTGGCAGAAGGGTGAACTGGTCTACTAATTCTCTTTGTCACCATCGAGCACCTCTGGTTAAACCTCTCTACTGCATTTCCTTCGGTAGTTTATATTCTTGCTCTGGGCTGATAGATTACTTGATCATTTTGTTCTGTTGTTGTCATCTTGTGTATCTGTGTTCATTCTGTTTCATTCTCATCGCCTATATCCATTCATTAGCATATTATTCCTCAGATTATCTTGGGAGATCATTGCATAGTATTTCCTTCAGTGTGTACCATGTTGTGTCATTCTACTACATCTGTTTGCGTGTTGCATTACTCTTGTTGCTATTAAAACTGTGATTTATCAAGCTCGTACTGTTGTCAATGCCTTCATCGATGAAGATGCTTTTGAAGAAGAAGATTGATTTAGTTCATTTCCTTCGATTCTCTATTCCGCTGCTGGGATTGGGATAAGTTTCAAACCTTTGGAAAGAAATTTTGAATCTCCCATTCACCCCCTCTGGTCGATATACTCTTGGTCCTAACAATAACTTTGAGGTGGTTTCGTACCCTACAAACAATTTCATCTTATGTTATCCGCTAGATAAGAACTTTGGAGTGACTCTTTGTCACACGTTGAGGGATTGTTATATGATTCAATTATGTTAGTACTATTGAGAGATTGCACCAGTGAAAGTATGAATCCTAGGCCTTGTTTTCTAGCATTGCAATACCGTTTGTGCTCCATTTTATCACTTGCAACGTTACTGTTTTTATATTTTCAGATTACGAAAACCTAAATCTACTAACCATACAACACTTGTATCACCATCTCTTCATTGAACTAGTGCACCTATACAATTTGCCATTGTATTGGATGTGTTGGGGAAACAAGAGATTTCTTGTATTTGGTTGTAGGCTTGTTTGAGAGAGATCATCTTCATCCTACGTCTCCATGGATTGATAAACCTTAGGTCCTCCATTTGAGGGAAAATTTCTACTGTCCTACAAAACTCTGCGCTTGGAGGTCCAACACGAGTCTACAAGAATAAAGTTGTGTAGTAGACATCAAGCTCTTTTCTAGCGCCTTTGGCGGGGAGGTGACTGCTTGAAGGTATATCTTTAGATCTTGCAATTGTATCTTTTAGTTTCTTGTTTTATCACTAGTTTGGTTTATAAAAGAAAACCACAAAAATGGAATTGATGTTGCCTCACATTATTCATCTGTATAATGTCTTTAATGAAAATGATGGAAAGGCAAATTGTGCTCAATTGATAGAAGAAGAATTCAATAGAATGTTTGGCATAAAATCTTTGAAATATGAGCATGATTGCAATGTTATTAGTATGATATTAATGATATGGAAAGCCATAAGCTTGGGGATGCTATGTTTGATGAAGATGATATTTTTTGTCCCCCAAGTTTTGATGCGCAAATTTTTTATGATGATTACATGCTACTATTTATGATGATTACAATGGTGGAAGTGGGTTTGGAAGAGTGTCAACTCTACGTAATAATGATACCACTATTTTAGAGGGTGTTGAATCTTATGGCAATATTGATGAAAGTGGATTTGGAGTGGTTATGACTTTATTTGATGATGAATCCACTATTTTGGAAGAGGTTCTAACTGAATATGACAACAAAGTTGCTATATATGAAGATTATTGTGATTATGTGTATAGTATAAAGAGTAATGATATCCAAGAAACTTGTCATCATGATTTTAATGCTCAAATGGATTATGTGGATCAAGTATCATGTGATATTTCTATTGTTGAATTCATTCATGACGCTACTGAAAATTACTATGAGATCGGAACATATGCTTTTACATATCTCAACAATATCAAGTTTCATCTTCATGTGTTGAAAGTTTTGAAGTCATGCTTGTTTTGCCTTCCTATGCTAGTTGATTCTTGCTCCCATAAGTTCTTTTCTCACAAAATCCCTATGCATAGGAAGTGGGTTAGGCTTAAATGTGCTAGTCATATGCTTGATGATGCTCTCGTTATGTTTCAATTCTTTACTTTTATGTGAGCATCATTCAAATCATCATGCCTAGCTAAAAGGCATTAAAGAAAAGCACTTGTTGGGAGACAACCCAACACTTATACCTACTTTTTTGTGTGTTCACGTGATTAAGATACTATAGTAATCATGTTTTATAGGTTTTGTTTCAACAAAGTACCAAGTAAAGCCTTTGGGATAGTGTGGATGATAGTTGACTTGATAATGTGCAAAAACAGAAACTTTTGCGTCCAGTAGAAGAATTGTTGCTATTTGCTAGAGCGTGATAAAATTCTGAATTTTATACACATGATCGATATACAAATGTAATATGAGGAGAATAAGGAGTGGCAAGACCCTAATCTTGGGGGTGCCCAAGGCACCCCAAGGTAATATTCACAGAATAACCAAACAACTAAGCTTGGGCATACTCCAGAAGGCATCTCCTCTTTCATCTTCAACATTATCGGTAACCTGACTTGAAGTTATATTTTTATTCGCCACATGATATATGTTTTGCTTGGAGCATCATTTTATTTTCTTTTGAGTTGCTTTCTGTTATTTAGAATAGTGATTTGTATATTTTATTTTAATAAAAATGTCAAGTATAGCCTTTAACATGCTTATTTTGCAAGTCCATATGTTGCTGTTTTAAAACAGAAAGTTTTCTATCATTGTCTGAATTCTTCTGGAAAGTCAGAACGTGATAAAATATTGAAATTTTTACACAGTATGCTATGATAAATTTTCTACAGTTGTTTTTATCAAAATATTTGGAGTTATACAAGTAGGAATCTTCTTGCATTCTTTACAGACTATCGTGTTTAGACATATTATTGTTATGTTTGCATTATTTGCATATGTTTGCTTGTTTAATGATTCTATTTGAAGATAGGAGTAGTAAATATGCAGAGACATTTAGTATGCAATGTTAAATTATATTTTTAGTTATTTTCTATAGTAGGGAATGATAAGGTTTTGCATTGATCTATACTATCGGATTACGGGTTTCGCAAACCCTTGAGAGGTTCGAACTCTGGGGCGCGTGCGGAATCTCAACCGACCCAACCTGCCTACTCACAATCCTTCTAAGCCTAGCGCAACAAGCTCAAAAAAGACAAAGAGACACAACAGTTTATCCTGGTTTGGGCCATCTTGTGTTGTAATAACCTACTCCATCGTTTTGGTGGATTGCCTCGAGGGCTGAGGATGAACTGGCCTCAGGAGGCGAGGTGTTCTTGAGCTCAAGAGAGCTGGTGAGGTGGTCGGGTGTGAATGGGTCCGATCCCCCTCTATGGTGATGGCTAAGTCCTATTTATAGTGGCCTTGGTCCTCTTCCCAAATGTTGGCGGGAAGGGATCTCACGACGGTCGGATTTGAAAGGGGACAAGTAGTACAACTTATCCTGACAGAAGTAGTCTTCGCCTGCGAAAAGCCTCTAGTCGTGATGCTGCGGTGGGCTCGGTGATGACATCCGTACTGCCTTCCTAGCGGTCTTAGTCTTGTTGCACCAGAATGGAAACCTTTGGCTTATTCCTTGGGACTCGGCGCCTGTGGCTTGCCTTCATTGCACAAAAGAGGAAACCTGCACTCTGCGCCCGCCGGGCACCCGCCTGGCCTTGGTCGTCATGGCTCACGTAAGCTGAGCCTCGTGAGGTATACCTTGCATAGAACTCTCCGCCCCACGGGAGCCAGCCTGAGGAGGCTGATCCCCTCAGGGGTCTTGACATCGTCCGCGTCGCGAGGCTTGGCCCCTCGCGAGGGTCTTGTGCTGTTGATGCTGAAGCTGGGCCCTACCAGGCCATCGATGGAGCCGTGTGGCGGGTCACAGGCAGGCAGGGCTAGATACCCCCATATCCAGGATGCCGACGGTAGCCCCCGGTACCAAGGCGCACTCGGACTTGGTTTCCAGGCGAAGCCAAAGGGAAAGTGCGGAGCGCCGCGGGTCCTGACTGCCTGCGGCCTTGATGATGCGTGGCGATTGATGGGACGTGGGCGACTCTGCTTCCCCACGCTGCCTCGGCAACTGTTCGACTTGACGGGACGATGTGGCCTGCAGAAGATCATGATGGCACGAGGTCGTGGAGGCCGGCGGTTGGCCTCCCTTGGCTATAACTGCGAGGGAGGGGCAGGGCCTCCTGCCCATCTCTCCTTGTTCTTGATTTCACCTGCTTCTCCTCGTTCTCCACTTGCTTCCATGGTGCCGATTGGGAGGTACTCTGCGGTCGAGAAGGGGGAGGCCCCTAGGGAGGGGCTTGATCCTCTCCCGCCGAAGAAGTGACTCCGCCTCCCTCACGATGCCGGCGCAGGGCGAGAGATGACCAGGCCTTGGCAATCAAGGACTCCACCTGGCTTCCCCCTCCCCATATACGCCTAAGCTCAGGATGAAGGTGCACGTCGTCAAGCGGCGCCTGACGATGATGGCTGGGCTGCCATTACCCTGCCGACCACGCCATGGACCCACGCCGAGGGTGACCGACACGATCGATGCTGGGTCATGTATGCCTGTCCCTGTAAGTTAGTGCCACTTTGGGTTCACGACTAGCCATGTCAGCCCGGGTTCTTTGTCATATGGATGCTAGCGGCACTATCATATACGTGAGCCAAAAGGCGCAAATGGTCCCGGGCCAGGTAAGGTGGCACCCGTGGGAATACCGTGCGTGAGGCCCCAAAGTGATATGATGTGTTACATGCTAGATCGGTGTGGCATTGAGTCGGGGTGTGGCACTAACTTACAGGGACGGGCATTCATGACCCAGCATCGAACGTGTCGGTCATCAGCGAGTGAATCCAGGCTGTAGCAACTTGCTAGCAGGACTCCGGTGAACCGGGCTGTAGCGAGCTAACAGGACTCCGGTATTCATCGCGTGACATTTCCCCGAAGGGACAGACACAGGAACGAAGAAGGACACATGCTGGCCAGCCTAAGTGTTCCGGAGCAGTAGAAAGCTACCATGGCTCAGTGGAAACACTAGGAGACATTTCCCGGTAAGAGAGGCTACTAAGGATAAACAACTAGATAGTCAGATCCCACACATACCAAGCATTTCAAATAACATACACACAATATGCTCGATATGTGCAAATACAACATGGCATCACAACATGACCCTACAACTCAAGTATTTATTCAATAGGCTCCGAGGAGCGAGATATTACAAACAGGGGTCTCATGACCCAACATTCAGAGCATACAAGTCAAAGCACAAGCGGAAGCTATCATGTCTGAGTACAGACATCTATAAATGAAAAAGGCTGAGAAGCCTGACCATCTACCAAATCCTGCCGCAGCAGAAGATCGTAGCTGAGGTAACAAGCTAAATGTCGAAGTCCACGCGGTACTACTAGCGAGACTGAAGTCTCTCTGCAAAAACATAAATTAAGCAACGTGAGTACAAATGTACCCAGCAAGACTTACATCAGAACTATCTACATATGCATCATTATCAACAGAGAGGATGGTGGGGTTTAACTGCAGCAAGCCAGCTTTGACTCGGTGTCTAACCTGAACTACGACTGCAAGTAACTCTTTTGAGGTGGCGCACACGAGTCCACATATTCACCATATCAATACACCACTATGGATCCGCTCCCGTCTCCCTACGAGAACGCCATCCATAGCACTCACGCTTATCTTGCATATTTTAGAGTATCCACTTTCACTTGTCTATGAACTGTACAGGCAACCCAGAAGTCCTTTACCACGGACACGACTATTCGAATAGATCATATTAACCCTGCAGGGGTGTACTTCTTCACACACGCTCTCGCCACTTACCGCCATGTACACCTCGTGTATCTCGGCAACCTTCAAGCAGAAGCCTGGCGAGGGAGTCGGCCATGACCTGACTAACCACACAAGTCTCTCGTCCAGGTTTATTGCCTATTCGGGTTCCATCCGCAAGGAGATCCGACCGGGGTGTCGCTCACGGCCCCAAACGATGTGTGCAGGGTTCCCAAGCCCACCATCCGGGTGCTACTTGGTACACCGGGACACTGTGCCTAGTCTGTCCCAAGCCCACCTATACCGGGTGCCACTTGGTAGACTACTAACACTACCTACAAACACCAGAAACTAGTTGCAACTCCTGGACAGAGATCATGTTGATTAATAAGTCGAGAGGGGTCGAGTTACCGGAACCCAATGTGTGGTAGTAACTGGTCATGGATCACAAACACAGAACTCAGTTCCTGAAGACGGCTGCAATGAGACAACCCACCATGTACTCCTACATGGCCTCTCACCGCTACCTTTACCAAATCGTGTTCACACACTTAGCTCTCAACGGTAGGACATGTTCACACACCTCTGATTCATCCCCGATGAATCAGACCTGACTCAACTCTAAGTAGTAGCAGGCATGACAAACAAGCATGAATGAGTAGGCACAACAGGGCTCAAACAACTCCTACTCATGCTAGTGGGTTTCATCTATTTACTGTGGCAATGACAGGTCATGCAAAGGATAAAGGGGTTCAGCTACCGCAACAAGTAACAGATGAATCGGTGTTGTCCTAATGCAGTAAAATAGAGTAGGAGCGAGAGAGTAGGGTTGTATCGGAATGAACAAGGGGGTTTTGCTTGCCTGGCACTTCTGAAGATGATATAGCTCTTCATCGGTGTCATCGATCTCATCGTCGGTATCACGTCTATCGAGAGGGGGCAATCACCGGCAACTGAGGAAAAACACAATCAATGCAATGCACAATATGATGCATGAATGTGACATGGCAATATGCTGTGGTTTGTGCTAATGCAACTAAAACCAGATTAAATGAAGTTGGTTTGAATCCAAGATTCAAACTCAAACTCCATATGTGGATGAAACCATTATCTATAAGTTGTTCTAACATGCATGAAACCAGTACAGATGGATAGATTGGATTTTTCTGATCATTTTTCATATATAAATTATTTCATTCTGAGTTACGGTTGAATTTCTATGATTTATTGAAGTTTTAGCTATTTTCTGGAATTTCCTGATTATTTATAAAATAAACTAAATTCCAGAAAAGGAATATTGTGTCAGCATGGCGTCATGCTGACCTCAGTAGAGTCAACAGGGCAGCCTCGGGTCAAACCTGACCAGGGGGTCCCGCGTGTCAGTGTAATTAGTCTAACTAATTTTTAGTTAACACTAATCCTAACCTAATTAACAGGCCGGCCCCACCTGTCATGGACACAGGGGGGGTCCCGCCGTGGTCAAAGTGGGTCAAACCCACCGGCGGCTTGACGCCGGCGAGGCCAGCCGCAGTGGCGAGCCTCGGGTTTTGCCCACAGGGCTCGGTTTGGCGCGCGGAGCACGGCATCGGGATGCGAACGCTCGTCCGCATCCAACTGTGGTGGTGGCGCGGCCGGGGAGTGGCCGGAGTGGTGCCGGCGACGAGCTCGGCGGCGGCCGAAGCTCGGGTGCAAGTGGGGATGGGGCTGCGGTGCGCAAACGAGCGTGGCGAGGTGCCACGGAGGCTCTACGCGATGCGGGGAGCGCGTTGGGCGCATGCCCGGGACCAAATGGTCACCGGAGCATCACCGGCGACAAGTGCGGGCGGCGGCGCGTGCGGTTGGATGTGGTGCGGCAGCTACAGCGTGCGAGAGAGGGAGCGGAGAGGGGGAGCAGGAGCAGGAGCTCATGGCGATTGCGACGAGGCGAACGGCGAGCTCGGGGATGCATCGGAGCGAGCGGGGCGGCGCGGCGGATCTCCGGCGGCCGAGGAGGAGAAAAGCATCGGGGCGGCGCTTCGGGGCCCTTCCGGTCGTGTGGCTCGGTGAGGAGGTAGGGAGCGAGGTGGCGAAGCTCGAGGATAGCTCGGGGCGGCTCGGGGATGGCCGTGGCCGCGGTGGTGCACGTCGGCGGCGGTGGGCATGCTCGGCCATGGGGAGAGAAAGCAGAGGAGCAAGGGGGAGAGAGAACCAGAGAGTGAGAGAGCGTCGAGGGTCGCGTGGCGTCGTGGAGGGAGTCCAGGGCGATGAGGGGGCAGCAGGAGGTGGAAGCAGGAGGTGGTGCTCGGGCGCGGGCGCGTCGACACGCCTCTGCCTACTGGCAGAGGTTGAAGACGGTGGGGAGCTGGGCTGGGCCTCAGCCGCATTGCTGGGCCAGGTGGGGCGCTAGGTGGGCTACAGGGGGGTGGCCCATGTAGGCTTCCTCTCTCTCTTATTTTTCTATTACTTTCTGTTTTCTAGTTTTTGCTATTTGTTTTGATTTAGTAATAATACCAAACCATTTCATAAAATCCTGGAAACAATTATGGGTGCTTTCTGAATTATTTCAGTGACCCTTAACAATTTCCAACATTTATTTGAACATTTAAATTATTTATAGTATTTAAATGCCCAAAGTCAAATACAATAGGATTTAATTCAAAAATCCAAAATGGCCTAGAAATATGTGCATCATTGTTGGCAGGGGTTTTCACCTTTAACAAAAATAATGAACTTTTCTAAAGGGCATTCTGGGTTCATTGAAAATATTTTTATTTTGATCCTAATTGCATTTTATTTAGTGCTAGGGTTTGTCATCCCCATTTCAAGTTTAAAAGAAATTTAGACATGATGCAGCAACCAAGCTAGCCCAAGTGCATAGCAAAGCCAGGGATGTGACACCTAGCGAAATAGCCGTGTCCGCGGAAAAGGACTTCTGGGTTGCCTGTACAGTTCATAGACAAGTGAAAGTGGATACTTTAAAATGCGCAAGATAAGCGTGAGTGCCATGGATGGCGTTCTCGTAGGGAGACGGGAGCGGATCCATAGTGGTGTATTGATATGGTTAATTTGTGGACTCGTGTGCGCCACCTCAAAAGAGTTACATTGCAGTCGTAGTTCAGGTTAGCCACCGAGTCAAAGCTGGCTTGCTGCAGTCAAACTCCACCATCCCCTTTGTTGATAATGATGCATATGTAGATAGTTCTGATGTAAGTCTTGCTGGGTACATTTGTACTCACGTTTGCCTATTTTATGTTTTTGCAGAGATACTTCAGTCTCGCTAGTAGTTCCGCTTGGACTTCGACGTTTAGCTTGTTACCTCAGCTACGATCTTGTGCCCTCAGCAGGATCTGGTAGTTAGTCAGGCTTCTCAGCCTTTTTCATTTATAGATGTCTGTACTCAGACATGTTAAGCTTCCGCTTGTGCTTTGACTTGTATGCTCTGAGTGTTGGGTCATGAGACCCATGTTTGTAATATCCCGCTCCTCGGAGCCTATTGAATAAATACTTGAGTCGTAGAGTCATGTTGTGATGCCATGTTGTATTTGCACATATCGAGCATATTGTGTGTATGTTATTGAAATGCTTGGTATGTGTGGGATCTGACTATCTAGTTGTTTATCCTTAGTAGCCTCTCTTACCGGGAAATGTCTCCTAGTGTTTCCACTGAGCCATGGTAGCTTGCTACTGCTCCGGAACACTTAGGCTGGACGGCATGTGTCCTTCTTCGTTCCTATGTCTGTCCCCTTGGGGAAATGTCACGCGATGAATACCGGAGTCCTGTTAGCCCGCTACAGCCCGGTTCACCGGAGTCCTGCTAGCCCAGGGCTACAGCCTGGATTCACTCGCTGATGACCGACACGTTCGTTGTTGGGTCATGTATGCCTGTCCCTGTAAGTTAGTGCCACTTTGGTTCACAACTAGCCATGTCAGCCCGGGTCCTTTGTCATATGGATGCTAGCGGCACTATCATATATGTGAGCCAAAAGACGCAAACGGTCCCGGGCCAGGTAAGGTGGCACCCGTGGGAATACCGTGCGTGAGGCCGCAAAGTGACATGATGTGTTACATGCTAGATCAGTGTGACTTAGGATCGGGGTCGTGACAGCAGCTCGCGTGAGTTTGTGGTGTGGGTGGTGATGCCTCCCGACACCTGGATCCGGCTCCCCAGGTTCTTTGCCGGCGAGTTGCCTCCGAGGGGGCCGGTTGAGCTATGGCTGCAGCACGCTGGGCGCAATAGCTTTGCCACGGGGGCTGAAGTCGAGGTGGTGCCCCCTGGAGACATCTTCATGATGCGCGGATGGGGTGAGGTCGCTCGGGCTTGCCGCGCAGACGGAGCCCTGGCGATTCACTTCGAGTATGATGGTGCGGCCACCTTGTTCTTCAAGGTCTTCAACGAGGAGGGCGAACGGGTGGAGTGCTACCCCGGAGGAGGCAGCCCGCAAGGCGCTGCAATGGGAGCTGGGCCTGCTGCCGCTCCCCTTGGTGCCACGTCCAGAAGCAGCAGCGGTTCTTGGGAATCCAGCGTCTCTCCTAAGCCCAGTGAGGCTCCGGAGTCGAGTGACAACAGCTACGTGCTGCCAAGCTCCCGCCGTGGTCGGAGCGAGGCAGCCGCCGCCGCCCGGTGTCGTCGGTGATGCCTAATAGCATAGTAGCTCCCTTCCTTCTTTTGTTTTCCCTGCGTGGAATGAAAATCAACCCCCGTGGGGTTTGTAAGGATCGGAATGTATTTAATATCAGCGTCACTCCTTTTGATTTTGTGATGGTTTCGCGTATCCCAGTTCGGCATGGATCCTCCCTTTTCTTTTCCCCACGCAGCGCGATGCTCTACGCTGATGGGACCCAGTCCCCAGGCAGGCTCCAACCGTCGCTAGTATGCCAGGTCACGATGCCGTGGTCAAGGCTAGGTGGTGAGGGGCCCGAGGTCCGGTAAGAGCCCATGAGACGCGATGCTCATGAGGTCCCCCTTGGCGTGCAAGCAGCCGCCTAGAGAATTGAAAAGGGGAGTGAAACTGCCAAAATTGGACTGCGAGGTGGGATGTGCAGGGAGCGAAGTAGGTGTGGCAGCGAATCATGACTTATCTTTTGGTGTCTTGGTCTATCAGGAAGATGGTGCTTGCTCCCGCGCCTTTGGCGGTACCACTGGGCTAGGCCTGCAACAGCCACCTTCTTGCCACGTTGGCCCAAGTGCTCTACATCCTCGGGACCCAGCCCTTGAGCGAGCTTACCCGCCGCTGGAATGGCAGGTCGTGATGCCGTGGTCAACGCTAGGGGGTGAGGGTTGGAGAGCAAGTAGGACCTCCCGAGACGCGATGCTCGGGAGGCCCCCCTTTAACGTTCAAACGACTCGCGAGGCCAGGCGGCGGTCGTCCAAGCCAACCTGCGAGCCACCGTCAGATGAGCCTGCAGGTTAGATGACAGGAAAGATCGAGGCTCCAGCGGAGCGGGCTTACAACCCAGGGCCCAGGTCATAGGACGGAGGCACCAAGGACCTGGTGAGATGGTGTGCGCGAGGTGGGTCGCGAACCAGAGCTCGATCCTCGGGTTTATCAGTATTGTAGGGATGGAACCGAGCACAAGCATCGTGCCGATGTGAGTTATCATGCAGCGATGCGGGCGAGGTTCAAGCCAGTGAACACATGAGGGGGGGGGGGCGAGCGGCTAAGACTCACGGCCGTAGAGCGCCGATCATAGGTAAACTCACAGAAATGGTTAGATAGTCCTAGTCAATGCAAAACAATACATGCCGCAGGGACAGACCCATGTGGCCTGGGGATGATGCAGCCCAAGGGGCGCCCCCAACTGAACAAACTAGAGAGATGTCACCCGGTACCGTTGCTGAAGAGGTGTTGAGGTAGCCAAAAAAACACGCGCTGCCGGAGTCATTCCTCACGAGCCGCTCTTGTGCCGAGCCTCGGGAGGCTCTTAGAGGCGCTCCTCCATCTCCACCAGGATCGCCCGATGCCTGGCCTCGCGAGCCGCCAGGGCATCCCGCATGCAGCGCTGGAACACCACAGCCGTGCCAGGCAAGCCGAAGGGCTTGCAGATATAGCTGTGGGGTGGACCCTCACATCGGCCGACACGAGACGGCCAGATGAGTTGTCGAGATGCGGCCTTGTTGAGCCCGGGGATGTCGATGCAGACGCGGAACTCCTTTCCCTTGCCCGGGCAGTGAGCTGTGCCTCATGGCAGGCAACGATCACCTTGCAGAACCCTTGCTTCTTGAATCTCCTTGATTGCCTTGTTGATGAACTCCTGAACGCCTGGAGCCTCTCGCCTGATGCCTTCTCCTGGGAAGCATGCTTTGAGTGCTTCCACGTGGTGCCTGAGCGCCTCCCTCATGACCCTAGCTGGATCTGAGGCCCTCCCGAGGAGAGCCCCCAAGCCCAGCCTGAGGAGGGTACTGGGTGCGCCTTCCTATGCGATGGGTGAAGGTGTTGTGTCTGGGGGCGTGAGGTTCAGTGTGGCGTCCTCGGACGATGCTCCTTCACAAGACCCCTGTCCCAGCTACAGCTTCTTCATCTTGGGGGCGACAACAGGAGGGAGGGCATCACCCTTGTCCTCAGGGTTCTCGACCACTACAGCCTGGAAGGCACGCTCGAGGGAGCACACCGCATCCTTCTCTTGACATGCGACCATGATGACGCCGCCGCTTCCTGGCATCTTGAGGAGGTTGTAGCCGTGGTGCGTAGCTGCCATGAACTTGGCCAGTGCTGGGTACCCTAGGATGGCATTGCAGGGAAGGTGAATGTCGGTGATGTCGAAGTCGATTAGCTCGGTGTGGTAGTTTCTGCGCTTGCCGAAGGTTACAGGGAGGCGGACCTACCCGATCGGGTGTGTGGATCCATCGGTCACTCTTGAGAATGGCTTGGTTTGCTGAAGCTGGTAGTATGGAACTTGGAGTCTGTCGAACGTCTGAACTGATAGGACATTGAGCCCTGCTCCGCCATCGATGAGAGTCTTGGTGTCGACCACGTTGCTGATGACGAGCGAGCAGAGCATGGGGAGCGCGCCAGCAGTGGCCGCGCACTTGAGCTGGTCTGGGGAGCTGAAGGTGATGGCACACTTGGACCACCTGAGAGGGCGAGTTGCTTCGGGCTTGGGCAGCGTTGCATTCACCTCGCACGCGAACTGCTTGAAGGCGCGGTGGGACTTTGGGTCTTGTGAGCCACCCAAGATGCACGCGATGGCTCGAGACTCCTGGAAGCCCCCAACCCCCTCGTCCTGGTGGTGATCTTCATTCCTTCTGGGCAGTGGAGGTAGAGGAGGCAGAGCTGCGTTGCCCTAAAGGCGCTTCTCATGAGGCTGCTGCCTCCAAGTGCCCTCGCTAGGTTGGCTCTGCCAGTGGTCCTCACGAGGCAAGTGGCGCCACTCCTGATGGTGGTCACGTCCGTCCGAGCATCCTCCACCTCGGCCGCCTCCACGACCGTAGCCTCGATTGTTGCGCTTGAGGCGATGACCAAGGAGCCCGTCGCGGAGGGCCCTGAGCTCCTGACAGTCGTTGGTGTTGTGGCTGTGAATGTTGTGGAAGACGCAGAACGGCCGGTTGCTCTTGGATCACTCGGGGTAGTCGTAGCCGCGCTTCGTTTTTGGTTCGGCCGCAAGCTCGGCCAGCCCCTTGCACTTCACGTCCTTGGCCTTGGCCTTCTTGTCTTCTAGATCAGCGTCGAGGCGCTCGAGGAGGGAGAGGCGCCCCTCCTCAGCCCTCGCACACTTGTTCGCCATGTTGAACATCTCCAAAGTTGTGCAGAGATCCTCGTGGATGGCGAGCTCCTCCTTCATCTTGACATCGCGGACGCCATCAGTGAATGCTGAAATGATGGCCTCGTCCGACACCTTGGGAATCTTGAGGCGAACATTGTTGAAGCGCTAGATATACTTCTGCAGGGTCTCTCCTGGTTGCTGCTTGATGTGGCGCAGGTCACCCGCGGCCGGCGGACGGTCGCGAGTGCCCTAGAAGTTGGCGATGAAGCGGCCGCACATCCCAAGAAGAGACCGACCCCTTGGGTAGGTTCAGGAGCCAAGAATGCACGCCATCCTTGAGGGCCATCGGGAACCAGTTTGCCATGATCTTCTCATAGCCGCTGGACGCCTCGATGCTCAGCTCGTAGAGTTGCAGGAACTCGGCGGGGTCGGTAGCGCCATCATAGCGTGGAGGCAGGTCAGGCTTGAACTTGCTTGGCCAGACAACGTTTTGGAGCTCTGGGGTGAACGCGCGGCATCCTCTCGTGGCGATTGGAGGTCGCCGAGGGGGTGGAAACTGGTCCTGGTGCACGTGCACTGCCACCTCCTGTGGCAGTATGCGGGCCTGGTGCGGGGGTGCTGGAGGTATGCGTGCTTCTCCTTGAGGTCGCTGCATCACCTGGTAGCTCACGTCCTTCCGAAGGCACAGGCGTGGAGGGTAGTGCCGTGGTGCCGCACGCCTTGGCCCGACGATGACGTCTTGGGCTAGAGGTGGTGGAGGAGCCCCGTGCGCCATGTCACCCACTGCAGGTGGCTGCTGAGACAGTGAGCGAGCCGGATCGACGGAGCCCCCGGCCATGCCGACGAGCTCAGCGATCCGCTCGAGCCACTCCTCATAGAGGTCGCCGACCGGGAGGTAGTGGAGAAGCTCCCGCGCCATGAGCAGAGCGGCCTGAGCGTCCGCCTCGCCGCGAGGCGCATGGGAGGACGAAGCTGCTGGGGACAGTGACGGAGTAGCAGTGCGCCCGTTGCGACGCACCAACGAGTGCAGCTATGAAGCATGCTGCTCGTGGCCGGCAAGGACCATGGCGGCGTTGTCCACCGGAGACGGAGCATGACTATCACAACCATCACCCGTCAGAGCCGTCCGAGCAACTCGACCAGCGACTGCGGCCCGACGCTCGCCGTGAGCTCGGCGTGCGTCGACCATGGAGGTGTCGCAGTGGCGGTGGTTCGATCGACAGAAGAGAAGATCCGACACACCCCTACCTGGCGCGCCAAATGTCAGATTATGGGTTCCACAAACCATTGAGAGGTTCAAACTATGGGGTGCGTGCAGAGATCTCAACCTACCCAGCCTTCCTAGTCGTGATCCTCCTAAGCCTAGCGCGACGAGCTCAAGAAAGACAAAGAGACACAACAGTTTATCCTGGTTCGGGCCACCTGGCGGTGTAATACCCTACTCCAGCATTTTGGTGGATTTCCTAGAGGGCTGAGGATCAACTAGTATAGTCGATGAACTAGCCTCCGGAAGTGATGTGTTCTTGAGCTCAAGAGAGCTGGTGAGGTGGTCGGGTGTGAATGGGTCCGATCCCCCTCTATGGTGGTGGCTAAGTCCTATTTATAGTGGCCTTGGTCCTCTTCCCAAATGTTGGTGGGAAGGGATCCCACAACGGCCGGATTTGAAAGGGGACAAGTAGTACAACTTATCCTGACAAAAGTAGTCTTCGCCTGCGAAAAGCCTCTGGTCGTGACTCCGCACCTGTGGCTTGCCTCCTTTGCACCGAAGATGAAACCTGCACTCTGCGCCCGCCTGGCGCCCGCCTGGCCTTGGTCGTCATGGCTCGCGTCAGCTGAGCCTCATGAGGTATACCTTGCATAGAACTCTCCGCCCCTCGGGAGCCAGCCTGAGGAGGCCGATCCCCTCAGGGGTCTTGGCGTCGTCCGCCTCGTGAGGCTTGGCCCCTCACGAGGGTCTTATGCTGTTGATGCTGAAGCTGGGTTGTACCAGGCCGTCGATGGAGCCGCGTGGTGGGCCGCAGGCAGGTAGGGCTGGATACCCCCATATCCGGGACGCCGACATATACTATCTTATCTCACAAGTTCTTGTTGAGTTTTGTCTGGATGAAGTTTTTGAGATTTACGGAAACCATGATATGAGAGGAATTAAGGAGACACAAGAGCTCAAGCTTGGGGATTCCCAAGGCATCCCAAGATAATATTCCAAGAAGTCTCAAGCATCTAAGTTTAGAGATGCCTCGGTAGGCATCACACTTTCTTCATCAACAAATAATTGTTAGTATCGGTTGAGCCTAAGTTCTTGCTTCTTACATGAGTTCTCCTATTCTTGGATTGTCATTTTATTTAGTCCTCTTTTATATTTGAATAAAATACTTAAGATCTAAAATAATTAGATGAGAGAGAGCCCTCACATATCTACCTAATTATTTAACTACTCGTTTGATCTTCACTTGTATCTTTTTGGAGTAGTTTGTCGAACACTCTCATGCTTTACTTATATTATTTTGGGAGTTGATAAAAGTGATGACAATTTGCAGAAGCTATGAAATTGGTCCCAAAGTGATGAATATCCAAGAGGGATATAATAGAAACTTTCATGAAAGACCATTGGATATGATAAGTTTGATTCCTTGCAATAATTTTGCGATATGGAGATAACATTATGTGAGTCATGTTGGTGAGCAATTGTGATTTAGTAGGAATATTAGTGTTAAGGTTTGTGATTCCCTATGCAAGCACAGAATATGTCCATTTTGCATCATGTTTTTCAACTGTCATTTGTAGTGTTTTTAGTCAATATGATACTTTGTGGAGTAATTCTAATGTCTTTTCTCTCATAATATGCAAGGTTTAGACAAAGAGGGAGAATACAGACAACTGGCATTCTGAACCTGAAAAATCTGTGCAAGAGATACCTATTCTACACATCTCCAAATGAGCTGAAATTTTATGGAGATTAATTTTGGAATATATAAAAAGTATTAGAGAAATGAAATACCAGATGTGGCCACCCATGTCCCCACTAGGCACCAGGGCGCGCCTACCCCCTGTCGTGCCCTCGTGGGTAGTGGGGCCCCTGGCCAGCCTCCGGTGCCCATCTTCTGGTATATAAGCCCATTTGCCCTAGAAAAAAAGGAGAGGACTTTCGGGACAGAGCATGCTGTCTTGAGGCGGAAGTTGGACAGGAGCACTTTTGCTCTCCGGCGGAGCGATTCCTCTGGGGATACTTCCCTCCGACAGGGGGAAATCGAAGCCATTGTCATCACCAACAACCATCTCACCGTGGGAAGGCCAATCCTCATCAACATCTTCAATATCACCATCTCATCCCAAAACCTATTTCATCTCTTGTGTTCAATATTTGTATCAAAACCTCATATTAGTACTTTTGGGTGACTAGTAGTGTTGATTACATCTCGTAGTTGATGCTAGATTGTTTATTTGGTGGAAGATTATATGTTCAGATCTATTAAAGACACATCCGTGACATTTTGCGCCGAACGAAAAAAAATTCTGTCATACTTATGACACTTCTATGACGATAATTGTGACAAAACCCGGTATCATCATAGATGTGGTGGGCTCCTACTTCTATGACAAAAATCATGACAGAAAATGAGCTTTTCGTCCTGGGCGGGCTGGAGACGCAGCTGCATGACATTCTTTGGGCCGTCCATGATGGAAAAAACTATGGTAGAAGCGAGGGAGAGGAAAATTTCGTCGAGTTCCCGGTTACGGTGGGACGTCGGGGGCCGAGCGATGCGCGTTTCTCTCGTACACGTACGCGCGTGTGTGCGAAACATTGGCTCTAACTGAACCAGAGTGAGGCGTTGGGCTCTAACTGAACTCGAGCGATTGCACTGTAGGCTACGCGTTACTGAACCCGAGCGATCGACCGATGGCTGTTAACTGAACCCGATCGAGCGATTCCTTCACTACTGCTGCTAACTGAAGCCGATCGATGCTTCCTCTAGATGAACAATGAGCGTTGCGGGGGGGGGGGGGTGGATGAACAGTGAGCGGTGGGGGTGGATGAACAGGTCCCCGTGGCGTTGCCTCTGGATGAACAGGACCCCGATTGATCGAGCATGTTGGGGCTGGATGAACAGGACCCCATGGAGGGCTCGATGAACAGGCGACCCCATGGAGGGCTCGATGAACAGTAGAAGGTGGAGGGGTGGATGAACAGTAGCCCGTGGAGGGGTGGTTGAACAGGAGCCCGTGGAGAGGGGTGGTTGAACAGTAGCTGGTGGAGTAGCGCGTGGTGGAGGCTGGATGAACAGGAGCCCGTGGAGGCTGGAGGAGGTCGACGGTGGATGAACAGTAGCCCGTAGAGGCTGGAGGAGGTCGACGGTGGAGATGAACTGTATCTCGTGGAGTCTCGTTTTACGGTACGCCACACCCCTCCCGATGAAGAGGACCCCCGTATCAACCGTAGCGCTCCAACACAAGTCTGTTTCGTCCGTTTTGTGGTACGCCACACCCCTCCCGATCAACAAGACCCCCGTTTCGACCGTAGGAGGTCCGTTTCCTCCGTTTTGCGGGATGCCAGACCCCTCCCGATGAGCAGGATCCCGTTTTGAACGTGGCCGGTCGAACACAAGGCCGTTTCCTCCATTCTGCGGTATGCCAGGCCTCGTTTCCATATCATGTTCCGTCCAAGCCCTCCTAATGAACACGACGACGCATTCCATTATGACCCAGTCGGTCCGCTCCCCATGAACACGACGATGACGCTGTTTCTCCATTCTGACCCAGCCATGTACACGAGCCCTGGCCGTACGTATGCGCGAGTAGGCGTTCGAGACCCTGCCCGTATGTACACATACGTGGTCGTATTTTCTTTCTTGCACACTAGCCACTGTACATACATGTACCTGCTACGTGCGTGCCTCTACTACGACACGTGCGCGCCACTACATCCACCAGTATGTACGTACACGTTTGCGACCAGAATGACAATGCTACGTACGCTTCGACCAGGTGGGTCCCGACTGTCAGGCACTTCCTTGCGTGCGAATATGTAGCTGGTGGGTCCTAGCAGTCAGGAGGGAAACGTTTTTTCCCGAAATACGGTGGCCCATCCGGTGGGTCCCTGCTATCAGGTGGAGGAATCATTATTTTGCGCGTAATAAGGAGGCACTTCCTTGCTGCGGCTGTGGACCCAACTGTCAGCCTCTCCACGTACAGTCCACGTCCGATGGAAGTCGTTCCATGACCACATTGACCACGCCGCAGCGGGAGCACCAGGGCGGTGGATGACGGTGAGTCCTAGGAAGGGGACGAGGCGGAGCTGGGGAAGACGCGGCAGTGGATCCCCATGCGTAGAGGAGTATGAGGGTTCACTGGTTCAGCTGCGGTGTGAGGCTGCCGTCGCCGCAGAATAACAAGAGGTGTGGGTGAGTAGAGGGATGGCCTGGCCAGCGGTGGGAGTAGTATGGGGGCGATGAGGCCTCCACGGCAGCATAGCCGGCCACGGGAGGCAGGAGCATGCGGCACGACCAGCGCTGCTTTGGGCGACTGGAGCAAGAAGACCAGAGGTTGAAGAAGCACTACGACCGTTGGATGGACATCGTACGGCCACTGGAGCTAGAATCGTTCATATATTGACTAAGTTTACAAAGCCCTCCATCCCCGTCAACTTAGTAGGCCCACAAGTCAGCCTCCCACTATGGTGGGTCCCAGCTGGCAGGGGGTATTCATTTTTTTGTGCGCAATAAGAAGGCACTTCCTTGCGTGCGAATATATAGTTGATGGGACCGACCTGTCAGCGGAGGGAACTTTTTTCGCGAAATACAGAGGCCCTTCCGGCGGGTCCCAGATGTCAGGTGGAGGAATCATTATTTTGGGCGTAATAAGGAGGCATTTCCTTGTGTGCGGCCGTGGACCCAGGTGTCAGCCTCTCCACGTACAGTCCACTTCCGATGGATGTCGTTCATTGACCAAGTTGACCACGCTGCGCCGAGAGCACCAGGGCGGTGTATGACGGCGAGGCCTACGAAGGGAATGACACGGAGCCGGGGAAGACACGGGAGTGGCTGCCCACGCGGTGGAGAATACGAGGGCTGACTAGTTCGGCTACCGTTGCCGGAAAATAACAGGAGGTGTGGGTGAGTAGAGGGATAGACAGGACATGGATGCGTGTATGATGGGGCCGTGAGGCCTGGCCGGCAGCACAGCCGGCCACGGGAGGCGGGAGCAGGCGGTTCTGACGGCGCTGGTTTGGGCGGCTGGGGCAGGAAGATCAGAGACTAAAGAAGCACGATTTTCGCTAGATTGACATCTAACGGTCTGACGCTGGTAGAGTCGATTGTTGACTAAGTTTCTTTTTTGAGAAACCTTGTGTATGCATGAACTTAGTAGGACCACAAGTCAGCCTCCAAATCTGTGGCAGACAACATAAATCCCATTTTCTATTTTTTTATAATTTGCAACCCATTTGCTAATTCTTAAGTAATTTATTATAGCCCATTTTCTGCCCAGGACCACGGTCAAAAAGTTCAACCTTATTTTGCATATTTCGGTGGAGTCCGAACTGTTGTAATCTCAAAATGATAAACATTTTTTTAAGAACTTATTGATTTGCCAAAAAAAGTCGTTTTGTTTTTGTAAGAAAATAAGACGTGGGACAATTGAGTTGGTTTAAGGGAAAACCAGTGGTAAAAAAATCAGCACTGGGTGGGAAAAAACAACAAAAATAAGGATGTAAATATGAAAAGGGGATTTTATGTGTTTTAAATATAATGATATGTGTATATGAACTAGTAAAACTATAGGTAGAGATTAGAAAACGGATGTAGGACATGCGTTTCAAGAGGAAAATAGAACTGGGCTGTGTGTTTGATTCAGTAAAAAAATTGCCTGCGGATGTTGTAAGACAAAATATAACTAACGCTGGTGGGCCAGAGGCCAGTAGATACATGATGGATCTTTGTTCCCCGTTGTCATCATGGTCTGGGCCAGTTAAAGACAAAACCAAGCCTGGGCAGTCTACAGTCTAGTTGAAACTTGCTCGACCTAAAAAAACAATATACGTGCTCAATAAATGAGGGAATTCTACAAGTATAGACTGATAACTGGGATGCAGCAGGGATATTGTTTTTTCATCATGATAATAAGTGCATGCACTTGTTTCGAAAAAATTGGAAAACTGGGAATTCGAACGGCAGGTGCTTATGCTACCCATCAAATAAAAATCCGGTGCCTGAAAATTTGTTTCGAAACAAATGATGCAGCTTTATATCCACGTTGACCGTCGGCATGATGGTTGGAAGAAAATGCAAGTTCATACCAAAAGATCGTTAACAACAATACCAACTTGCGGACAACAAGGTAGTACAACTACCAATACCAAACTAACTTATAATCTTTTTACTCCCGACCCTAGTGTTCGTCTGGTACAAAATCTTGCAAAGGACCAGCTCCCGCTCCTTCTCTTGCTCCAGGTCCCTGAGGTGGTACTGGTGCATCACCCAGTTGGTCCTCTGCTGATCGAAGTTCTTGTTGGTGTGCAGCACCAGAACCTTTTTGCTACCTGTCTGCCGGTCGTTGACCATCACCGACAAGGTATTGCAGGTCTTGTGCCACATTGTGTGCATGCCGCACTCCGAATGTATCTTGGGACGCGTCCATGTGCCCCTTTTGAACGCCCTGGAATTGCACTGGAAGAAATGCTTCCTTAGGCCACTCAGTGTGATACCTGCAGTATTGTCGAATACAGGTTTTAGTGTACGTAGTTGGCATTTTCATAACATCTTTGGCATGTTGCAATCACTTGTTTCACTTTTTATTCACTGTCAAATTGTAATTGCTTCACCAGGTCTGCGTCTAAAAAGAAAAATAGAGCTATAAAAAAAAGGAATATGTTTGTGCAAGTAGACGGCTGATCGGTGTCTTACCTGGAAGTTTCTCAGGTTGGGTGTAGCATATGCCATTCTCACTGTCGATGGTTGGTATGAACAAATCGATGAGAGGGTGAGATGTCGCGCTGTCAGCACTCACTTTGGCCTCAAGGTGCTCGATCAGCTCCTGATCCGTGGGATCGAACTTGACGCCAGCCGGCAGCACCGGCCAATCCTTCTTCAACTTGCATCGGTAATTCCAGTTATATGGTACTCAATGTATGATCAATCGACTATTTTAATAGAATGATGAAAGATTTCGATAGATAAGTGGTACTCCAAATCTGAAGTCCAGAATACCCGAACACGCCTCCGGAATTCTTGTGTCACCTCATGCGCAGCGTGTTGTCACGTCAATTCGATCTGTGGACATGATGAATACCTTTTTTTTGAAACTGGACATTATGATTAATCTGACCGACATATACTAGTACTGCTACTGTACTACTTACTAGTCGTATTTAGTGTCACAGTTTATACATAGGTTTAACTAACAAGTACGCACTTGAAGCCTAATTTATATATATGGCTTCTACACAGCATCTCCATCATCACTATCAGTACATCCTACGCAGGTGAGTTAGGATGCACTTGATCCCAGGAAGGTATCTATGCTTCAAACCAGAGGAGTGCTTCAAACTAACAACAGTACATAATATCCAACAAAAGAGGGTCGTGCTACAGTAGCAGAATACATGGCTCAGTCTAGATATCAGCACAAATCAAGTTGAGGATATTTGCTATTGGCATGAACCACATTGCCGCATCTCGGGTTTGCAAAAGCCATCCATCGCATGGAAGCTTGATGCCTTTCACACACTGAAGATTATCTGGCAACAAGTTGTGTCGACGAATATCTGGATATGGTGATTCATGAAACCCATGGTATGATGTGTAAACACAGTCCCCCTGGCGAATGGAAATTGCATAGCACGGTAATCATCGCCGGTGATATGATCGATGATTGGTTGGATGATCGGATAATTGAGCCCGAGGAACACGGAGTGTTTGCCGAGGCTGTAAACCCGCCTCCAGTTGAATACGCATGGCCCAGTGGAGCTGGGATCTTTCTCGAACATGAAGCAGCCATAGCCATCAATGTCACGAATGCCCCATGCATTGTACTGCATGTGGTTTGATGTAATGGTTTGATCAATTTGGTACGTGCGAATGAGCATCAAATGACCGCCGTCAGCAGAACGAGCGATAAACCACCACCCATCGGCTGGTATGATTCCAGGTCCCGGAATCATGAAGGCCAGCGCATTTGCGTCTGCTGCAACAATTCAAATTGGAGAACAAAAGGACAAAAATAAATAATCATGTTCAGAGTATGTGTGGAATTAAGATTATTATAACAGTGACACATATCATAGACAAAGAATTGCAATGCCGTGTTCATAATCATACCCCAAGTTAAAAAAATAAGCCAATGGCTTTCATATTCTAGCAATATGTCATGGTTCAAACATCATGTAACAATGAGAGGAAAACAGCTATGATAGAGCCTGCTCATATTCTACCATAGCACTTACTACTACTGTTCTCATATCAACTCTAAGCAATAACATGCATTGTTATAAGAATCTTGGAAACGAGAGTAACATATAGCAATCATGATGTTATGCTCATAATATGTATTCTAATAATCATTAGATGCCAATTGTTCTCATATCAACTCTAACAATAACATGTGTGGTCACAAAATATAGGAAATGAGAGGAACATATACTCCCTCCGTCCCAAAATAACTGTCTTAAGCTTAGTACAACTTTGTACTAGAGCTAGTAGAAATTTGAGACACTTATTTTGGGACGGAGGGAGTAGCAATGATGTGGTTATAGACATACTATCTATTCTAAATTTGTAAAAATGAACAGGCAGTCGTATTCATAAGGTAAAGATGAGATGAGACCTACTCCCTACGTCCGTGAAAGACTGTACATTTAGAGATTTACACATTGACCAGGGCATAATTAACGCCCAAAAGTAGCAGACTTATGTGTGCATGCGACCATTGAGAGAAGAAGATTAAATGAAGGCTGTAGCATGCTGTAATTAAGGATACACATGTAGCCTATACCTAGAGCACAAGTTGGTGCATTAGTCAATCAATATTGATTTAGATTAAAGGCTAAATGCATTGGAAGTGTAGATGTACATCATGTACTACACTATTTGTTTTATAGCCGATGCACTCTTTGTTAGAAGACCGAGGGAGTACGCGTGCATGCACTCACATACACAGCCAGGGTGGTTCGCGCGCAAGGGTTGGACTCGTGTCATGCCTGCGTAAAGTTTTGTTTAACTGATTTCTTTGCTCTGGCAACTGACAGGTGGGACCCAGAAACTAGGTGACAATTTAACCAGTCAACAAAGTGCCACATCGACTATGTGGCCAGTCAGTAGGGTGCAATACGGTGCTCTATGATGAGCTAGTGATCGTATAATCACCGCAAAACTATATATAGTGACCGTAAAGAGTGTATTGTTACATACGTTGACCGCCAGTGTATTTTTCTTGTTTCAAATTAAGCCATATTAATCGGAAAGGACGGAGTATGGACTACTAGTACTAGTACTGTTTTGATGTGTCCCGTCAACTCGCCGAACGAGAAGAAGCTTGCTTACTACGCCTCTCCCTCGCCCACGCGCGTGGTGGTTCGCACGACGAGGAGAGTGTTTTGACTACAACACCCTCTCCCTCTCCCTCTCCCTCTCCCTTGCCCTCACCCTCGCCCTCGCGGTGGACGTGCAACATTTCAATCGGTGTTAGATTGCCAGAAGCATATTGTACTGTAGTATCATCATTGTTGGACCTTCCGAAGAGGCGAAGAGCCAAGTGCAAGGTTCACACGAGTACGATCTGTTGAACCTCCCGAAGACGCAAAGAGCCAAGCACAAGGTTTTATAGGAGTTGTCGTCCTAGTAGGAGTGTACTATAACTATAGCGAACGATGCTACTGTATGATGCTGCCACGTCACGTATATCCAAAGTTGTGCCACCTTTTTTTGTCAAAGAGCATGTTGGAGCCCGTGCAACAACCACACAAGTTGCACGTACACATAACACATTTACTAGTAATAAATTCTAAAGGACAAATGCCAGTATGCCACACAAGTTCATCTCCAATTCATGTGATAAATTTGTGCACGACTAGTCTACATATATTCAGAACGCTACCGTTCACAATTAACGTACTCCACTTACACGTTATAGATGGGCTACATGTCCTCCTCCAAGTTCCAGTCCCAGGTGTTCTTCATGGATGGCATGATCCATAGCGGTGGGCAATGGGAATCATTGTTGCATCTTTCTAGTCCGGTTCCACATGAATGAGACTCATCCAAGCTCAAGCGGCATAAACCAGGGATAGCGTGTCCCAGCATGTCATTCATCCGGTGGTGCGCACTGAAGACACAACCATGCTTCATGAACGGCAGGCCTTCCGTGTCTTGCATGGAAGGTGGCATCCGCTTCACAATGGGGAAGCTATCCTCGATGAAAAGCGAGTACTCTCCAAGAGTGTTCCTCGGCACCCACCTAGCATCACGGGGGTCGCACTCGGCGCCGTTCATCTGGTACACGCGACATCTCAGATCTGGACACATGGTGACGTACATAGTCAACGTCCATGCATAATAATGTTGTGCTCAAATATGGCGGTCAGTAATACTGTGCAGCAAATAGTACTACTCCGGTATAGAGGAAGTAAAATAACCGGCTTATTATATATAGCCACTCTTGGCTACATGGATGAGATAGTCAGACATGGGAAAACGAAAATGGTGGCAGCTAGTGGGTTCAAGTCTTCAAGGGCCTAGATAGCTATACGCTTCCTCCAAGGTAAAAAGTACTCCTACTAGTACTACTAAGTATACTACTTGTACAACAATGAAAGAGAAGGCGAGCGGGTTAAAAAATGGAATACCTGGGTAGATGGTGACAGTCCGATCGTGGTAGATTGTGTGACCAAGTTGCACATCAGTGGTACCATGGGTAACGACTGCTAAGATAGTTGATCCCAATATGCCAAAGTCAGCTACAAGGTTCCAGGTTAGACCGAATTGCGGATGCAAATGCACATCCAGGATCGGCGATCTTATTTTGATCAGGGGATGACTGGTCCCTGCAAAATAATGGAGTACCATTAGGGATGCAAATGATGGTTTGTGCATTCCGTTTGTAATCTCCTATACCGTAGGATGGCAACCAGATGAAACAAGTCCCCTGGCTTGTCACCGCGAAGATGTGACCTAGATGGCGCACAGCGTCTTCAAACGTGTAGGGGTACAAATCTTCCGCCGCCAACATGCGCCAGCCTCTGCTGTTACTACCTCTTGCATTGATGGCAATCCTTATGTCGAACACCGCGATGAGATAGTAATCATTGTAGCCGCGTCGCTTTGTCGGCGGCTCCGCAATTGCTATCTTCTTCAATCTCATGTAGGCATCATCATACGTATTCAAGCCCAGCCAGTCTGGAAGGCCGATCCCAATGGTGGAGAAGGGGTCTACCGGAACGGCCGCACTGCTGTGGATGTTGTGCAAAATGATGGTGGTATCCGGCCGGAGGTATGCGAGCCAATCTTTGTTGGCACCGATCCAGACCTATATATAAGACTGGGCAGCGAAGAAATTACGGGATGGAAATGGAATAACTAAGTACTACATGATCAAACTCCATTACTGACTTGCTCATCGGACAAAATCCGACTACTTCTCAACGTCGGCAACTCTAGCGGAGTCAATGTGCAACCATGGCCAGGGAGCGGTGGACTGTTCGAAGGATTGTCCCATAGAAGAACCTTCTCCTCTAGGACGCATGGAAGACCAACAAGCATGGCCTTTTCCCAAGCCTGTTTAAGCACCGTCATGAAAAAGTTGGTGCAGGAAGCACCGAGTCTTGCAGCGGTGAGGACGTCGGAGCGGCGTGAGATTTCTCCTAGAGGATCATCGTCCAAGGTCTCCCAGCCCCGACGAGGAGGAGAACCGCCTGGCGAATCCATGGGAGCAGCGATGAACTGCCTTCTCTTCGAGGGGAGGGGAACTGGCGAGGAGGAGATAAGAGCGTAGTAACCGCAGGGGCTTGTCCCTTTCAACTGTAGATCGTTCCTTAGCGAAGGGGTGAGGCTACTATTTACTACTAGTACTAGCAGTATGGAACGTTATGGGATTGCATTATACTGTAAATAATAGCACTAGTAAGAAATTTTTGGCACTAGGTAGTAGTTCTTTGCGTGGATTAAGAAATTTTGGGTCTGTTTTTGCTATTTTTTGTACACGTCAACTAGTGTCAAAAAACGTCTTACATTATGTGACGGAGGAGTACGTACTCGTACTGTAGCAGTACTAGTACTACTTTTTCTCAACTAGTAGTGTGATGTACTGTACTTCTAGTCTAGTCTAGTATAATGCACCAGTTTTGAACTCTTGAATCTCAGGGCCAAGGAGCTACAGTTGGAAGTGGAGGGTACTACTGTTCTCTAGAACCATCGCTGTACTATCAATGCAGGGAAAGTACACCCGCGTATGGCCTAGTGGGTACTCTCGGTGCTCTATTCAAATAGAGCCACTCCTCTCACGTAGCTGGCCTACTCAGCCACTCCTCTCACTCACACACTAGCAGCCTGTTTATTAGCGATGGTTACTGCGGGGGAAGAACATTTGAGTTATTTGATACAGCGAGACTAGGCTTTTTGCTTCCATTTGTGGAGGTGTAATGGATCTCGTCGAACTTTGTTAGTAGTTCCTTCTTTATGAATGAGATGAAGCTAAGCTTTTGCCTCCGTTTCAAAAAAACACGTCAAGAGGATTTTCTTTTATAGTAGAGCCGATAATGGAGTGAAATCCATGCGTGCAACGCCACAAGCTACAGAGTAGTACTAGAGAACTTTACGTATAGAGCCATATTGCACAATTCCCAATGCCCCGCCAAGCTTTTCCGGCTCCTCAGGCTTAATTGGGAGGCGCTAGTTTAAATTTAAATATGCTACTAGCTGATGAGGAAGCTGCAAGCGAGGTGCGGCTAGGGAGAGCACGCGAGCCACGGGACGCTAGGAAAACCCGTTCATGTGGCTAGGCTATCCAGTGCATCCAGATTGTGGTGCCGCACGTCTGTTTGACTTCAAAACTCAAACTACCCGTGTAAAATATTGGCTCGCAGCGAAGTTACTATTTAAAAAAAGGCTGCCGTGCGTTTGGCTGGGATCGAACCCACAAAACGAGGTATACACTCCCGCGACCACTGCTAGTACTCGTTGGAGTACAACGCAACCTAGAATCACCTTTTGTCGCTAGTAGTACGTACATTGTTCCTTACAAGAAACCCCTAATAATGCAAGAAACCACAAAAATGCCAAGAAACTACTACCACTTGCATACATGGCAGACTTAAGATAAGACTACCTTATCAACCATTGTACATGCTCTTACCAACCAGCCCTACCAATAAACGACTACTCTACAAAGTGCCGCTATAAGCACGTTTCAACCCATGGCCCTGTTTGGATACATTTGTTGTCAATCTAACCCTGCCATCCAAACACCAGTTTGGTTAGAGTTAATTCAGGGTTAGAATCTAACTCTAACCTCTGACAGGGCCCATATCGCCCATTAAGTCAACACCTTCTATTCGACCGGGCGTTATGACTTGTGGGACCTACATGTCAGTCTGCACAAAAATCCCCGAGTGACCTCCTACCTTCGGCCCATCCACCTAGTCATCCTCGGCCATGGGACGCAGCTACCACCGCTTGTAGAACGCGAGGTCAAAACCACCGGCGCTGCGGAGCCCATGTTGCGGCAGCCCGGATGCCAGATCCTTCCACCTGCTTGTCTGCAAGGTTTGCTAGCTAGATTGGCATGGCAGCGCGGCGGCTTGCACGCGCGCGCCGCACTAAGGCCAGCCATCTGGCTCGAGCGAAGGCCAGTGCGGCGGCTTGCTCGCTCATCAGTCATGCTCGGGCCAGCCTGCCAACCCATGCGGAGGCCAGCGCGGCGTCCGGCAGAGCGGTAGCCAACTCGCACATCACCGGCGCCACCGATGAACACGCATCAATACTGTTTGAAGTAATGTTCAGGAAAAAATAATGATTTCAGGGGGAATAACAGGATAGAAGGTCAGATGTGGGTTTCTCGTCTCAACGGTCAAACAAAATGTGTTGGTTTAAGCTGCCTCGTCAGCACAGACGTGTGGGCCAACCCTGTCATATATGGGTTTAAATGAACCTAACCGGTAGGAGTACTAGGTAGTAGTTTTTGGCATGGATTAAGAAATTTTGGGTATGTTTTTGCTACTTTTTGTATAATAGATTCTTCCTAGGGCTGGTTGAAAGTGGTAGTTTTTTGTTAAATACTCTACATACTGTAAGTAGGAGTGGAAGTTATGCTTTGGAAGCCAATAAGCAAGGCTAGTTACATAGTGCATATGTGTACATGATTGAAAGTAAATATCAACCATGAGTGACTAATATCTTGATGGAAAACTCGAAACTATGGAATACTAGGAAAAAAGTGCATGGTTGGAAATACTAGCAATGTTCATGTGCGTTGCAACGAATCATAATTACTTATTCACAAACTTGATACAAAACACTCTAATTTTGATATACGTATGTCACTAGAGATATATTATGTTTCAATTAGAATATATTCATTGTGCTATTTTGGTGAGATCAGGGAGGGATGTGGTTGGTTTTAAGATACAAATTATGGGTTTTTCTGCAAATTGGTAGACAAGTGGGATGTTGGTGAGAAAAGGCAACAAACATACCTCACAGTTAAGATGTAGATCTAATGGTCAGAAACGATGGATGGCAGACACACCATCATCACCAACTCAGTCTTCTGTAGGAGTACTAGCAAGATCCATGCATTGCACGGAACATCAAGATGCATTTTTTGATAAAACACTTGTTGTGATTGACCCTTGAAGGGGTAATCCCATGTGTAAAAACAAATGATATCTCGAGAAATATGAGATAAGGTGAAGAGGAGTGGGTGTGGTGGTGATTGGTGGTCGGACTGAGCGGAGGCATGGGGATTGACGACGCCGGCAGCGGCTGTCGGTGTCAAAACCGGCGGATCTCGGGTACGGGGTCCCGATCTGTGCATCTAGGGCTAATGGTAACAGGAGGCAAGGGACACGATGTTTTACCCAGGTTCGGGCCCTCTCGATGGAGGTAAAACCCTAGTTCCTGCTTGATTGATCTTGATGATATGAGTATTACAAGAGTTGATCTACCACGAGATCATAGAGGCTAAACCCTAGAAGCTAGCCTATGATGATTATGATTGTCCTCCTATGATCTAAACCCTCTGGTTTATATAGACAACGGAGGGGGCTAGGGTTTACATAGAGTCGGTTACAAAGAAGGAGATGTAATATCCGGATCGCCAAGCTTGTCTTCCACGCAAAGGAGAGTCCCATCCGGACACGGGAAGAAATCTTGAGTCTTGTATCTTCATGGTCCAACAGTCCGGCCAAAGTATATAGTCCGGCTGTCCGGATACCCCCTAATCCAGGACTCCCTCAGTAGCCCCTGAACCAGGCTTCAATGACGATGAGTCCAGTGCGTAGATTTTCTTCGGCATTGCAAGGCGGGTTCCATCTCTGAATACTCCAAAGTAAACCCCGAACACTTAAATTGTGTCCGGCTCTGCAAGCCGATTTTCACATACCACCGTAGAGAGAACGATATTTCACAAATATAATCTACTGACAACTTTAGATAAAGTGACACGACACCATGGTCGAGTCATTATTGAACCGTCTTCCAACAGCCAGCTACCGCACATATTGCGAGGCGGTTTCCCGGGCACGTCTCGTCGAAGCAGAGATCGTGTTCCCCTTATTGCGGGGCTTTCATTAATATGGGCACGGGTAGCTCAATCGCATCATCAATCGCGGTGAGTGGGGAACGAGCGGGTTCCACTAGGAAAGCGGGGAGGCGCAAAATCTTTTATCGCCTCTATAAAGAGATAAGGTCTCTTCCTCTTTGCCCACGACTTTCCCTTCTGCTCGTCTGTTCCCCTTTGCTTGAGTCCTAGCGCCCAAGCACTCGTCTTCTCCACCGAAGAGAGGTTTTCCGAAGATGTCCGGATCCGAAGCAGGAGGCAAATGGATGGCCTCTATCGTCCGGGAGAAGGATATCAAAAAGCTTCGAGAGGCCGGGTACCTGACCAAGAAAATCGTCCACCGTCTCCCGACGGCGAGACATATCGTCCCAACTCTGGAGCCCCATGAGAGGGTCGTGTTTATTCCTCATTTTGTCCGTGGGCTCGGGTTTCCCCTCCACCCATTTGTTCGCGGCATCATGTATTATTATGGGATTGATTTTCAAGATCTATCCCCTAATTCTTTCCTCAATATCTCGACGTTTATCATCATGTGTCAGGCCTTTCTCCGCATTTCGCCCACTTCCGCTTATGGCTAAAGATCTTCAATGTGAAGCCCAAGGTGGTTAACGGTGAGCATGCTGAGTGCGGCGGCGCCATGGTGAGCAAGATGCCCAAGGTCACATGGCCGACGGGCACCTTCAATGATTCCATCAAGGAGTGGCAGCAGCAGTGGTTCTAAATCACCGAGCCGCGCGGTAAAAAGTGGGCCGCTGCTCCTGAATTCAGATCCGGAGCCCCGCTGCGGCTCACATCCTCGCCCAAGAAAGGCCTGAACTGGTCCTCAACCGATGAGCTATCGGTGCTCCAAACACGCGTCCAGAGCGTGGTAGACAAGGATGTCAAACTTGTCAATGTAGTCCAGGTGATGTTAGTTCACCTGGTTCTCCCTTGCCAGCACCGAGCTTGTAGTTTGTGGGAATATAACCCAGCCGAGCACCAGACCCTACGGGAGTTCTACGGCTCCTTACACAAGGACATCTGGAAATTGCTCTTCAAGTCCGGCAAACTGTGGCCGGGCTCCGCCGAAGACCACGGGTATCAACTGTCCCACTCTGCAAGTTCGGTAAGTCATTGCTATGTTCTGTATATCCATGTTTAGCTGGCATATCCAGAGGGAGACACTTTTATCATGCTTTCTACAATAATCCTAGGAATGGATGAAGAAGGTGGGGTGGAGACACTGTCCAGCCCCGCTGCCGGAGAAACCGGCAGGACCTCTTTTGACGAAGATGCTGGTCCCAGCGCCTTACGAGGCGCCGAAGAAAGAGGCCTTCAAGAAGGTCAAGAAGACCCAGAGCGGCCTCCGTCCCCGCGACGCTTCGGACACAAAATTTGAAGACTCCAGCGCCCATCCCTCCTCCAAATATGAAGAGGAGGAGGAAGAAGACGAGTCCTCCACGGGGGGAGGGAAGAAAAGGACGGCTTCCTCCTCCCTGGAGGCCGAATCGCCAAAGAGGGGGGAAAGTTCCCTCTCGGAGGCGTCCACCATGGCTGCCGATAGCAGCCCGGAGTGGGATCCCAGGGCCCAGCCCCTGGTAAAGTCGTGAGTACACGAAATCCGAACATGCATACGCGCCCGGGGTTATTAGGATGTAGTAGTTTAACTGTCACCATACTTTGTGCAGCCCGGCAAGGTCCCACACCGGACAGTCCTCATTGGAGGATTCGCTGAGCTTAGATGCCCTAGAGAACGAGACGCCTCCGGAGGCCCCTTCCCCGAAGCCTAGGAGTGACACCGAGGTGTCGTCTCAGCGAGACCTGGACCAGGGAGGGCATATCTCTGCGGCTGGATACACGGGAGCAGCGGTTCCCATGATCGTCGACGGCGGGGGCGATCTTAGATTCGTCCCGCAGCCAGACACGGTCTTGAAGACCTTTAAAGCTCCAGGATCGGGCGAGCAACCCCCCTCGACGGAGGGAGGCAAGCCCGCTCCGCCAGCAACCTCTGTCCAAGCAGAGTTGCCGGGCGGCCTATCGACAGCGCTAAAGAGTGTGTCCATCGTCGATGAACATCGCGCCCTCATGGGTGCGGTGATTGAAAAGATTCAGCCCACTGAGAGCGGACTGAATGAATCCTGCCTAAGCCTTATAAAAGGCTTTGAGGTATGTTTTTAGAAACCTTTGAAGATTGTCATAGTATGAGTGGTAGCCCCTGATGCACTGTCCGGTGAAAGAGAGAGAGCCGGACAGGGGATCAAATTTTCGCTTCGCTGGAGACTCAGTTAATGACATATATCCCTTTATATGAAAATAGGCGTCTGTAACGACAACTGCCTCCCATAATGCGGAGGTGTCCGGACTAAAGCAGAGTCTGGAACGGGTCGAAGAAGAACTTGGCCGCGTGAAGAAGTAGTTGGAGGACAAGCAAGGTATGTCGAAATCTTTTGCTAAGTTGAGCACGAACGAGTAGTTGTGCCTGATGAAAATATTTGTATTATAGGCTCTAGGGGCGAGTGCCGAAATTGAGGCACTGAAGAAGGCTATGGCCGAAGCCGACAAGAAGGCCGCCGTAGAGCAGGCTCTTCGCGAGAAGCACGAGGCTAGGGTCATTGAAGCTGAGCGGGAGCTCCAGGAGGCCGTGAAGAAAGGCGAGACCTTGGAGCAGAGTCTAGCAGAGAAAGAATCCGAACTTGCCCAAGCTCTCCAGGCAGCAGATGATGCTCGGGAAGAAGCACGAGGTGCTCTGAAGGACATTCAGGAGGCACGGAGGGTTGCGACTGGTAAGGATTTTTGTACTCGAAGCAATTTTTACATAGTAATGGGAGGAACTCTAAGCGACAAACTGAATTCTTGTTTCTCCAGGGGCATTTGTGGACCTACCGTGCAGCATATCTGATGCTGCCCAATTCTACTGAGCTGAGGAGGAGAAATCTGCAGAGGAGCATTTCTCGTCACAGTATTTGGCACCGAATTATCCGGTGCCCTTTATCGATTAGCTGAAGCAGCTGGTCGAACTACACCAAGCGGCCAAACTAGCCATGAAGGACTTAGTTGTCCGGCTGTGGCCCGCAGAGCCCATTCCAAGCAGTTACTTTGGACTCGTGAAGTGGATTGTTGGTGCTTGCCCTCGGCTCGAAGTCATTAAGCGGTCGGTCTGTATAGAGGGTGCACGCATGGCGTTTGCCCGTGCGAAGGTGCACTAGGGGAAGCCTGATGCTGAAAAGCTGTAGGATCGAAAGTATGTCTAGAGGGGGTGATTAGACTACTTGACCAAATAAAAACTTATCCTTTTCCCAATTTTAGTCTTTGGCAGATTTTAGCGAACTTAGCACAAGTCAAGCAATCTTAACACAATTCAAGCAAGCATGCAAAGAGTATATGAGCAGCGGAAAGTAAAGCATGCAACTTGCAAGAATGTAAAGGGAAGGGTTAGGAGAATTCAAACGCAATTGAAGACACGGAAGTTTTTGTCGTGGTTCCGATAGGTGGTGCTATCATACATCCACGTTGATGGAGACTTCAACCCATGAAGGGTAACGGTTGCGCGAGTCCATGGAGGGCTCCACCCACGAAGGGTCCACGAAGAAGCAACCTTGTCTATCCCACAATGGCCGTCACCCACGAAGGACTTGCCTCACTAGCGGTAGATCCTCACGAAGTAGGCGACCTCCTTGCCCTTACAAACTCCTTGGTTCAACTCCACAATCTTGTCGGAGGATCCCAAGTGACACCTAGCATATCTAGGACACACCACTCTCCAAGAAGTAACAAATGGTGTGTTGATGATGAACTCCTTGCTCCTGTGCTTCAAATGATAGTCTCCCCAACACTCAACTCTCTTTCACAGGATTTGGATTTGGTGGAAAGAAGATTTGAGTGGAAAGCAACTTGGGGAAGGCTAGATATCAAGATTCATATGGTAGGAATGGAATATCTTGGTCTCAACACATGAGTAGGTGGTTCTCTCTCAGAAAATGTATGCTCAAAGTGTAGGTTCATTCTAATGGCTCTCTCTTCGAATGAAGAGGAGGTGGACGGGTATATATAGCCTCCACACAAAAACTAACCGTTACATACAACTTGCCAATCGCAGTGGTACCGAATTGAGAAACTCGGTCGGACCGATTTATCAAATCTAGTGACCGTTAAGATTTTCGGTGGGACCGACATGCAACTCAGTAGGACCAATATGGTTAGGGTTAGGTCATAACGTAATCTCGGTGAGACCAATTACACAAACTCGGCGGGACTGATTTTGGTAATAAGCTAACCAGAGAGTTGGTGAGGTAAACTCTGTGGGACCGGTTCGCTCATTTCGGTGAGACCGAAATGTTACGAAAAGGAAACAAGGAGTTTACATTGCCATCTCGGTGGGACCGATCGCTCATCTCGGTGGTACCGAAACGTTACGAAGGGAAACAGAGAGATTACAATCCCATCTCGGTGAGACCGAGATCCCTATCGGTGAGATCGATTTGCCTAGCGTTTGTGGCAGTGGCTATGACATCTGAACTTGGTGGCGCCGGATAGAAAGAATCGGTAGGGCTGAGTTTAACTACTGGTTTAGGTCATATGTGGATGTGGGAAAGTAGTTGAGGGCTTTGGATCATATCACTAAGCACTATGAAGCAAGAACCTCATTAAGCAACACCTCATCCCTCCTTGATAGTATTGGCTTTTCCTATAGACTCAATGTGATCTTGGATCACTAAAATATAAAATGTAGAGTCTTGAGCTTTGAGCTTGAGCCAATCCTTTTGTCCTTAGTATTTTGAGGGGTCCACTTTTCTCATCCATGCCATGCTATTCATTGAGCTTTTCCTGAAATATTTATCTTGGAATAATGTTAGCTCAATGAGCTATATGTTGTTAGGAATTACCAAAACCACCTAGGGATAGTTGCACTTTCAATCTCCCCCTTTTTGGTAATTGATGACAACATATAGATCAAAGCTTCGACAAATGATAATAAGAGTGAAAGACATTGTCGCTTTGAGAAGTATGTGAAAAGCAAGAGCTCCCCCTAAATTTGTGCATAGTTTAAGATTTGCTTTGGACTGCAAATGCACAAAGAGTTAGGCTCATGGGTTACTCTTCCATGTCACATACATCTTGGTGGAGCGCTCAAAATGATAATAATTGAATACATGCACTCATCACCAAGCAAAGTGAATGATCATATAGGGATAAAAGGATAATGTCATCCAACAAGCATTAAAGTAGCATATGATCAAACACATGATCATCCAAGTATCACACAGACATAAGGTATCTCAAACAAGAAAAAGCAAACAAAGTTCAACCACCAAAACAAGAGAGAATAAAAAGCAACGCTCTCTCTCGAAGCCAATGATCTATACATTTTTCTCCCCCTTTGGCAACAAGTTACCAAAAAGTTCATACAAAATGCATAGCACTAAATT
This sequence comes from Triticum aestivum, assembly GCF_018294505.1. NCBI lineage: Eukaryota > Viridiplantae > Streptophyta > Magnoliopsida > Poales > Poaceae > Triticum > Triticum aestivum. Next base: position 253,891,424 of record NC_057795.1, read on the forward strand.
GTCACTCAGGCTTGGTCTTGATAGTTTCAACTATAAGGCTCATGACCTTGAACTTTTGTGGCACATCAAATAAGTGTAGCCGATTGATTGCATGGCCTCTGATCATATTGTGATCACCTGACTTGGGAAAAAGAGTGTGTCTGAGGATCCAGTTGATGGTTGGCAGTCCTGACATAAGGTAATGTACTGATCCAAACTTGTGTGTTTCAACAGCACCCTCTGGGATCTCCTTGTACATATGTGCCATATTGTTGTGATCCATCTTCTTCTTGGCATAGACATCCAAGTCATCCTCTTTCTCCTTAGGTGCATTGATCAGATTAGCCCATTCTTCAATTCATGATTGGTACCTAGTACCTTCAGACATCCATACTATCCTGCCATCTGGATAGAAGTGTGCTATCGAGTAGAATTGCATTATTAGCTCATCATTCCACTTTGTGAGCTTTTGCCAACAAAGTCTGCCACTCCACAAGAACTGAAGCTGTCATACACACTAGGATAGTGTTATTCATTCTCCTTGATGTATTTCAAGTTCACCCATCTCATGTCACACACTATTGGCTTCTTGTCCAGCAGCACCGTCTCATAGAAATCATGTCGTTCCTTTGTATGGAACCTATAGTCCACAGCAGTTCTCCTCCTAACTGCATAAGGATCAGTCAACCTCCACTGTCTGAGGCCTGCATCCTTTCTTAGCTTCATGTTCTCAGCTACAGGATGAGCATCATTATGATCTAGAATATTTGGCTTCAATTTTCTCAAGACATGCTCTTCATCATCTTCCTCTTCAGCAACAACTTCAGGCACTGGGGCCTTGTTTCTCTCAGCGGCTGATATGTTCCTAGTATTCCTCTTAGGTGCAGTCTTGGGCTTGGAAGCAGCCTTGGGTGCTTCTTTGGGCTTTGATGAAGCAGCCCCTGACCTGATGGCATCACCCATAAGCTTCTGAGCTTTAGGTGTTGGTGCAGCAACCTCTTCTTCTTCCTCTTCCAAGTCTCTCCTCATAGTGGGATTGCCAAGAACTTTGGCAGAGGTGGTTCTGACTCTCTTCTTCTTGTCTTGGCCAACAGCTTCATCTTCTGACTTAAGGGTTAATTTCATGGTTTCTCCAGTGGCAACCTTCCTAGGTTTGGAAGTGGGAATCCTTCTTGCAGGTGCCTTCTTCTGCATTCCTGGCTTAGTGGCTGCAACTGAGCCATATTATTTCTTGAGCACCTTCTTCTTGGAAGTGGCCTCATCCTCAACAGCCACATAGTCTTCATCCTCAGATTCTGAGGTTCTCTTCTTTCTGGCCCTGGTGGCGGCTTTGGGTAAGTTGCTTGGGGTGCTCCTGCTGCCATCATCATAGCTGCTAGAGGGACTAGTGCCCTCATTCATCTGAACCTGCTCCTCTTCCCTATTCTGGCTGTCACTTTGATCAGACATATTGCAAACACTGACAGCAGACCCTGTGAATAGATATAGATGAGATAGAGTGGATGAGCATCACAAAATACAGAGGTTTTTGCAAAAGAATGAGTCAAAAACTTAGTTTTAGTTTTCCACAGAAAGCATTTGGGATCTACCGATTTGTAAACTAGGTGATACCAAAGCAGCGTTTGGAACCTAAACTAGTGAACTCGGTCAGACCGAGTCACAGTTCGGTGGCACCGAGACTGCTAGGGTTTCACAAAGTCCTGAACTCGGTCACACCGATTTGCAATTCTCGGTCAGACCGAGAATTACATGTGCAATGGCCTTAGCCGAATCGGTGGTACCGAGTTCTACACCTCGGTTGGTCTGAGATGGTTTTGGCGGAAACCTAACCCTAAATTTTCAATCCAAACCTAATCTATGAAGTGTTTTGACTAGATAAGATAGTTTCAATCGTGGCAAGATTCATGGCGAACACCATGTGCTAGGAATCAGACAGGGATAGCACAATGATCAAGTCCATACCCTAGTTCGGCGATGGACTCACTACGGCGGCAACGGCGGAGATGATTCCCATTGACGGCGGCGGGACCAGCGGCGGGAGGCAGCTGGCGACGAGGAGGACGATCCGGAGACCCTGGAGGCAGAGTGGGCTGAGCGCGGGCGAAAGAGTTCGGAGAAAATTTCCAAAGTTTTGCCCGTAGCTATATATAGCCTAACCCTGTCGGTGTGACTGAGTGGAACAACTCGGTGGCACCGAGATGCATAACTTCTAGCAGTTACAGCAACTCAGTGTGACCGAAAAGTTCAAATCGGTTGCACCGAGATTGAAAACCTAGATCGACTTAGTGATCTCGGTATGACCAAAATGGAAGAATCGGTCAGACCGAAATGCACAAAGAAGTTTTGGAAGTTTAAGTCTATGACGAATCGAGGACTCCGAGTGCTCCTCACACAGAGTGGTTTGAATCTGACTTGATCAAATTTTGTGATGTAGCATGAACACAGTTTGAGACAAGAAGAGCATAGATAGCTAGAGAAGGTTCTTAGGCATTCTTTTCCATCCACTTGGCAAAACAAACCAATCAATCAAAACAACAAGTGGATGTCCTCGAATGAGTAACATATGCAACCAACATGCTCACACAATAAAATGGCAAATGAAATATGTGGCAAAGCATGCACAACCAATTCTAGCATCTATCAAACAATTGGCGATGACTAGGTCATCTATATATGAGTATTTTGACTTAGGAGTCAAATGAGGACATTTGATCATAGGTCATACTCATCGTTTAAGCTCGAGTGAGGTTACCACTTTTACATAATGCATTCATGTGTTCACACCATTAGAGTTGCTTTAACTCAATTCTTAGAGTAAAGCTCCCCCTAGATGTGAGATCCCCCCTTAGAGGGATGAACTAACGTTGGGTTTTGTCGGTGATCACTTCATGTAGGTGTTGAAGATGTGGATGCTCAATGTTGATGTAGATCTTTTGGAGCAATCCTTTGGAGTGAGTTGCACTTTCAATACCTACATGGGTTAGTCCCAAAAGGAACAAATAAGGATATCCATAGACATAGAGTGATGCACACACAAGATGATGTCTATGAAAGCTTTAGGTTACCTTGTCCCTTGTCTTACCAACAAGAGGGTTTGTGACTCCTTGAACTAGTGCAAGATGTGGAAGTAGATTGCACTTGTTATTGCCAAAATGATATGAGTGAAATAAGTTGGCGGAGTCACCCTCGAGAACTCTCTAGTTCTTCTTCTTCGGGATCCACATCATCTTGATGGGAATCCTTGGAGTTGTAGTCGTACTTGATGAAGTAGAACTTGATGTAGTCTTGGGAACCCACTTGACCAAGGCCTTAGGAGCTTCTTCAAATGCATCAATCTCCTCTTGAAGCTTGTCCTTGCCTTTTCGCTTGTGGTCTTGTGGTGGAAGATCATCTTGAGCTTGTGCCCCTTTGAAGGAAGTAGGATCATACTTCTCTTGTTGAGGAACAAACTTGGTCTTGGGGTATTGATCTTCTTCCCATTGAACTCCATTTGCATTAAACTTTCGTTCAAAGCCAACACCTTGGTTCTTCCGTTGCCTTCCTTGCTTGCGTACAATTTCCACGAATTGCTTACTCCCGGCAAGGCTCTTGTAAACACCTTTCTCTATAATTCCCTTCAATAAGATATTTTCTTGCTCAAGTGTAACTTGGCTAAGAGAATCATTGGTGGAATCAAGAGAACTACTAGAAGCAACAACATTGGATTTAGCATAATTATTGTTACTACTAGAGGAAGAATCCTTCTTGTTCTTGTTACTAGACTTGACTTGAGGCATGCAAGTAGATAAGAGTAAATGCTTGTCAATGTAAGAAGAACTTTTCTTATGAAGATCATCATTGATTGCCTTTAAGAACTCATGCTCTTGCTCAAGGTTGAGCTTTTCAAAGCATAACTTCTCATCAGTCCTTAAAAGTTCTCTATGATCTTCTAAGATGGTTGCATGAGCTAACTTAAGAGTGTTTAGTTCTTTAGTTAGAAGCTCAATATTCTCCTTATCATCGTCATTTGTTTTATCTTGATTAGCATGATTAATTGACGTTTCATCATAGTATTCATCACTAGAGTTGTCAACAAGTAAATCATCATCACCTAACAGGTCATCTTCATCACTATTGAAATCAACATACTCGGGGTGTGATACCTTTGGGCCTTTAGCCATGAAGCATCTTCCAAGTCCTTCATTTGGTGAATCAAATATGTCGTAGGAGTTGGTTGACACAAGTGCTAGACTGGCAACACCTTCATCTTGAGTATATTCAGAGTTAGAGTGATAGCTTCTCTCGGAGTGATTGTTACAGTCGGAGTCGGATACCATTCACCAACATGAGCTTGATGTCTTCGTTTTGTGTAGCTCCTTGATGACTTGTCCTTCCTTTCTAAATCCTTGCTTCTCCGGGATGTTCTTCATTCATAACGATCATCTCTACTCCTTCTCTCTCTTGGTGGTGATTCTTCTCTTCTACTTCTCCTCTTGGGTGATTCTTCTCTTCTTTTGTAGGGTGCCGTACACTCATTGGAATAGTGTCCGGGTCTTCCACAATTGTAGCAATTATGCTCTCGACTAGAAGATCTTTTGTCATTGTAGGACCTTGACTTGGAGCTTCTTTCTTTGCTTCTACTTTTGTAGAATTTGTTGAAGTTCTTCACCATTAAGCTCAATTCTTCATTGAAGGTTTGTTTCTCACTTGATGATGTGGGAGCTTCACATGAGGCTTTGTAAGCACCACTTGACTTGTTGTGGAGCTCCTCCTTATCCTTGAGTGACATCTCATGAGCAACAATTCTTCCAATGAATTCCGTTGGCTTGAGATCTTTGTAATTTGGCATCATTTGGATCAATGTGCACACGGTATCATATTTTCTGTCCAAAGCTCTTAGGATCTTCTTGATGATGAATTTGTCGGTCATCTCTTCACTTCCTAAGAAGGCAATCTCATTTGTGATAAGAGCAAGCCTAGAGTACATTTCAGCGACACCTTCATCATCCTTCATTTTGAACTTGTCAAGTTGACTTTGAAGCACATCCAACTTGGATTCCTTGACGGAGTCGGTACCTTCATGATTATCAATCAAAGTATCCCAAATTTCCTTTGCATTCTCAAGACGGCTGATTTTGTTGAATTCTTCGGGGCACAATCCGTTGAAAAGGATATGACAAGCTTGAGCATTGTATTGCAGCATCTTCAAATCTTCCGCGCTAGCTTCACGGTTTGGTTCTCTCCCATCAAAGAATTCACCTTGCAAGCCAATACACACAATAGCCTAAACGGCGGGGTTATGTCCAAGAATATGCATTTTCATCTTATGCTTCCAACTAGCAAAATTAGTACCATCAAAGTAAGGACCTCTATGGTGATATTTTCCCTCGCTAGACGCCATACTCTCCTAGGTTGTGAAACCAAGGCTATGACCAGCAAAAGCTATGGAAATCAAAGCTAATGGAGACCAAAGCTCTGATACCACTTGTAGGATCGAAAGTATGTCTAGAGGGGGGTGATTAGACTACTTGACCAAATAAAAACTTATCTTTTTCCCAATTTTAGTCTTTGGCAGATTTTAGCTAACTTAGCACAAGTCAAGCAATCTTAACACAATTCAAGCAAGCATGCAAAGAGTATATGAGCAGCGGAAAGTAAAGCATGCAACTTTCAAGAATGTAAAGGGAAGGGTTTGGAGAAATCGAACGCAATTGGAGACACAGATGTTTTTGTCGTGGTTCCGATAGGTGGTGCTATCGTACATCCACGTTGATGGAGACTTTAACCCACGAAGGGTAACAGTTGCGCGAGTCCGCGGAGGGCTCCACCCACGAAGGGTTAACGAAGAAGCAACTTTGTCTATCCCACCATGGCCGTCGCCCATGAAGGACTTGCCTCACTAGCGGGAGATCTTCACGAAGTAGGCGACCTCCTTGCCCTTACAAACTCCTTGGTTCAACTCCACAATCTTGTCGGAAGCTCCCAAGTGACACCTAGCCAATCTAGGAGACACCACTCTCCAAGAAGTAACAAATGGTGTGTTGATGATGAACTCCTTGCTCTTGTGCTTCAAATGATAGTCTCCCCAATACTCAACTCTCTCTCATAGCATTTGGATTTGGCGGAAAGAAGATTTGAGTGGAAAGCAACTTGGGAAAGGCTAGAGATCAAGATTCTTATGGTAGGAATGGAATATCTTGGTCTCAACACATGAGTAAGTGGTTCTCTCTCAAAAAATGTATGCTGGAACTGTAGGTTCGTTCTGATGGCTCTCTCTTCGAATGAAGAGGAGGTGGAGGGGTATATATATCCTCCACACAAAAACTAACCGTTACACACAAGTTGCCAATCTCGGTGGGACCGAATTGAGAAACTCGGTCGGACCGATTTAGCAAATCTAGTGACCGTTAGGATTTTCAGTGGGACCGACATGCAACTCACTAGGACCGATATGGTTAGGGTTAGGGCATAATGTAATCTCGGTGAGACCGATTACACAAACTCGGTGGGACTGATTTTAGTAATAAGCTAACCAGAGAGTTGGTCAGGTAAACTCTGTGGGACCGGTTCGCTCATTTCGGTGAGACCAAAATGTTATGAAAAGGAAATAGGGAGTTTACATTGCAATCTCGGTGGGACCGATCGCTCATCTTGGTGGTAACGAAACGTTATGAAGTGAAACAAAGAGATTACAATCCCATCTCGGTGAGACCGAGATCCCTATCGGTGAGACTGATTTGCCTACGGTTTGTGGCAGTGGCTATGACATCTGAACTCGGTGGCGCCGGATAGAAAGAATCGGTAGGACCGAGTTTGACTATTGGTTTAGGTCATATGTGGATGTGGGAAAGTAGTTGAGGGCTTTGGAGCATATCACTAAGCACTATGAAGCAAGAACCTCATTGAGCAACACTCATCCCTCCTTGATAGTATTGGCTTTTCCTATAGACTCAATGTGATCTTGGATCACTAAAATATAAAATGTAGAGTCTTGAGCTTTGAGCTTGAGCCAATCCTTTTGTCCTTAGTATTTTGAGGGGTCCACTTTTCTCATCCATGCCATGCCGTTCATTGATCTTTTCCTGAAATATTTATCTTGGAATAATGTTAGCTCAATGAGCTATATGTTGTTAGGAATTACCAAAACCACCTAGGGATATTTTCACTTTCAAAAGCTGATGACGGAGGGACCACAGGAGGGCAAGGAGCATCGCAAGCCCGAATTATACTATGAAGGTGTCCTGAAAGGAGCCCTCCTTGTGGCGGACCAGTGTACCAAAGACACTATATTTCCCTTAAGGCAGTCATGTTGTCCTTTGTAATGCAGGATACTGGCACTGTTATTGTTCATTGCCTATTATATGAACGTTTGTTTTGTTCCTGTGCGGCCATTTAGTGTATATAAATCCTAAGAGGTGGCTAGTCGTCGGCTTCTGCCCCCACGTAGGAGGTATAGGGGTCTTCGCGACATACCTGAACACTCTTTATCCCATTTTTGGGTCCTTAAAGGAGGTGTTCATCACCGCGAACTAGGCAATCAGACTATAGGGCTTTATCACTCTCACTTAGCCATAGGAATTCGAGTATGGTAGGCGCAGCCCCTGCTGTTCGGAAGACCATACGAGGGGTTCTAACGGCGCCTGATCGGAAGACCGATCCGTCGCACTTTGCATTTGTTATGAATTATGCGGAATAAATCATTAAAGATTTTACAACCTCTCGAACAGCAGACCAGCTCTCGTTGTATCATGACAGTCAGTTTTCAGCTTTCTCTACTGAGTTGCTCATCCGGAAGAACCGGGACACAATCGCAGTAGTTCTCCCAGTGCTACCTTTGCCGATGGAGCGGAACGTAAGGTACCAAAACATGGGAGTCGGGCAAACCCGACTAATGACCCAAGACATGATTCGGAGCTGATGCATATAGTGTTATAAGTTCGGGGTGCCGAGCGACCGAGAAGGTGGCCGGACTTTGTTGCCATATTATGAGTATTATGAAGCCCCTGGCATAGTGGGGCATGACACTATGTGCAGGTGCCGATATGACGAAAAAAGCATCAGTGAGGAACGACGGCCGGTAAGTGTTATTGTAAGTCTACGTATTGCAGTAGAATGACATGTCTATGCGTATGAGTGCGGTTTATGCTTATGAAAAGAGGTGTGCTGGCAGAACCTATCGTGGACGGAATGGAGGACGCTTTGTGCGGATCCAAAGTGTATCTGGATTGTCTCCTTGGGGGTACTTATATGTTCCCGCCTTGTGCGTCCAAGCTGATTCCATGTCGCCGGTCCTGTTCTACGCAAAAGTCAGTCTATAAAGACAAATTCTTAGAGGTAGTTGCATGTCATATGGTGGTTGAACTGCGGGTGCTTGATCAGAGCCTGGTCAAACCAGGTTATCATGCCGTAAAGTACCTCGGACTCCTCAATTGGTGTCCGGGTGGTTGGCTGCTGAATCGAAGTTCGATAAACGGGCACCACTTGCTATATCATCGGCGGTATAATTTCCGATCTTAGTGTGGAGTGTGGCCTTGCCCATAATTGTGACCATGTCACGTGGGTTTGGCCTAATGTTGTACCGCGTTGAGTCTAGCCAACGTGGTTTGTCCCGATAGTATATGGTAGTTACTGTATAAGGGGACAATGTCGAAGACATATTCTTTGGCATGGTATTTGTTTGGTGATCCGAGGACAACCTCCAGGGTGGTGGGCCTGTAAAACTTGGCCATTGCACCTGGGAAGACATCTTTTAGAAGATGTTATTAATGGGTTTGATCCTCAAGCAGTCAATACCTATCTGGCAAATTTTGTCCTAGCGCAGCGGGTTTGGGCTGCTGTTTATGCCCATAGGGGCTCATGTGAGATGGAACCCACAAACTATTGGGTAGATGGTAAGTGAAATTAAATTGCTATGGTTGATATTGTCCGGACGGTCTATGTGATCGGAGATGATCGGCCGTATTTGTGTACTGCGGAGGATCTTCGTTTGACCTCGCCATGTTTGGTGGTCTGGGCTTCTCGTTGTTGGAGACCTCCTTTCATTGTTTCTGGCGCACGGCCGGCCGTTTTGTTTTGAGGATCCGGCATTCTCTATTGGTATGCTTGGCCGCCATTCTAGGGGTAACATGAATTTGACATGGTTGGTCGAGTATGCTGCCTGGGCCGGATGGGCATGAGTTGTTCTTTTTCTGCTAACTGGACTGGGGGCCGCATAATTCGGCACCAACTCTCTTTTCTTGGTCGTCATCATTATTTTTGTGACGCTTATGTCTGTTGCATCAAGGTTTATGGATGCTTCCTCACGTTTCCTGCGCATTGCCCCGGACCGTGGTGTATTGGCGTCAGGGTGTGGGCTTTAGGACCTCCTTCTTAGGTTGAGGTAGCGAATTGTGCTTTGTGTACCCCTTGGCGGGGTGGTTGAGTCTGTATTCCTCGGTTGTCAGGACCTTGGTCCATCTGTCTGTGAGCAAATCTTGGTTAGTTTTGAGCTGTTGTTGCTTCTTTTTCAGGATTTTCACTGTATCCATAAGTTGTCGCTTAAAGCGAACTTGCCCTACGGGATCCTCAGGCACGCCGAATTCATCGTCGCCGAGGCTCACCTCGTCTTCGGAGGGGGGCGTGTAGTTGTACTCCTCCAAGTATGAGTCTATCGACTGTCCGACCTGCTCGAAGGCAGGCTGATCGGGATTGTATTCATGTTTGGCATCATCCGGATTATTTTTGACTCATGTGCCGGTATTGTTGTGACGGGGCTTGGAGCGGCACTGATGACGCCCATACTTTGCCTTCTACTTTGAGGGGCTGTCCTCCATTGCCTTATTGCCATGGGTTTCTTTGGGAGTGTCTACCATATATATATTATATGAAGAGGTGGCTGTCCAGCGCCCCGTGGGTGGTGGTTCCTGTTCTTCTTCTGCACCTCTGTCCACACCGTTGGAGTCGAAGTCGAGCACGTCGGTCAAATCATCGACCGTGGCAATGAAGTGGGTGGTGGGTGGGCAACGAATTCCCTCGTCGCCTGCTTTGCACTCGAGCCGGAGATAGTTTGGCCAAGAGTCTTCTGGCAAAGAGAGAGACTTTAACGAGTTCAGCATGTCGCCAAAGGGCGAGTGCCCGAAGATATCTGCGGCGGTGAACTCCATTACCGGAGCCCAACCAGATTTGGCAGGCTCGGCGGTGCACGGACTGGAACCTACAGCCGGACACGAGTCCGGGGGTCCGGAGTCACAGGCTTCCTTGGGGGTGGAGTCTGTGCTTGGCTGTATCACCGATGAGTGTGTGGCCTTCGGGGCGGGGTCCATCCACCCGTCCTCGGACGATGCATTCTGCCCCGGATTTAGGTCTGAAGCTCCTGCTGGTGCGATATCCCGAGCATTATTTGACATCAGGTCTAAGCCATGCCCGTCGTGACTGTTCGGCGCTCCTGGCGTAGGACCGAATTCGTCCAAGATCAAGTCTCCGCGGATATCGGCCGTATAGTTCAAGTTTCCGAACCTGACCTCATGGCCAGGGGCGTAGCTGTCGATCTGCTCTAGATGGCCAAGCGAATTCGCCTGCAACATGAAGCCGCCGAACACAAAGATCTGTCTGGGGAGAAAAGTCTCACCCTGGACCGTGTTGTTGTTGATGACTGAAGGAGCCATCAAGCCTTGCATCAACGACACAGAGGAACTCTCAATGAAAGCACCAATGTCGGTGTCAAAACCGGTGGATCTTGGGTAGGGGGTCCCGATATGTGCATCTAAGGCTAATGGTAAGAGGAGGCAAGGGACACAATGTTTTACCCAGGTTCGGGCCCTCTTGATTGAGGTAAAACCCTACTTCCTGCTTGATTGATCTTGATGATATGAGTATTACAAGAGTTGATCTACCACGAGATCATAGAGGCTAAACCCTAGAAGCTAGCCTATGATGATTATGGTTGTCCTCCTATGGACTAAACCCTCCGGTTTGTATAGACACCGGAGGGGGCTAGGGTTTACATAGAGTCGGTTACAAAGAAGGAGATCTAATATCCGGATCGCCAAGCTTGTCTTCCACACAAAGGAGAGTCCCATCCGGACACAGGATGAAATATTGAGTCTTGTATCTTCACGGTCCAACAGTCCGGCCAAAGTATATAGTCCGGCTCTCCGGATACCCCCTAATCCAGGACTCCCTCAGCGGCCACCAGGCCAGTTTGTTCTAGAGGCTTCCTTTCTTAATTGCTCAACAATGAGGTTTGTTGGAGATAAGGATGAACGAGGGAAGGCCTTGTCTGCAAATGTGGAGAGGGGTGCGGGTATCTTTTAGTTTAATTTCCATCCATCAGATATAGATCGGATGGTCTATATTGCAAGATGGCACACGTACCATCATCACAAACTCGTTTTTTTATAAGGGAAGAAATATAAGTATGGAGATACAAACGTATTATCGATACTTGTTTCCGTAAACTAGCGTCTACATTCTATTCAACGCCTCGGCATGTGGGGGCTTAGCACAATGACTTCTCGACTGTGTAAAACAAAGATTTTCCCGTCGCCGATAAGGAGGGGGTGATGGCGGCGCGCTTTTTGGCTTTCTCTAGTCCTAGTAGTCATACTAGGTGGTCTAAGCACGTGTAGATTTATTCTTTTTCACGTCTCGTGTTTGCCGTACTGCCATGACTGTTGATGAATAGACGGTAAGTTATTCACGGGGAAACCCTTGTTGAGCGTGTTTGCAAGAGAGAGAGAGATAGTGTGCGTGTGTGATATGTTACAGATTGAGGCAATGATAACAGATTCTTTGTGTCTATGTGTGTGGAGGATATAGAGAGACATGTACATGGGGCTTTGTGTCGTGTAACATGGAGACACATATACATAATTAGAGAGTGAGTGTGTGAGATACACATGCGGACATGGGGAGAGATGAGGATCCAGATAAATGGCTGTTTGTGCGTGTCTGTGTGTGTTTGTGCACGCGTTTGTGTGTGAGAGGGAGTGTGTGTATGTGGAGTAGAGAGAACACTAATAATGTAAACCTAGTATAAGGTAAGGGGGAATGGTGTGACATGTGTAGTGGCGGGATAGCATGGGTGCGGGCGGGGGGAGCAGGCTATTTGGAAGATACATCGAGTGTGTCTGTGGGAGAGGGGCGTGAGAGCGCGCGCGAGAGAGAGAGAGAGAGAGCTAGCGATGGAGAGAGAGAGAGGAGGCGAGAGGGGTCGTTTGTGTCCATAATTGGCGTATAGATAGGGAGACAATGTTGATGTTGTTCGAAATTGGCCTATGTACGGAGACGCAAGGGAAGCGAGTCATCCTGTGTGTGATAGGGACTTCATGAGAGATCTAGAATAGATGGTGTAGAGAACAATGTGCGAAATCGAGAACGATGATACATTTGGGAGCTATGGAAAGAGTCACGACATATATGTATACAGGGAAGGAGCTAGGGCGGGTCTGCATGTGGGAGAGATAGAAAGAGGAGAGTGGTGCACAAGGAGATAAAGTGTGCTTGTTTGCAGTGGGGGTGGTGTGTGAGGTGAGTGCGCGAGCACCACATGACTAGGGAGATAGACATTTGGGGGCGACGTTTTGTGTGTATGGGAAATATACACTCTACATAGTGCGTATGCTTAGGAAAGAGAGATAGCGGGAGACCTAGAGAGTGAGGGAAGAGATGTGTGCATGCCCGAGAGACAAAGTGATATAGACCTATGTTGGGGTCCGGACTTTAGAAGAGAGATGGGTGTTAATGTGCGCGTGTGTTGGTGTTTGGGGGAGAGAATGACTTCCCTATGTGTGTGTGGGGGGTGGGTGGCTTCAGATAAAGAGTGAGGTGTCTATATTTGAGGGACTTTAGTCTAATTGAGATATTGCGCACTCATGGTTGATCAATTTGTTTCACAGTTTGGACTATGAGATAACGATACTTTTGAACATGCGTGATATACCTTGATGTACCAGAATTACAAACCTAAGATTGGAATTTTGGAATTCGACTCCATCATTAGCTTTTGTAATTCATTTAGACAGAGGTACATTTTTTAAGCCGGGATTTCGTGATTTCAAATTCATATATCAAACCTAGAGATATACACATACGGGCATGTTCAAACTTTATAATCATCCACTTTATTCATACACATACACATTTTTGCTTCTGTCATCATATTTAGGATAAACACATTTGGAATTTCATTTGAATTGGACCGTATGATGGTATTTGCTTATAGTAGCTCAATGATCCATATTTGAATTGAATGGACAATCTAAGTTTTGAGTTGGAGACATTGATTTTCAAAACTTGCACTTTTTTTTGCGTGCAAAACAAACAAATTGTCGGCCATGATATCATAGTCGGCCATACAAGAGCAGAACACTTATAATTGTAGGCGCCAAAAGCTTTCAAACTTCCCGCTCACATCGAAATATCACGCGCCTAAAAGTTTAGCCCTACGATATTCCTGTTTTACCCCTGCCACATGAACGAAAAAGGGCTGCTTTGGTAACTCCACTGTTTTCCCCTCTTTGCCCCCAACATTCTTCCCAGAGCCCATCCCCTTCCCCTCCCCGACCCCCCAACCATGGCAAGCTGCCGAATCTAGTCCTCCGCCACAGCGGTGGATCTCACACCACGCCGGATCTACCTTCCGCACCTTGAACCCCCAACTGCCAACTCACCACTTCACCGGAGCCGCTTCAGTGACTGGCTTGTCCACCGCTCGAGATCTCCTTGACCGCCATCATGGTCCACCGCACCGGATCTGCTTAACCGGCGCCCTCGTCCACCACAGTGTAGGCCCTTCACTGACTCCCTCGTCCTCCCCTTCGCTGGCCCTTCATACAAGCCCTCGTCCACCGCAACAGATCCGCCTCACCGAAAGCACTATACAACGCGCCCGCCGAAGCCTTCGTTCACTGCACCGGACCCGCTCCACGGACGACATATTCAACTCCATCGGCCCTGCTTTACCCACGCCACAGCCTCATCAGGTTATTTGGATTTGTACTCCTTCGGTTTTTCTCTTTGTCGTGCAACTGTTCACTTACCACAGATGAGCTTTCTTGTATGTCGACAGGCGCCGCAACCGTAGCACCGGAGCCGCTTCAGTGATGGCGACAGCCGGCCCAAACTCAACCGCAACATGAGCACCATCAACGATCCTTAGCTATCAAGTATAACAATGATACCCATACGGCGCCAAGAATCAGGTACTATTATCCAACGGCCGGCGCCTACGTTCACTTTCCTAGCATAAGCACCGCACCTTTGAATTTCTTTAGGGCATCATTCAGTTTTTCATGAGACGCATTATTCTGCTTGCACCTATAGGGCCATACTTCTGGCAGTGAACATGTTACATGTGCTAAATTATATACCAGTGCACATATAGTTAATATGCTTTAGTTTTGTCCTAAGTACTATTACTGTACTTCCTAGATATCACTGCCTACTATTTTACTTCTTGACTGCTATATTTATGATAATGGTGTTGTTCTAATGCCACCTGTTGGTTCCATCAGAATGCTTAATGTTCTCTATGCTTAATTACACATCAGCAAACTAGCATGTGGTTCCGCTGCTTTTTGTTTGTTTTACCCTACATTTTCTAATGTTAGCTATTACATCACTGCTCCGAGCCTCTTTTCATTACTTGTTTGTGTGTTCTTGATCTTCACAAGTTGCATGACTAGTTTGATGCTTCTATTAATTATGGAGCTGCCAACCCCATCAAGCAAAATATTTGTTCTTTTGGGGCTAGCACCTCGAACAAGCATAAAAATAGAGGGAAGCAGATATATTGTTGTGTATGCACACACCCTTCTTTCATTAGTTTAGATGAACCATTAATGATCAATTCGGACCAGTGCATGCGATTAAAAGTAATTTTACCTAAATAGAGGGTGAAGAATAAACTACAACAACTAGATTTGCAACCACGGGATGTAGATGATATCTTCAAAGAATGTTGCAACAGCAGCGAGGCTTCACAGCAACATATGGTAAGCCAGTGTGTTTTAGTACATGTGAAATGTAATGCGAGTGGGCTGCTTTCTTGGCTTGTGCCTCAACCTGTAATCCTACCGAATTACAAATAGTTCAGTTGTCTGCTTTGCTGTATTGCTTGATTCGAATGCTTGTTTGTTGTTACGCTAATACTTGAGTTGGCCAATATGTCAGCAGTGCCTATTGTACTATCATAAAGAAATGCATGCCTATTTCATTTGAGTCCTTAACTTTTCCTCTCAACTTCATCAAAAGGATGTCTTCGTAGTTTATATGAGGCCACACTGTTAAGTGCTTTCTCATATTATTTCAACTGCTTAGATGCCTTGGCAACTTAAATATAGTGGTGGTACACTCCCTTTCAACTAGGGATGTCAATTGGTTCCCGTTTAATCCCTATTAAAGTCCACTAGTGGTATGATAGTTCAAAAGAGTTTTTGTTTTTTGAGGAAAATGAAGTAGGGAGCTAGCAAAAACTAACTAGATAGGACTGGCGGATGTCATTTATTTGCCACTTACATCCCTAGTTTCATCTTACCATTTTAATTTCTTTTCGGCTGATGCTGCTTCGAACCATTTAAATATAGCTTGCCATGCTCGGCAATAATTCGTCTGTCGTTTACCATGTAAGCTTACTGCCTGGTCATACAATAACTATCTCTTACTTATGTCCAGCGGAAACCTTTCGGGATGCCGTTCACACTAGGACACAATGTATAACCCCAGAATCTATTTGTGGAATCAGTGCACCATCCATGCTACCAGATGGTAGCAGTTCAGAGGCAACACTGCCGGAGAGCAGTCTGAGCACAAACATTATAGTGCTTGAGGCTCTACTAGGGGCAGAAAGAGATGGTGTGGCTGCCATGAATGAGGTAATCTTTATCTTGAGGCTGGAAATTACGGAATTAGTGGCACGCATTATGCAAGCAACCCTAGAATTGGAGGAAGTAAGAATGTTGCATTTGAAGACGGAGGATGTCCTGTTGTTCTTGCTATCTGAAGCCCAGGGTAATCCCGGTTCTTCTTTAGA